>NC_090914.1:9465700-9765700 GCF_040956055.1 Brachionichthys hirsutus | reverse complement strand
CCTCTCTCCCTCATTCTCCTCCTCTTCTTCATCTTCCTCCTCCATTTCCATCATCTCCCTTTTCTTCTCTATTCCTTGGTGTTTTTGTGATTAGAACTGAGCCCCTGTCTCTTCCTGTGCCAGACGAGAGCGTGAGCAACAACAAAGACGACGCAGAATGTATAATAAAAGAAGACAGACCTTTTCTAATGATGTGCTCTCTCTCTCCCTCTCTCACACACACACACAAGAGCACGTCCAAAATTGACAAGCATGTTCACATACACACACACACACACACACACACACATACACACACTTGGCCGCTAATGAAGGATGTTTCCAGTCAAAAGGAGGGAGCAGGATTCCCTCACTGATTGATGACTCATTCAGGCAATAGCTGTCGTCGTTTGTGCGTCGTTACTTTCTATGCTGTATTACCGTTAATGCTACACTACAGCAGCCACCTTATGAGTCTCATGGCTTCACAAAACAGACTCAACAGAGTGGCAACACTTTGTAGAGCCATGCTGGCTTCTGAATGAGCTGTACGCCTCATTCTGACATCTGGCATGAGGACAAAAGAACAGCAGCACAGCCCTGTACAATACCAGACTACAAATAACTCTTAATTTCCACAGGTCTCCATTTTAGCTTGGCTCCAGATGCTGTGTTTCATTGTGGCTTTTTATCCAAACAGTAGGCAGGCTGAGGCAAGTGCATACATTTCTGGCAGACTTGAATCCCCGGCCGGCACTGGGCTGTTCCAGAGACTGGGGTCCTAACTGTTAAGTCTCGCCGTGCACCTTTTATTACTTTTTAGTGGAGCAGTTCACAAGTGATGATTCATCACTCTGTAACACACACATACCAAGCTGTGATCTTCCTGGAGGCCATTCCCACCCCCAGCCTCATAGCATCCACTTATGACGAGCTGGAGAGACGCTGCAGGGTCATTCCAGATGCCTCGCTGTGCACCGAGTAGGAACAGAAACTGTTCACACACCTAGCATTCCAAGGATGAACTACGTTGTGGCACCAAGAAAGGAACTGTTTGATAAAGCTGTTTCTGTGAGCAGAAACCATCTTCAAGCCCTCATCTGGACTTTAAGGCAAGATTGGATAGCAATGCATGCATATGAAATGCAGTGCAATATTATTTTGATTATATGCATCCAGACAATGTATAACTAATCTCACCAAGTCAAAAATGTTAAAATGCATAAGAGAAGTAAAACAATAGACAGAGTTATTACCAGTCCTGTAGCTCCCTTGGTCTAACAGAACCTTAAAATGAGGTCTAGCTCGTTTTCTCAGGGTAAATTTCCTGCCCATCCCCAAACAGCAAATAGACACAGCAGACTGCAAACAGACAGCGAGCGATGGTGCAGACTGAATAGTCATTAGGGGACCGGAACATGACTCGTGAATGATAATGCTGCTCTTTAACTGCTGGGTACTAACTCAAGTTAGTAACTAACTCGTTTTCTTTGAGTTTGGATATTGCTTACACTGCCCCCAAGTGAACACAGAAAGCAGTGACAGAACTTATAAAACCAAAATTATGATTAAGCGACCACCGTCAACGTTTTTTTGTTTGTGTAACCAGAAGTAATAATTGAGCTTAAAGTTTATTTGTCAGACAACACGGCTTGGAAAAACATCGGCCCACCTTTTAATGAAGCTGTTTTTTTTTGTTTTTTTTCTGTTTTCTATACAGTTAATTTTCTTTTGCAGATTTTTTTATTTTTCCACTCTGTTGACTTCGACACCATGTTAATAAGGTACGAGTTCTCTGGCTCTGGTACATTACTGAGGCTTCAGTGCATCACTTCAGGTGCCTGCAGGGTGACAGACAGTACCACCATGTTTCTCTCAAGCTTGTCAACTCGGTTGTTCCGTGATTTACTTACCAAGATGTGGTTGGTAAAGTAGCCATGTGCTCAGTGTTGAACTGCAACGCACCCATCATGCCACCTGGGATGGTCGTTTGTAGGGGGTGAGATTTGAATTGCACTCCGGGGGGAGAAGGCGCCCTGGCTCACTGAGTGACGCATTTACCCTTGCAGTGCCCAACTGTTCTTATGCAAAGCAGCCCCACCGGCCATACCACACACAGTGATGTTATATATGCTGTCTTATGCAAATGACTGACCTTTTCGTAGCACATTTTCATCAGGATGGGAAATGGACATTTTGATGCTGCGTCCTGTGAGTCTGGTAGATTTATACGTCCAACCAAAGTAGTCAGTGTTTGTTGAAAAGGAGATGAACAAAGCTTTACCACCATGTTATGATGCTGAGAAGGTTAGCAGTTCGATGTTTCTGGTGTTTTGGTGTTCATAATATCATGTTATCTCATAGCAGTAGCATGTTCTTGACATATTTGAGATTATCTGTCGTTGTGCATGGCTGTGGATTTTGGTAACTGAAGGTGGAGGTGTCAACACAAATCTGATCCGAGGCCGTGTCACCTGAGCTTGGCATGATTGACTTGTCTGTGTTATTTGATGTTGTTTACATTCTCTGGTGCCAGGAAAAACATGCACATTTGCTCCTTTGCTGGCTTTCTCTGGCTGTCAGGCGCTGTCAACATGTATTCCCCATCATGTTCTGCAGTGGTTGAAATAAATTAGCTAATGCCATGTTTTGTCATTGTATGTTCTAAAAGCATATTGTGTATGTGCACATGAAATGGGGAGGGAGAAAGAAATGTGAACTGCTGTTTTGATGAAGCAGCCTTATGCCGTCTATTTCATCAACTATTTTAATTATGGATTTATGTCTTAGAGATTTTAGTTAATCAACTCGGGATTTTTGAAGTCTGTCTGTCTCACACAGCTTGGGAAAAAACACATATCCAAATCCAGATTAATTGTATTTGACAGAGCCACAGATCAACGTGAAATCATAACGCGAATAACCACGATACCATCTTTGACTGTTATGTAAAGTAGATTTGTCCAATACTATTTCCTTCATCTTAGAACTATCACAAAGATCTGAGGCATATTTTTACATCATCGCTCAAACTCTATCACATTTAAATTTTTCCCAGATAAGACTATTGAAACTGTCTTTACACCTGCCTCAGTTAGTCGAGAACTGAGAAGTAAATCCAAAACCCTGTTAGTTTCATTTACATTTAAGGAACTGCACAACATTGTTATCCATTCATCATTCTAATTGCATAACAGACTATGTTTGTGCCACTGCTTTGAAACCATCCTCCCCAGTCTGTCAGATGTGATGAAATCTGACAGATGAAAGTGGCTTTTAAGATCTCTTTTCCATAGGGAAGCATTGCGTAGCCTCAACGATACAGTATGCAGCATGTGCGTGCTTGCGAGCGCATTTCTGGTTGTGCATTTGTCAGTTTGATTTTATTTGTGCGTACGTCCTTGAGGGCTCTAAATTTTGTCCAGTGGTTCTCTGTGTCTTGTTTGTTGCTGAACTTACTTGTTCCCTTTTTTTCTTACATGTGTTTAACACCTCGTGACTGTTGCTTTCATACATGTACTATATAAACGAATATATAAATAGATTAACTATATAAAAAATATCGCAAATCCTCACATTTGAGCTACAGTTCGACCAGGCCAGAGGATTTTGTTTTCCAAAATGAGATAATTAGACGGTAGGCTTCTATTTAAGCGCCACTAAATTCTTTGTTTGACATTGCGCAAACAGGAGGAGTGTGTACGTGTACAAGTTCAGACGTATTTCAGAGGGAGCTAGTGGTTCTCACGGTGAAACGAGTTTAGTCACTCTGAACCGTAGTACGGAAGCAATGGAGGCGAGCTAGTTGACGTGGCTGACAACAAGATGTTGCTTTTGCTGTGTGGAGGAGTGTGTTGAGGAGGTGTGTCTTGATGTAGGGCTTGCCTCCCTGCTTGCTGGCCTGCCATAGGCTCCTGACTGAGCTGGGATGGCGAAGCAGAAGGGGAAATAGGAAGGCACTAGGACCCAGTGCTGACGGCGAACGGGCAGGCAGAGCGGGGCTGAGTCACTGCATGTGTCTGAGAGGCAGTCAGAAACAGAGCAGAGCAGAGGTGATCTCTCACTCATCAGCACAGGATAACACAACCATGATGGGTTGACTTGGGGGGGGGGGGGGGGAGGCGGTTGGAGAGAGGAAGTGTGCATTCGCTATGGAGACCAACAAAGTTCTTCATTTTGTGCCTTTGGGTAAGTCAATCAAAGCTCCTCGGGCTGCTCCTCAGCTGTGCACGACACAGCATGCACTGGGAGAACCTCGGGGTTCCCTACCTAGTGAAACCTGAGAACCCCCCTGTGAAAAAAACACCTCCACCTCCACTCGTGGGGACGACAGATGTTTGGGCGTGCATGCGTCCTACTGTACATACTTTGCTTCGCTCTTCCTGTTGACTTGGGGAATGTTCCGTTTGTGGCAGAAATCCTGTTTTTTATATTCTTTTTCAGAGGTGTGGTTCCAAAAGCCGTGTTGTGCTTACAGTCGTTTGTTTGTTTGTTTTCTCCTCATTTCTCCATGAGGACGCGATTGCCATTTTCTTTCCTCCCTTCTCTTGTTAATGTCTGGTATTTGACCCGAGAGGTTCCTGCATTGCATTTCTTCAGTTGAGAAACTAAACGTTCTGAAACACTTGGGTTGCAAACCCCACCAGAGAAACCCAGTATACCTGTTCAACAGGCACAGCTGGAATGCTGCGGTAACGGGGTTGTATGAGTGCACTTTCTAGACTGACGACACAATGAGACATTGTGTGAACGTGCACATGCATCTGTGTGGACATCTATGGGTGTTTGTGCCTGTGTAAAAGCTGTGTGTGTGTGTGTTCGATCAGATCGCTAGATTAATGTTGGTAACATCCATGGGAGACCAGTGGGTTCCCCTCTCGGTGAAAGTCCCCTGAGAGACCAGAGCCCATTTGAAGGTGTGATGCGGCTGCCGCTTCACTTTAATTTTGTCTCAGAAGGAAGAGCGGGATATTGCATCCGTGTGTGCGTGTGTGTGAATGTGAGATGAGGATGTTAAGCAGGATAATGTCAGTGCGGGACTATCATGTAACGGTGTGTGTGCGCATGCTTTTCACAATCATTTCTAATAAATAATACTGATGGGGGAATATACATAACTGTGTATATGAATGTGTAGTTGGATTGCGTTGTCGTGAGCTCTGAAAGAGCGTGTGTGATGCGAACTATATTTGTTTTTTCCATAGTGATGGTTGCTGCTGTGTCTCGACCCCTGAACACTAATTAGTATTAATTTTCTTATTGTTGATGAAAGGATGGTAGAACAGTTGTGATCTGTGATTCAAAAGTAAAGGTTCTGATCCAGTCCTGTCAAATATTTATTTATGTTTTGTATAATTTAACCCTCACTTTAAATTTACACCTTAATGTTTTACTTTTCAGGAGAATGCAGCCATGAAACGATCTCTGCAGGATTTTTTTCAGTTTTTCGTATTGATCAGTGAATCGACAATTACTTTGCTACAAGATTAGATTTCTTTGTTTGAACACTCACTTTACTGCCCTCTGGATTTCCAAATGAAGGGGAGCAGGCTTTTATGCGTAGTGCTGTTCAGCAGCCATAGCCGGATTGTGTCGGCCATGACAGGGTTCAACCCTAACTGCCTGTATATACAACAGGAAATGGTCTTATTGGTATCATCATCAGTGATCGTCAGCAAATCCTAATTTAACATATTGTGAATAGTCTTCCAAATCAGTGACGACCATCCGAAAGGTGAAGGAGCAGCTGGTCTTGTGTGAGGAAGTCAGAAGATGTGACGTTTGTCACCACGCGATCACACGGTATAATGACGCCGCCGTGAATTTCAGATCTATTTATTTACTTTGTACTGCCAAGAGATTCTTTGGTAGCACATGCTAATGGCATTCTTATTTTCACTGAAAGTACAAAAATAACACTCCATCAGCCACTCAAGTAAAATCCACAGTTCTTTAAACGGTTTTGATTAGAAAGTTTAATCACTACGTAGGAATGAGATCCCCCAGCGCCGCGCAGAGCAAGGTGTCGATCGTTTAGGTGTGACGGACAGCCTGGTAATCAGTGTTGCAGCCATGGCGTGCACAGCCAGGAAGTATCAGCATGGAGGACGCATAGTGGCTGTGTAAATTAGTAGTTGGGCCATGTGGAAGCGGAGGTGTGTGAGGAAAGCTGTGTGACGTGAGCTTGTGCAGATGTGCGTTTTGTGTGTCCTGTGGATGTGACGCTGATCTCTGATCAGTATTCACCGCTGGCAATAGATTTCAGACGCTCCAGCCTCTGAGCACAGCCATCTGGGTAGAGGAGAAACACACACACAAATTATTATACACAATACACACCACTAGTACTGAAATATCACAAAAACACGTACATCCAAGACATGATGAGACGGCTTCACGGAGGATGCATCTACACACTGCACATAATTATACACACAGTTCATTCTATTTGAAACTCACTCGTTGGTTGATGCACACGAAACAAGTATATAGATGTGTCAACAGACACACTCGTCATGCACAGTTCAAGGAACACGGGATGGAGCGCACACATTCGCTACAATTAAAACACACACACACACATCTTATTCCATTTTTAGTGTTTTTTTTCCCCTTGTCCATCTCCCACACACACATTTACATACAGAACCAACACTGCCTTTTATCTGGATACTAGAATCCAAAACACACACACACACAGCTGCGCCATGTAAAGGTGTGTATTTATGGAAAAGCAGGCCAGAGGTAATGTTTGAAGCATCTGAAGTAAAATGTTTTTTTCCGCGTACAGCCCTGCAGTGCTTTAAGAGTGATGAAAACACTTCCTGTCAGTTAGGAGGCGCCGTCGAGTCAGTGCGAGGCCTGTGGTTCCTGCTTTATTCATAGACACTCTATGAATGATCACAATTACAATCTTGAGTGTCATGAAGTTGAGAGTAGTGAGTTAAAATTGAGTGGAGACTGTTATTTAGTGCTTGAATGTTCTTGTTGTGGACATATTTCTCATCTTAAATGGTATTAAGAGTCTGCTCTGTTCTCATCTTTCTAATGCCGAGGGATGGCAAAGGCCATCACATTTTATATTACTTGTGATAACACAACTATAATTTTGATATTATATATTAAATATTCATACCTTTTATCAAACAGCAATATTAGACTATCATGGAACAGTTGTCTAGTGACTGCGAGGTCAGATGACATAATACTGATAAAATATGCATCCAGGAAAATCAGTAAATAAAGGAAGGGTTGGGTGAGAGGTTACCTTTTTCTGACGGGAGGCCCACAGTGTCACACTTTGAAACCCCCTGAGAGAAACCACACAGCCCGTTCATTTATTGGATTTCATGGAGAAGTCATTTGAGGGTAAAGAAGAAACCCTCTGTGTTATGAACTCCTGAGTTTTTCTACCATACGCAGCAAATGCGTATAAAAAAATTCCCCTTAGAAGAGTTTCAAGAAGTTGCCATTGCTGCAGCAAGCATTCAGTCAAATAAGTTATATTTTTATTGCACTTTATTATTTATAAATACATTTCTAAATGCATTTTTAGAGATATTTATATTAATAAAAGAATAATAGATGAGAAACCAGCCAAATTCCTTCTGTTTGTTTGACCAATTTAAATTGGTATTTTTAGAATGTAATAGTCTCTCTTTGTTTGTCACACAACAAAGTTAACTCCTTAAAGTGATATATAATTTGTCTAAATCAATGTTTAATGCAGGATGGAAATGTAATAACACAACCTCTGCTGTATTCGGTTCAGCATTAAATGAATCTCAGATTAAATCGGTCACAAGCTTGAGCGCTGTCAGAAAATGAGCTCCAACATTGATTAATCTATCCTTATTACTCAGACAACATGCTTAGATCCTGCTATTACGCATTTGTTGCTTCACATATATTGTATTCTACAGGTTACAGCGCAGGAAGCAGCCCTGTGCCCAGAAGAGTGTTTCAGTTCCTATTAAATATTGCTCTTGTATGGTCTGCTAAGCTTGCACCTCCTCTGTAGCACACAACAGGGCAGAATGGCTTCTTCTTTTGCACTGAAATGTATTTAAAACCAAACCGAGCACGACCGCAGTAGAGACGGGCGGTATGTGGCACCCCTCCACTTGGCATGGATGCCCCTGTTCACAACATATAATTATTCCAACATGTGTGACGTTTCAATTCACAAACCTTGATTGTGCTGCTTCGAACTGACTGAACAGAAACATCATTGTGTATTCCAGGTTTGATGCAGACCCGCGTGGGCTTAATGAACCCTCTTTACCGTATTGTCACTAACTGCACACAATTAGCATAAAGACACGTCCTTAAGTATCCCCCAAGCAATTCAAGTTTGGAACTGCAGAATTCAGTTCAAACTACCCCGACAGATATTTCCTTTACTTCAAAATCGGATGTTCCTTTACTGTGCGCCTACTATCCTCTTCCGTGACTGTTATTCATAGCATCCATGTGCTACACCAACAATAGCACCCGTGTTTCTATTTATTGAACAGACTGTGCAAGTCAGAACCAGTAAGGAGGGAGCGCTAATGTGGGTCGCACTGATTGGCGTACAAGGGCAAAAAGAAACGTCCGACAGTACAGAGGGGAGATCACACAGCGACTATATACCCTGTCAGTGGAAGGATTAAGGAAGAGGTTATACTACTATAGGATAAAATGGAAAATAATAGGAAGCCAAGGTTCCTTAATGCAAGTTATGACAGCCGCTGGACAAGGTGGGACACTGAATATGCTCAGATAAGAGGTTTGAAAAGGATACTTATCTTGAAGTATTAGCAGTAATCCTAGAGTACATGACCTACGTTTTCACGGGACAGTGTTGTAGATTCAACACGGTACAAATACTGTCGGCTCATTATACACCGTAGACCTAACATGAGTTGGAAGTGGATACACAGAAAGTGAGACATGAGCGGCATTTCTACTCCTGCTGCTCTGCATCGAATTCAGATGAAACTGTCTGTGCAGTTCTCTGGTGGGGGGGGCACCACAAATTAAAAGCTGAGAGATGTGCTGTCGGATGGCAGACGGGCTTGAGCTGCATACAGTAGACTGCTGTGTGTGGAACAGCAGACTTGAAAGAGAGACGGTGGCCTGGCTTCAATCGGGCTCGAGGAAGAGGGAATGTGCCAGTAATTAGCAGGAATCCCCTTGCACTGTTTGGCCCCCTCCTCCCTTTACAAAAATCGAGGCAGCCAATTTCCTCAGCGAGTGGTTGGCTTGTGTGTGTTCAGCCATTCACTCACTCACCAAGTCATCCACAGCCTGCCTTGCACCCTTGGCATCCACACAAACAGGCGGGGCATCGCCGCTGCAGCACCTGAGCAGCATCCCATACCTGAGAAGCAGGGAAGAGGAAGAAAGATGACTGAACTGTGTGTGGAAAATGGAAAATAAGATGTAAATAGGTGGAGGGAGGACAGACGGCAAACGATAAGGGTGGAGGAGTTTAAATCTGTCTCACCGCGCTGCAGATGGGGCCGGATTCATCGGTGAACTCGCAGTATAACTATCAATCCCTCTCAGGTGAAAAGAACAGAGGATTACTGCAGAGCTGCTCCATCCACGGACATGGCACCAAGGACAGCGCTGGCGTTCACACAAAAGACATTCTGGGAAACAGAATGCTGCAGAATAGGTGTTTGCAAATTGGACAGTTCTTCATGAGTGACGTTGAGAGCAAACCTGAGGTATTAAATGTTGTTCTCAGGTTGAGTGTCGCATATCACATAAATTGGGGTTGCGGTTAGTGTTCAAACAGGTTTGAACACAAAAGCCTGAGCAAACACCGCTTTCTGTCATATTTTCTAAAGACAAGTCTGCGTATTTTGCATATGCACACACGCATTATGCACACTGTTAAATAAAGGTGCAGAACCAGATCGGCACTCTGTGAGCATGAAATGCCTTCGAGTTCGGTTGCTTGCCAGGCTGCCTGCTCATGGCCAGCCTTGTGGTCAAGGCTCGACTGTGATATTGCCAGAGTCGAGCCAGCAGCTCTTCAGTGGACAAAGTCCTAGTTAATTTTCCAACATTTATTAAAGAAGCACAGCCAGTAAATATGGATAATAATGTAGGGAACATTTCCCAACATTGTTGCAGCATCTGAAATGAATGTCACGGATAAAAGATTTAGAAGGGAAAATAATTGTGCTGGAGGAGTGTATCCTGGAGACATTTCCATTTGAATATTTTCACATTAATAGTTTTAATGATCATTTTTTTGCCACACACTTGTCAAAGGCGTAGCTGTGTGGCAAACATGTGGCTCCACTGAGTTTGAATAACACATTTATTTTTGCTGTTGATGTGATTCTATGTACTTCAAGGCTATTTGGGTAAAAGCATCCATCACATAATTTGGTGTTTACCTCAGATTCCTGTCTGGAGTGCATTACAGTAATGCCACAACTGATGGGTGTTCACATGCAGAGCTACGTGTGTCAAAATACTATACTCATATATTTACATTAGACTAAATCTAGTGAATAACTGTCAGCCTAATATCTTTTAAAGAAAAGAATGCGACATAAGATAGTAAGAACACAAGTGTAAGGCGTTTGGTATCAAGCGACACTGAGAAATCCTGTTCAAATTTCTGTGAAATAGTGAGAGTGCCAAAGTGTTGCGTCGACGAGCTGAGACTTGTGCTGATGAAAGTGACTGTGACCTTGTGAGGCTAAGATCAGTGTAGGAATCATGCCTTTTCTTGTTTTCTCACATGTATCATTGATACCGGATTTATCGGAACCTCCTCGGAGTGGCTGCCTTTCAACAGCTCCGTAGTCATTGCCCGATTAGTCTCCCTAGAAGCCCAGGCAATCAATCCGGCAAGTGTTGGCTGCTTGTCTGGAACAAGATTAGAGGAATCCCCTCACCTCCAGCTCCTCGAGAGGCTTTCGCTGACCACCCTCACCCAGTAATGCAAAGGATAAGTTAGAAATACAAGCAGCTGCACAGCATCTCCGGGAGTTCCCCTACCCATAGGATATGATCAGAGATATTTTGAAGAGCTTGGTGCTCACCCAGGATGTTAGGGTGAGGTGTAATATTTGTTGCTGCAGATTTTTTTTCTTCTTTGTTGGTACATTTCTACATCTTGGTAAAGAAAATACGTTGCGTTTTTGTTTTCATGCAATGATAATTTGCCAAACCTCTTGTCTTATAAACAAGCCTGCGTGAATACCATCAGGTTTAATTTACAGTGAGCCTGAAAGCATGAATGGTAGAAATGCATCAAAGTATTTTATTTTATTTTTCTCAACCTCAAAACATGTTTTCTCATCTAACTTTATTCTCCAGCATGCCCCTATGCCTCCTGGGAAATGCCATGTAAAAACACCCTGTAAACCGCACTTTACAATGTTTGTGTAATTAGCCTGCCGACTGAAGTCCTTTTTAAAATTCCTGCGAAATAACATGAAGAAATATAAATGCCAAATGTGGACCTGCGCTTTAAAGTGTGTGCTTTGAGCAAGCAGCCCTTCCCAGAGCAGATCAGGAAGAAGTTCCCAATCCACCTGCGCTTTCTCAGCGACCACAGCTCCACAGAGGACGAGCGCCAAGAAAGCCTGTGGGCATAATTAGCCAACAAAAGGCACAGACTCCTCCTCGGTCCCGGCCTAGTGCTCGTAGAATCCCCTACAAACGCGGCAGGGCCACCTTCTAATCTCTTGCCCTCTTAACTTCTCCGCCTCACCTCTTCCTTAAATTCCGGGGGTTGTCCCTGCTGGAGTTGGTGGCATCTGTTTGGCATGTACCTGCCCTGCAGTAGACCAGGTACTCAGTTTTAGTTATTAATGAGTTGTCTTGGAGCACTTAAATGCATGCCAAAACATGTTTTAATACAATTAGGGCATAGTCTGGGTTAATGAGTAATACTTACTATTAAAGTTATCCACAGCCTCTTCCCTCCAAGTTGATTAAAATACCATAAATGATCAAACGGCAGCACAACACATGATTAAACAAAGGTCAAACCGTGGCGGTGCCCATCTGTTAGTGTAACCCTTTTATTTATTCTGTGCTAGCACAATAGGTACATAGCTTTATGTACTGTTGTATACATCATTTTCCTAAAGTACTTACTACAATGGCAGGCATTTCTATAATATGCCCTTTGAGTGCCATTAAAAAAAACTTAACAATGGATACCTTAATGTTCTATATTCTCCTTACAGTTCTGGGCTGAAAATAGATGCCAACAAATGCACTTCTTACTTTTCTTTGAATAACGGCATGCAGCTGATTTATTATTTAGCCATATTAGAAAATGAAAGCTTGTATTCGTGACCTGCTTTTAAAGCTTTACATCTTCAGTAGGAGTGCCATAGAGTGTTGAAGATGGAAAGCATTATATATGTATTTATTTCTCACTTTAACAAACTGAGAAGGCTACTGAGAGCAAGCAGTGGTTTACAGTGATGCCCCAATAAGATCATATAAAATACAATATGTATTAAAGTTACAGTATGTAAAATAAAGGTCACCTTGAAGGTCACTCGCATGGAGAAGCATGGCAGGTTGACATAGGGTCGCAATTAGTCCCATCCCATCTCTGCTTTTAAAGAGGATTAGAGGTGATGGACATTTTTCCATCATCCTGCTGTTTCTGTTCATGTTCTAAAATCAGTATTTCTTGCTAGCATCTTCATGAATCGGTCACGCTACATCAGGTTTTGCAAGTGACCGAAACTGCATAAACAAAAAATAAATGAAATAAAAAGCAATTTTCCATCCACTCAACATCATTTATCTAGATTGAAATAACTGAAGGCTGGAGGCTTTGTAAAAATATCATTTTCTTCTGAGTGAATGTGGTCGTGTTCCGTTTATTATTTACACGAGGATCAAAAGTGCGACACAAAACAAATGGAACAATCTGATGGTGTTGGAGTCGTAGCCCACAGAGGTATTTGTGGTTTAATAAATCAAAGAAAGGTGTATTTTCACCGCTGAAATTGCCCTCTGTGGATGTCAAACGGGTTTCTGTCTGCTGCGTTGCTCCTCGCCGTTTGTTGAACTGACACAAAACCCACAATTGCTACAAGCGGTTGCCTGCCATTTCTTTTCCAGATGCGTCATATCAGATAAAGGTTTTGGGAAAGAGTTTGTCATGTGGGACGTACTAACACTGCATCAAGTGATGAGCAGAGCAGCTGTTGCCTCGCTTGTATTGATATTATTATTATTATGTTGTACTACGCACCGGACGGAGCAGCGCTCCTAATCTCTATGCAAAGACAATAAAGGCTTTCTATTCTATTCTATTCTATTGTGGATTTGTGACGTGTAAACTCTGCTGACTGGCAGATATTTCCTTAATGTATATTAAGGCAACGATGAAAGGACTGATTCTAAGTAGGCGACGCTGCACCCACACATGCACACAGCGCATTACTGAAGTGAGATGTTTGTCAGATACTCTTACTGGTTCTGATTTCCTGCAGAAAGTAGACACTTCCTTCTTCCTACAGAGCTATCGTACATCTTTGCATTCGATTGTAGTTGTGAGATAACTTGTATGTGTGCAATGAGATGGGTATTGTGATAAAGCAGGAAGAATATTGCATGTTTGTATTTAATCGGTGATGCACCATGACCATGCATCATTACGCACTCTGCTTCCCTCATTAGTGGGCAGCATAGGTGCACAGCTCTATAACACACATCCAACTAGAGGAGCACTTGGAGACCACTTTACTCGGGCATGACAAAATACGTACATGAATAGCTTAAGCATCACCTTTCACGCACCGCTTTTAACCCACTGGAAGAGCGAGGCGCTATCTACAGAGAAGGAATCAGAAAACAAATCTTTATTTTCCTGACAATTGGCTCAGTAACTAACAGTTAATGCATTAATCAGTACTGAATGAGTGCGTTTGATGTCTTGGTTTAGAGCCACAGCAGTGTTGACCTGAATGTGACGGCGTACAGTCTTTTTCAGTGTCATGGAAACCCTTCCAGGTCCGAGCTAGTGGTAACTTGTACTGTACTTGTACTTGGATAGAAAGCAAATAGCAAAATAGAGTTGTTGGTGAGGTAAAATAAACCTGTAAAATAGTTAGATTTCCTTATATCTATTCTACTCCGAGTCGAGGGCCTCATGCAAAAAAGGCCACTGACATTGAAATATTTTTACTAAAGGTTTCCGGGCTGAGCGCTTTTCGAGGCTGCTGCTTTGTGCTTTCAGAACATTTGATTTCAAAAGTGTTTCTTCTCTGCTTACAAGGATAAGGTAATGTTGAAAAACTGTTTATCATACAACCAAAGCAATGTAGTTTAGTACTTTTAAATATACCTGTTTAATAAAAATGAAGCTGGAGCTAAGAGATGGCTCTGTTAATTTGTTTAAGTTGCAAATCATTTAAGGGTTTTATCAAGGACTATTTCCTGGCAGCTGACGGCATCTTCATATTCACGACACAAACGTAAGAATGGCACAGCCTAGCGAGGCATTTCATCATTTCTTTTATCCTGTCTTTGTCCCGTTGTCTTTCATTGCTGTGTTTCAAACAGTCTTTTCAGGGAAATACCTGCCATACATTCTGATGATTTTGGGCTATAGAGCAAATGTGTAAAGATACCGGTTTAGTTCTTGAGAAGAGCGTTAAACCCTCTTCCTCCAGCCCACAATGTCTCAATAACCTTCAAGGTATCTTCTCTCCATATCCGTCTCGTCTCTTTGGTCCATCCACATGCTGCACACATCCAGACAGCCATGTGACAAGCTCTGTGAAATGTTCTACTCTAAATTCCCTCTCTGTGTATTTTCAGCTGAGCTCTTCTTTAGATTAAGCTTAATTCCAAAGTGAGATATCCACAATAAAAAAATAAAAAAGCTGTACCCTGCCATGGCAAATCGATTTCTTGCCTGGGAGCAAAAGATCACTGTGGATTATAGCTGAGCGTACGAGCAAAGTCGAGACCTTTGCTGGTGAAAAGAGTGTGTGTATTGCTTACAGTCACTGACTTAACATTTCCTCCACATAATGAGCATGGCAGGAATGAAGACATGGTGTTTCTTGAATTTCTTCAAATGGAATCATTTGTCTTTTCATCTGGTTGAACTCCATTTTGTGGTCACTATCTTTGACAGCCATGACTCAATTAGGAGGGTCCATTTTAATTAACAAGCCTGTGTTAAACACTCTAAATAGTCTGCTATTTACTAGCTGGCTTTATTTCTCTCAAATCTTTACAAATCTCCGTCAAGGTGATCAAACTGTGATCAATGTTTGCAGCTCTCATAATTAAGATAATTAAGCGTAAATCGCAACGTCACATCCTGCAGCGGTTTTTGCTGCAGAACACGGCATGCGCTGTCGATCAAACCACATTATTACATGCAACAGGTTCAGTATGTGGCAGGAACGAAGCTCCAGAATCGCAACATATACACTCACCTACTTTTTTCTAGCCCGAACCTAAACCATTAAAAAGCTTCAACTCTGTAATAGTGGGTGATGACAGATGACGATGTGTTGCCAATGGGAAGTGTGTTCTGGAGCAAAGGTTATGATATATCTTGCGAAAAAAGAACCTCAAGAAAAGTCTGAGTCTCAAAACGTGCAAAACAGAGTTTCACAATTTTCAGTAGGTGTTCTGCATTATGCTAACACGGCTCCTCACAACTCCTCCTTGGTTGTGAGCTCCTTCACTAGCAGCTGAGAGAGGGATGCAAGTTGAAGGAAAGGAGTCAGGGGAGCGAGGAGTCTAACTCCCTGTCTCCTCCTCACCTCGTCTCCTGCAGTTCTTCTCGGGGTGTATTTGAGGCATTATATGATCCGTCATGATTGCAGAATAGAAATGATTTCTGGGTCACTGAAGGAGAGGGGACGCCAAGGAGCACACGTTAGCATAATGAAAAATGTCATTAGCAGGCATTGTCATGTAATAGCCATTTGGGGGCAGATACTTTAATCACAAGTGAATGAATATATGAATAAATGTGTTTAAACTTTAATCTCGCCCCTATTACATGCTTTCTATTTAAATTCCAAAGTCTTTCCTTCTTGAACATAAATGACTAACGGGGCTCTCAGGTTGGCTCGTATTTATATTTGTATTTGTAATCATCTCTCATGCCAAAAATTACTCTCAAAAGGTCCCATTTCAAAATTAAAATGTCTCCCAGCAGGAGCCGTTGCGTTTCACCTCAGTGATCTCCGTCTTTTTCTGTCTGGCTCTTTCCTGCAGAGGTGCCTCTCTCTGGGATGTCCAAGAATGGGTACTTCTTTCAAGAAATGGGTGAGTCTGAGCTCCCACAAGGATCAATGAAGGCGCAGTACATCACATCTTCAACATGATCAACTCTTCCTAAACAAAACAACCATTAACAAGGAGTTGGGGTTTGATTGTCTCATCATGATGCTGCCAATAATGTGCTTCGTGCAATAATAAGGTTGTGAATCAAAGTTTGCAGCTGCAGGTCAGACACATAAAATTCCCCCGGCTCTGACGCTCCACTGCGCTTGGATATAAATAATGAACTTTTCACCGGCTGTTATGATAACTGCAGTTTCATTACCGACAAAGCCAAGGAGAGGAACCCAATTAGTATGTGCAGCACAAGCAGTCGGGACAGAATATGCTTGCATTGGGTTTCCCTGTCTCCCCCAGCCAATTATTCCCCCTCCTGCAACACACTGACCCACTCAGCAGAATCGCAGAAGGTCCCCTGCTGCTGATGAACGAAGCCATCTTTATTAGGAAACCTTTTATCAGGATATAAATGCAATCAATTTATTACTTGCAAGTAAGCATTTCCTGCCATTGTCATGTCAGAGATGTTAGTAAAGGTTGGTCGAGAGGTCGACTGCTCTCTAAATGCACCTAGTTACCACATGGTGAGAACCGGTCAACATGAGAAATGTTTGTCACCTCTTTGGTAACGTGTGAGCGAAACATGTCGACCACTGTACGTAAGACTGTTCATCAGTCCGTCCATTCCAAGAACTCTAGAACAAACTTGTGAGGAACATGGTTAAAATTATTAAATTGTGACAAATGTTACCTTTAATTTCTTTGGTCTACCCAAAACACTGCAAAATAAAATGATGCATTGTCATGAGATGAATCTGAATTCATATCCAGCTTTGTTGTTCCTTTACATTACAATTACAGCAGTTGTTTCCTCTTCAAGCTTAGAAAACGAGACATAAAATGTTAAAAAATGTTTAATGATGCAAGCATCACCTCGTGTTGTTGTTTGTCTCGGCATGTCTGTTTCAAAGGCTCGTGCAGAACACTGCATGCCCTGTTGATCAAACAGTCAGTTTCCATAATAAACATCATGTTTGCTTTGACTGGACAATTTTATATTCATAAGGTACATTAGTTAATTTAAATCTGGAGTTGTCCATATAAAAATAAATAAATGAACATACAGGAAAGGAATGAACTTTTCCTCCAAATAATGCCTTTATGCATTTTAGCTGTAAATGTTTTGATGTGCTCCTCCTCCTCTGCAGTCCCCATTTTCTCCCAAGGTGATTTGAAAGTCAAAGCCCTTTCAATGCGTCTGAGGCGCAGAGGGATGCAGGCGAGGCGACGACACAGCAATGTTCAAACAATGTCAAGTGCATCAAGGGATGATCTTGATGCGGGACAGACCGAATCAACTGAAATTGGGCCCCCCCTCACAGATAAGGCCGGCAGATTAAGAGCACGAGGATGAGATATTGTTCTCGTCGCTGATCACTGGATGATGTTTTGTAACCCGCCGCTGACTGTAGGATTGGATTTAAGGGGCTGCTGTGTCAGGAAGAGAGAATGGGATGAGTCATACAACAAGCTCCAGGCTAGAGTCCTGTGATGCTTTCTACCAAACAAAATCTTTTCCATTACATCCCTTTAAAAAAAGCATGCCTAAGAGCCTGTCTACCTGCTGAATCATCAGATATTTGTCTTCATATCAAAACAATTGCTCAACATTTTGATTTGTGACATTTTGTTGTTGACATTTATTGTATTGTTAAATAATTGAAAGCTAATTTATGGCACTGAAGATCCTAATTTATTAAAATCTGAATATGAAACCTGAAGCGCCGGTAAGTGATGGACAGTTTTGCTGCTTTTTCAAGTAACAACAACATAATCAACCTACGATAAAGCTTGAATTGAACTACGGTGTGCAATAAAAAAATATTTTTACTGTGAACTGCAGGCACTAAACTGTATTCTGAAGAACAATAATGCTAAGTGTGAATTTGAGGGATAAAACCTGCTTTTTGACAGTGAAACATTTGTATGAACATATAATTTGAAGGATTTCTTTTTCAAGTGTTAAATTTGTCAGGATGGTTTAGTTTGAATTCCCATAGTGGAAGTTACTGCTTGTCACAATGTTGTTCTGTTTAAGAACAAGAAAACGAAACGACTATGAAACTACATTTACAGGTTCTCTTTGAGGAAAGCCTTTCGAGCATCTTGTAAGACTTGCCATCCTCCACTGAAGATGAGGGCTGAGGTTCTGGAGGTGACCCTGTGTTGTTGTGTCCCCAGAACAGCGGGAGGTGGAGCAGGAGGAGGCCAGCGAGGGCCGAGAGGAGGGACAGGACTCTCCAATCACCTGCGGAGATGACATCCACCTCTATGACAACCAAATCAGCCCTGGGCTCGGTCAGTATACATACTGGGAGTTGGAGAGTTTAACGTGAGGGAGGGAGTCAAGGAGGGGGAGGACTGTCGGGGTTCGAGTGTCCAGTCGGGATAACGTAGGAAGAAGTAGAGGGTCATTTAACTCATTAAATGCCATGGACCTCTAAATACGTCAATAAAAATGAGGTTAAGCAAACAAAATCTAGAGGAAAGTGAGAAAATGTGAAGGCTTGAAAATGTCTAAATACCTCAGAAGTTCACGTTTAAAGCTTTTCTGGAGTGTAATTAGTGACTTTATGAAGCGCAATCAGAGTTTAAGCCCCCTAAGGTAAAGTTTTACTTAAATAAAAATGATCATAGTTAGTTTAGGAGTCAAGCGATATTTCTAGTGGAAAAATGACAGCTTGCCCAGATATATTGGAGACAAAACTTCTTTCAGACAGTAAATTTCCTCTGCTGTCAACATCAGCTGTGCTCCCTTCACTTCAGCTCGTTTTTTTCTGTGGTTGTTTTAAAACATAAGATGAGGCACCTTCTTCAAAGGCAGCTCATGTCTCCGTAAAGCGTCCTTCTAGAAAAAAGATGAAGACGGCGCTCAGAAAGTCCTCGTAACATGTGGAATGTAGTCGGCAGCCTGGCGGGATCAGAGTCCGTCCAAAGCCCGATGGCAGTTGTTGATTTGACGGACAGCTCCTCAGCTGCAGGTGCAGATGATTTTGACCCCATCGCCGGAAGCCCCACAAGTCAACAGGTTACTGTTGCCATGGTAACAGTCACAGGTGCACCAGAGGGAGCGATGGAAAGAGAGGGCGATGTGACAGGTGACCATGTCACTTGGGCCGATTCCCTATATAGTAACACTTAAGGCATCTGACAAAAATAAAAGCTGGAGTGGTGCAGGCTGGGAACAAGTTTGAAGAACACAACAGAAAAGCTCAAGTTGGACAGGTGAATGAATGTCAGGTCTAAAAAAAAAAAAAAAAGGAGTGTAAAATACCAGAGAGAGGCAGAGCCCAAACCATCGCAGCAGAACAGGTTATGCTGTCCATTCCCCATACCTGTGTATAATAAAAAAAAACCTGTGTATGTATATATATAAAAAAGATATTCAGAGGTGTGTGGGAGTTTAACTGTTGTAACAACACTGATAAATCTACACACCCCTAAGATGTGAACAAAATATAATCTGGTTAATGAAATGATTTCAGTAACTTCGACTGCTGTTATCTCATTTCTAAACACGAATACTTTGCATTTCAGACACTGTGCTCAGATAAACATTAGACACCGCAATGCACTAATATATATAATTTATGTCTGTTGCCATATTACAGTGCATTATTCATCAACAGTGCAGCACAATGTTGATTAGTGTGTTTTTTGTTTTCCTCCCAGCCCTTTCTCCTGGTCAGATTTTCACTTCCATTAGATCACAGCGTCATTAGCTGTTACATCCCCAAAACTGCTTTTAATTTATGCCACTAATTATTACATTATTATATTATTCTACATCAGCAGGCCACTGCTGGAATATGTTCTCCATGTCAAATCGATGTAAGGCACTGAACTGGATTTTTAATCAAATCCTGTCTGAAAAGCAAATAGCTTTGTGATTTCATCAGACTGAGACTGAAGATCCCGCCTAAATGTAATTATAAAGGCATCTGTCCGTTACAATTAATTTCTCTCCCTATATTCAACAGTGGCTTCTTTCATGAGAAGACGTAACCCATCTTGGATGCCTTTACACTTCGGGCCTATAATCTGTGCCTAATTTGTTAATCACAAGGTCCTGGAACACAGAGAGGGTGTTGTTTTAGGGGAAGAGTAAAAGTCACGGATGGCAGCAAAACTGCCAAAACTGATTAGGTGCAAGCTGTCATCACAAACAAAGCATCACTTATTTATCTTTTATAAAAAAAAAAAAGCTTTCACAAGAAGCACAATGTATGTGTCCTGTGTCAGTGGTGTTGTGTAACTTTACCGTCATATAGAATAGGCTAACGGAGATTATCACTGATTAAAATATATCTCCAGTCACAAGAAAGAACATGACTGCAATGTTGCATAACTTACTTACACAACTTCAAAACAAGATCATGACAAATCCTTTGTGCTCACTTGCTCTGAAGTTATAAACACAGGAGACTCAGGCCCAATCCCAATTTCCCTGTTTAGCCAATCCCCTCATTTTCCAGTGCCCCTCGCTTTCTGACTTGCCCCTCCAAGCGGAGCCATGAGGGCAGCAGTATGGATGCGTGCCATCAGGTGGGTTGAACTAGTGTTCAGAGTTTGCTCTATTTATCAAATGTTAGTCTTCCAATCCTAGCTGTTGACAGAAGAGATAAATATTTGTCTTGTTAGGCACTGAGTGAACTTGGTGCATTGCGCTCTTTTCTACGTACACACAGCTCAGAAAACTCACGAAAGCTTGTGTTTGTTGAGAATCAGCGGTTGGCGAGTTGACTAAATACGCCGTCAGCTGGCAACACATGGATGTTGACGTGTTTCACACCGTTTTGACAATACACCATCAGTTCTTGAGAAAAATGTTCTCGGTACTTGTCAAATGCTCTACATGAGTAGCATTGATTTCAGGATTAGATTTCTCTCACTGCTGAACTCCGTTTCGTCTCAGTTCAATCAATTTGTCTGGCTATTGGAAAGAAGGGAAGTCAGGAAGAAGCGCTGGCGTCACTCTGATTACATTTTGTGTGTGTGCAGAATGATATAATGTGTGGTAAATCTACAGGTTTCTGATATTCCCTGTTGGGTATTACTGCCTCTTCCACCTCTTTTGGTGCCCGCGGGTCGACTTCAGGGTCAGTGACCGGGAACCATTATTTGGGTTTTGCGCTTTAAATCCTGGGTCATACATTAGTAGTCGACTAAGGATAGAGTTGTCCCTCTTCCACTTCCCCTAACTTGTGTCCCTTCTCCTTAGCCGTTCTCCACGTCCTCTTCCACATCTTTCAAACCTCTGCATCCCAAATCCACCGGGTGGGCAGGGGTACCACTAAGACTACCTCAACCTTTCCTCCATTGGTACAATGACCCTGATCAGGAGAACAGCTTTGACTTTGGTGTACCTCATCACCGTCAGGGACATGATGCTCTCTTATCTTATTCCCTCTTGGTCCAAGGAAGAAGACTGGATGTTTCCTCTAAAAATCTTTCTTGAAATTGTGAGCATGTATTTTAAACATTAAATTTTGGGATTAAATGTACATTTTTGCTAAATTTCTACAGTAAAACCTGATTTAATGCATAGAATATGCTTGAATAATGAGAGGTAAAATGCTTATTTATTTGTATATTTGTCTTGCTTTTTTATGCAGATCCACATCCTACCTACCTCTTCAAGGTCAGATGAAGACCTGATTCTTGTGTCCACAATGTTTTCTACCACCTAAATTTTAGAAAATTGCTGTAAACGTGTTCCTCATATTCTAAAAGTGAAAACGTAGAACCGTTGGATATTCAGAATTTTCAAATGACTCACAACCATGTTCCAAGGTCATTCTTCCTGTATGGCGGCAAGATCTCTCCGTTCTTAGTCACCGCCCTGCAATCCTTAATGACTGAAATAATACAATATCCCATCCTGAGATTACATAATACTTGTAGCAGACTGAATATAATTAACAGCTGTAGTGCAACATTGATCAAGAAACCAAGTCTGGAAACAAGCTAGTGTCATTTTCTAACACATCATCTCCCTAAACCCCAAAGTTCTCCTGGATTACACACAATATATTGAGACATACAGAGGTCACTAGACGAAGGTGATCATTGGGGAGAAGTAATCTTATATGAATATATGAATATCTCTTTACAGCTGCAGCCTGACAGCAATTAGAGCCGCGACTCCCACTTTCCTGTGGGAGTGGATAATCCCGGTCGTGTGCTTTTTGATTGTTCGGCTTTGATGAACCAAATCCACCCCGCCATAGCCTAATCACAGAAGCAGGGTGCTGGGGCTCTTTCTTCCTCCATCGCCTGCAGGGTTTTAGAGAATGGCAAGGTGCTTGGCAGGGCAGTCAAAGCACTCTCCTTTCCTGCAGACCGACATTCAAACATGCTCACTTGTGATATTGATCTTTTGTTATCCTGAGGCTTATTGGCTTGTTAAAGGGGGTTTTCTTGCATTTCTGTTGCTGGATGGAGGAGTTAAGCGCTGATTAATTTCCAGATATAGCTGAAATAGTGTATCACGCGGCGCAGAGGAGGAAAGCCCATGGTAAACTAATAACATCCTCCCCACTGTAAACTGCGTTAACCGTATTATGTAACGCCATGGCGGCGTCAGCAGGGTACTGACAGTCTGCTGAGGGATAGAAGCGTGATGAAATCCTGGTATTGTTTCCTAACATAAAAGGTGTTTTTTTTTTACCCCTTTTCACTTTTTTCCCCCCGAGATTGCTGAAATCCAAACCTTTGTACTTTATCGGAGCACTCGCCTCGGCTCCACAGACGTGTGTATTAGAACCTTATCAGCAGAGAACTTCCAGTCCCCGTTCAATGAGAGCATTTAGAGACTCGCCTCTTGACATTTTCAGCATTATTAGAAAATAAGCTTTATTTCTTTGCAGGCCGAGTGGTTGTTACTTGTGATCCTTATTTCAGAATTCCGTAATGAATATTCAATAGTTCTAAAATACACTTATGAAACTTGCAATATATCTCCTGTCGTGTTAAATACATGCCATGTAACTGGTTGCCAAAGGTGACGACACGGTAGTAATTACAGAGCTACATATGTGCACACCCGTTTCATTCATCTTTTAGTAATACATCCCATCAAAGCCCAGTCATAGTGAGGTATTAAAAGGCTCAGCCATTCACAGTTGGGGGGGGGGGGGGGGGGGTGAAACCATGTGTGCATAAAGAGAACCACATGGGATCACCAACAAGGCAACATGTTTAGGCGATGTGATTGCATTCTGTTTTTGTGGCCCGTTTTTAAACGGCAACATTTGAATGTCTAATCGTACCTCTTGTTTCGTTTTTCCTCAGATGCTGACGACTCTGGTTGTGTGTTACTAAACACATCAAGAAAGGTATGCATGTGTGATGCAATAGTAATCAAAGCCGCCTCTCCCACCTTAGATTAATATTTTACAGAGGCAGCCAGAGGGTTTTCAATGCAAACTTTTCAGTTTGTCCTGCCAACAGCTCTCCAGCTTCTGCACGCTAATCTGCATATTTTGTATTATGTTTTCCATCTGTTTTCTCTTCTCTCTTTTTCTATCGGTTCCACAAAGTTCCATTCTGGCTTTTTGTTGTTGTTTATTGCAAATAGACAAATCGTCTATGAATATAATTTTGCCATTGCTACTTCTGCAGTTTTCACTTTATGAACTAGGTTATTAAATTCAATAAAAAATGACATCAAATTATATTAAACCTTTAATCTCCCCGATCCTCCTCAGACCTACACCCTGACTTGTTTGAACAAACGAACAAAAGCAAATATATTTATAGGGCTCCATACACAAATTACTCCTAAGACTTGAGACGAGGACTTTCTGCAGTAGTTTTATTTTCTAAAGAGCAGCAGGGAATCTTTTCATCTTCAGATTTTCAGTCAATCACACCATTAATAAAGTCGAGGACTGACGGGTGTCTGGGCTCTTAATCGAGCTGTGCTTGTCTTTCCGTCCATTTATCTGCCTCTCAGCTCATTGACAGATGCCACTGGTCCAATGCTGACAAATTTAACGGAGGTGGAGTTTCCCACAGGAGATGTCGTACCCTGAGGTCTCGGGACAAATTCAGTCTGTGGTTGACTGAAAAGAGATCCAGTTCCAATCAATCTTATACTAATACATTAAAAAAAAAAAATCTTGCATTGGCAAATTTGGAAGCCTGAAATCTGCACCTTTCTCCAGTTGACTAAATAATAAATGTGGGATTGGTGTGGTGGCCATTTAATCTGCTTTGAGAAGCAATTGGGAATGTTTAAATCCTCCAGCACAGCTTTAAACAGTCGATACATGCGTGAATACAACCGAAAAGTGCCCAGAACAAAAGTGGAAGTGTTCAGGTACATGTTAAAATACATTTTATTTAAACAGAATATGTAAGGTTATAATGAGATTTAATCTGTAGTGTCTGCTCCGTTTATTGGAGGAGGAAAACAAAATAAATCCTTTATTTTTTGCAGTATGTGAAGCTAATGAACTTTGAGGAAGAAGTTCGGGCACATCGGGACCTGGATGGATTTCTGGCAAAGGCCACTATCCTCCTGGACGAGACGGCCGCATCCCTGGACGATGTTCTGAAGAGAATGTTGCATCACGTGGGTCAGGACAGCCATGCATCAGAGCCCGGCTGCAACTTCGAGGAGGTGATGAGCATGCTCTTCACCGATGCAGGAGCTCAGGAGGTCAACGGTAAGCAGAGACTCTGTCAGCTTGCACAATAAGACAACAGAACACACCGGACCCATACCTGCCCATGATCAGAACAACACCTGACACCTGACCTGAGAACATCTGACGTCTGCACACGGCAACACTCTCTAGAGAAACAGTTCACCTCAGGTGAATTGTCAGACAGGATCGAGAATGGTTCAAGAAGCTTTTAAGACCCAGAGGAAAGTTTGTGATGTCTGAATCACGGCTGTTCATTTGGCTCCCAGCTTTTCAGGTGGACACGAATAGCACTCAATGTGCTGAATCGTGTTTGCAACCATTTGCATGTGCAAACATCAAGCGTTCCTCAGGACAACAGCCAGGTGGTGATCGTACCCAATAAAGCTCAAGTATAGGTTGGGCATTTTA
The DNA here is from genome assembly GCF_040956055.1 of Brachionichthys hirsutus. Classification (NCBI taxonomy): domain Eukaryota; kingdom Metazoa; phylum Chordata; class Actinopteri; order Lophiiformes; family Brachionichthyidae; genus Brachionichthys; species Brachionichthys hirsutus. The sequence continues at coordinate 9,740,306 of NC_090914.1, read as the reverse complement.
TTTATGTATTGATTGACAACTGCAATGAGGAATAAAATCTGCCTTGTGTCCATTTATGTCTTTGTAGTCGTAGTATTTTAAGGTATGTGGGATGTTTTGGTTTAGTCTTTGCACCACTGAAATGTCCACTCTTTAAAACATGCTGCCACTGTCAAATCAGATAAGCATTTACATTTGATATGCCAGAAGGTTTCATGTTGTTGATCTGGTGTATTTCTTGTACATGTATCCATCGTAATATTTGGACCTGAACTGTATAGCCTACCAGTACATGATGGACGCTAAGCTATGCTAAGCATTTCACCTTACTCTCCTTTAATGCATACATTCAGTTCTGAAATGCTTTACGGTTTTCCAAGGACACTTTTTTCTGTCACATTAAGTCGCTCCAGCACAGGTCCTTTTGGCTTGAAAAGCAAAGCCTCTTGTGTAAGGTGCATCTCTGCAGCCCATTAGGAGGAGAAATTCTCTTTCCTGCATAATAGCTTGTTGCCGTTATTGGAGCCTTGCCTTTTGCTGCAAGCTGTGCTCAGCCTTGAATTCGCATAAGTAATTGTTTGGCAAATCATACACTGTTCTTTAGCAAATTAATTTTGCCTGGCATGATGTTTGATGGTGTTGTGCAAAGCAAGAGAGGCATGAGAGGGGTTTTCTGATGACTGTTAAAGCATGTGTAGTAATTGTATCGTAGGGCTCCGTCTGTCGTCCCCCGAGCATGGCGTTTCCCCGTCTGTCGACGGCAGCGTCCACGGTTGCTGATGGCCACTCAGAGGTGGGTGGTGTGTGACGCTCGCCCTGCACAGCCACCTCTGACAGATCCGAGAGGTGATAATTGACTTCTGTCATCGATCACTCGCGTAGCTTTTCAGATGGCTCTCCGAGACTCTCACGCTGTGGCAGCCGCTGCTACTTGGCGGATTTTCTCAGAATACCCCACGAAGATCGAGATACTTCTTTCTTTGTTGCTGCCGTTTTAACCGAAAGGCTTCCTGCGCATCTCTGGGCCGAAAATCAATCTCAACATTCAAAGGGTGTACATGGAGTTAAAAAAAAAGACGAGGTCGACTGACAAGGAGGCAGAATTACTCCTAAACGTAGATTTGGAATATAAAGTAAAAGTAAGCAATAAGCACCTGGACAGTTGTCAACGCCAACACAGATTTGAAGTATCCGGCTACGTGTGGACTTGGCCTGAGTAAGACTTCCCACATTACACATATATCTCTGCAGGTATTCATTTCTTCCATATCAACGTCCACTCATTCGGAGAGTAATGCTGTACAGTTGGGAGATAAAGAGAACAGGATGAGATTATAACGGGCACAAAAAGAACAGAACTGCAGAAATGAAAAAGATGAAAGCCAGCAGAGATAATTAGTCCGGCTCCAACTTGCGCAGGGGAGTGGATTTTTAGAGGCCGACTCGTGACGCTTTTTTTTTTGCTTCCCGTCTCTTTTGGGATTCAGCGATGGAGAGTGCATTGTGTATACTGCTGATGATGCAATGCATTGATGGTAATATCACTTGAGCCACTTCCATAAATACTAAATAGTATCCATCTCTGTTGATTGAAAATAACAGGAAGAAAGATACTGAGGATGATGACATTTATGACGAGCAGCTGACACTGTTTTTGTTCTCTTCCTGAGTTTTTAATGCCGTTCAAAGCTACAGTTCTACCTGTGCTGCTGGTTTTGTTCTCTTTGTGATGACTACACTATAATTTCAATTTATAATTGCCATCACCTTTGATCTATCTCGCCGGCTCTCCATTTCACCTCAATTTGCATAATCCTCCCGTGTCATTCGTTATTTATCCATTTTAGTTTTTTTATTTACCGCCTCCAGTCAGACGGACAAACAGTCCCACATTCAGAGTCTGAAACTGTAAAGACGAGGCTCAACAAAAACAAAATGCTAATGCGTGTTCAAAGCTACAGTTTGGAGAAATAATTCCCTAAAATGCACACAACCATTTTTATTGTTTGTGAGATTTGCCCCTCAGGCTTTTTAAACCCCATGCAACGTCATGTATTTTTAATACATGAGGATCTGTTAAAGCCTGAGTATTATTACTGCATCTGTACAAGCATGCTTGGTGTTCAGGTGCTATATAAATATCCTGGACATAATTAATTATCTTCGGCAGGAAAGGTTCTGTATGTTTACGAGTCAACCAGCTACCCTTGTCCATTATCACCAAATATCTTTTTCCATTGAAATATCTCTGCAACATTCTGCAGGAATGATCAGAATATTATATTACAGCCATTAATTCAAGCTCTTTACCACATGGAAACTGTTGCCCCTACATTGTCATTGTATTCTCCTTGGTCTCTTCATCAACGTCATTGGGTTTCTTTGCACTTTCCACGCACAACTGTTATCAGCAATAAAATCAAATTTTTGGTAATAGCCTGTAGACGGTAATCAAGATGAGATCTCTCTGTGCCCAACGAAGATGAGACAGTGAGGGATTTTCTCTGGAAAATGATACTTAATATGCATGAGGTAAAGGGAGGGCAGGAAATGAAGCTTCTGTTCAGCAGAGGTATTGTGTGCTTCTTAACCAGCCAGTGTCGATATTCGCGGGGTTTCAGAATGTGTATTTGCCTCTGTAAAAACCAAAACCAAAACTGCTGTCCTGTTGATCAGAGAAGGTGAGTGCATTAACTCTCTGGCTTCTTGGTTTTTGTCCCTCTTTCTCCCCATGCAGACAAGTCTCAAAGTTTTGTTTTCTTTGATGACGGTAAGCTGTGCTAATCGGATGAAAATGTCAGCATCTGCTGCCGTGAGGCTGCAATCAGTGCTGTGCTTCTGTACCAATCACCATCAGAATGCCATTTGTGTTCCACTCCAAGGGCTGGGTCGATCCGTCGAGTCATTAAATGATTACAGACACCAGCAATCTTCCCCCATGTCACAGCTGTCGATGCCTCTCCAGCTGCCCCTCAAATCGGCGTTCTTGCCATCCAGTCGACCCCGTGTGTAGCTATTTGTAATTTTTTAAGGCCTGTGAAAAACAAATATGGCTGGCTCTGAGATCCACGAACCTGCTTGATCAAAATTAAGATGTTTTCAAAAAAAGGTGTAATTTTCATACATTTGTCTTTATCATGTCATGTTGGTGATATGATTGACTTTGATGCCCTTGCAGGGTGTTAGATTATTGACCACTGATTTAATTGATTCCTATGCAATCAATAAGACTAATAGGACTGATAAGGTTTCACGATAGCCGGCTTCTCCGTTGACCCAGTCCTTGTGGCTCTCGTCATATCATAGCATCTGTGTCCTGCATTGTGATTGGGTGCGACGTTACCTCATATACAGTACCGGTACATGTTTCATCTGCCACTGTGGTCCAGGGCCCATCCAAAGGGCCCTCCACAACCCATCACATCCCTTTTGTGTGCGTGTGTGCGACTGTCTGGTCCACCTATAGTTGAGAACACAATTGATACGGTAGCATAAGATCGGAAGGTTTTATTGAGGTCACCCCTGAGCGTAAGGTAAGGAGTCTCCTCCTCATGCCTTCATACTTGCAGTGAAACAGTGATCGTCTGTCTGTGCGTTTCATCTTTGTCACTGCTGTTTGTTGTAGCCTAGCCACATCATTTATAAAATACCCAGTCGCTTGAAATCTCTGCTTCCTGACTGGCATTTCTATTGATTCGTCTCAGCCTTGTTTGCGACGGACAGCATTATCCTCATGTGATTTACAGAACTAGCAATCTGTTTCTCTCTTTCACCGACGAAACGGTGTGGATAATGCGGTTAAAGAATTCAGGAAGAAACCCGAAAGATCAAAGGGGACAATCCAACCACGCAGGCTTGCCTTCCTCATATTTTTTTTCATTACTTTCCATTGAAGTTTGTCACATTTGATACGCTGTGTGCGAGAGAATCTTTGATATATATATATGTTTATTTTTTGGAAACAGTTGTGTTGGCATAGCAAAAGCTGACGAAACCACACAGAAATGTTCTCCTAACTGACAAAATATCAAAGGTGCATGTCTTCATTAGTCTTCCACTTGATCACATCAAGGACCTTCCTCTAACATCCGCGTCAGGTTTATTCACCTCCGCTGGTGATGTCAGATACAGTACATCCACTACATGTATATATTTTTCCCTCGTCATTCCCTTTCTCCACAAACTGCTTTTCGTCCCCTCTTCCCATCTTACTCTTTTCTCTCTTATCCCTGCCTCTTTAGTCTCCCCCCCTCCCTCCTCACTTCCTGACTCTCTCACTCCATGAACACTGTGATACTGTTGTCATGGTGACGCCCATAATTTTCTAGCATGAATGGAGGATACTTTATTGATGAAATGGCATGGGAAACAGAGAAGGATACAAAGACAGGCAGAAAGAAAGGAAGAAACCGCTGGCAGGGAAAATCAGAATGATATGGAAATGATCATCCCTGCTGCTTACGATACAAAACATTTCCACCATATAATTTGCTCAGTAACGATGAATCAAGGAGGACATTGCGAACAAAGCGTGCTGAATTGTCTTCTGGGGTTTGGAATAGTCCAGGCTGCTGGAGAAATCCCCCAAAACACCATTATTCATCACGCTCAGCATGAGGTCCCTGAGAGGAGATTCCTCTCATTGGAAACGTTGAGCGGGTGTCGGCACCCATTTTAAATGATTTGTAAACGTGACGGCATAATGAAATGTGTGGGTTTCTTAATCTGTAAACATGAACATTGGTGTTTTCTTCAGTTGGACGGACGTGCAGTGCAGACGGGCATCGGCGCAAAGCAGAAGGCGAGCTCGTTAGACGCTTAAAATGCTGACATCCTATTGAGAGGCTTGGCAGGCAGACAGGGCTCCAGTCTTCTGAACATTTTAGGCATTTGGATGACCATTAGGTGTTACAAAAGCATCAGTCGAGCTTCATTCTGAAGTATTTTAGTTTTAAACATTAGAAATACTAATAAATGTTGTGTGTAACGATCCATCTGGACTTGAGTAAACTCGTGTTTGACCTCTGATCTCCCCCCCCCCCCCCCCCCCGCAGTCCACCTGCTGTCAGAGACGATCCAGGGGGTGACTGCTACCGCCACTGGGATCCAGTACCAGCAGTCCTGGCTCTGCATCCTGTAAGCCATGATCCTCTCACTTGTAATATGAAATGAGAATAGAATAAGCACGTTCAGCTGAACTTTATGTATTTCTATCCTTGTTACCTTTGATGACTTATTTGTGGTCACACTTGTTTTCTGGTTTTTGTATGGTTAATTTATACTTTAAGGAGCAGACCTCTCTCGTGGTTGTAGCGATCAGCATGACGGGAAGTCAGCTGATGTTTTTTTTTTTTAAATCAGCCAAGTCGTGAATTAGAACAGACAGCACTTTGTTTCATGCCATCAGCCATGGCCTCTAAAGCATAGCCGAATGTCCCTGTCTATTCAACTGCATCCTTATAATTGTTAACATCAATTAATCATGGACGTAGTGAAGGAGGACGTGAGTGGCTGCTGTTGTGGAGGAGGATGCGCGGGACAAGCTGAATGTACAGTAGTAGTAGTAATCTGGATATAAATAAAGTGCATTATCATTATGGGCTATATATTCCATGTGAGCGCTTGCTCAGCTCTAATTTTAACCCAAATTGCCATGTTGTGCTAACTAAACCTTCACCACAGCGCTATCACGAAGGTGGAGCAGTCACTCGCTCAAAGGAAGACATGCACAGATGTTGAAGCGAGCTGTGGAAAGTGGTGTCATTCATTTAATCTGGAAACTGTATTTTATTTGCACAAATAAAATAACTTTCTTAAAAATGCCAAATTCTGAGATTTGAAATAATCATTCAAACTGTTCTATTTGCATATTGTGTGAAACACTTGACAGTTAACGTGTGATTAGTGCTAAACAATCACATGGAACATGTTGGCGTGTGCAAACCCAGCACATTTGAATACTGTCTACCTGTTGCTGAGGAGGAAGAGAGAGGTCGATCTATTGAGATGAAGGGTGATGCACTGACATTTATAAAAGCCGCTTCCTTCTCCCTCTCTGCTCCAGCTGCAACGTGAAGCATCTCCAGAGGCGTCACGTGTGCATCTCCCGCCTGGAGAGGCCGCAAAACTGGGGGGAGAACTGCTGCGAGGTCCGCTATGTCATCCTGATACTGGCCCCGCTCAAAATGGTAACTGCCACCCCGGAGGAAGGAAACGATACGAGGGTTTTTATTAGACCGGGGTGTAATAAGCCCCCATTAATACACCCACGCGTATTTGATCGTGATAGATTTATTAATGCTACATTTTTCTCTGATCTTTATATGATTTGCTGTATTTTCTCTCGTAACCGACTTTTAAGTAGCCGTCTCCCTCAATGCCATTTATCATTTATTCACCGTACGTGTGCCATGAGGATATTGCTGCATTTCTTTTTTCTAATCACACTTGTCTAAAGGGTTTTATGTGATAGCCCAATGCTAAATTATAAGAATCTGCTGCTTGAGTAATTGATTATTTGTATTCGTGTCAGCCCAGTGTAATTAAGGCAATTTCTTTGGCTCCTCTTGGATGTGGTGTTTAAATTCACTGCAGTGCTTCTGACATAACGGCAAAGCTTCCCAGTCTTCAGTCGGAGGGCTTCTCTGCACTCGCACTGAAGTTTCCTCTTTTTGCTTCTCAAACTCAACTTTGTCCTGAGCTTTCAACGCGCTCAGACGGGCGCTGGTGCACATGTCAGCGTCTTGTCTTTCAATAGCGCTCATTGCCCTTCCCGAACCACCGTCTGCGTGAGGGTGGGAGAGCAGCAGCCCTCGGCTGAATGCATCATATTTTGTGTTTGTGTTTGGTTTCTATCTTTATTCCCCATAAACCCTCCTTTGTGTCGGTGCCCTCCCCATCGCCTCCATGTCCTCCTTCCAGGCAACAATCACAGGCACACATGGCATTCCTGGAGACGATAATCCAAGCCCCTAATAAACACAAGACACTGTTATATCTCAATTATCCTGGATGCTGACTGCTTCAGCATGAAGCTTGTGTAAAGGGGCATGACGGCAATATGAATTCCTTTGGTTGGCTCATGCGTAATGAGTATTTCTAAGGGTGGATCGTTTCATTCACCCACCATTTTGAGAGCTTGTCAGGATTTGTTGCTTAGTGATACGTCATTGACCAGTATGAATATGCTGAACCAGCACGACCTTTCTTCAAAAACGTCACTGTCTCGCCCTCGTTTTAGCACATACCTGAAAGTGTGTCAACACATTCATGTACTGTCGACCTCAAAGAAATCTCTAGCCATCCTTGGTCTTTGATTTGGATGGAACATTGTTCCTCGTTTTCTACACCCACATTGTCGCCAGTCAAACTGATGAATAAAAGAAGTGTCCTTCAAAACTTGTATGAATCCCTCGATGAATAGATGCCTTTGGGTTATGAAACGCACAGTATTAAAAGGTGGTGGCTGATTTAGGTTCACCATAGAGCAGGAAAACGATAGAGGCTTTTTTTTTGCTTTGTGTCTGGATCCATGGAATGTTCTGTAAACCCACAGTGGATATAGCTGCTGACTCGAGTTACAAGCAGAATACAGAGGGCGATGATTGATGTTCACGAGTAAGATTTGAATGGCTCAAATGTTGAGTTTGACTAAAGGTAGGGGTGTTCTGCCTCTCCATGCAGAAAGACTGCCTTCAGATGAACACCCCTCGACTGCCTCAGCTTTTGCTGCTCTGCTTGAAATTCAGTTACCAGTGTGAAACAGCTTAAAGGCTTCAGTTATTCTGTTTACTGCATCTGCTGCTGCATGCGCTGAGCTTGGCTATGGTAGCATCAGCACCACCTGGCTAACAAAGTTTCCCTGGTACCACAGAGCCTCCCAGCCTGCCAGTACATTACTGTTACCATCACTCTGCTGCTTGTGACAGATGTGGGATTATTACGGGGGAAACCCCCCCCAAAAGATTCGACTACATATCTGACACCGCCCCACCTTTGAAGCTGTGATGTATAGACAAGCGTTCATGTATTTGAAGACCAGATCTGTATCTCTAGAATGACACTTAGTAGGTTTTGGAATCTATCAGCTGTTTGGCAAAATAAATCTAACAAGAACCAATTAAATGACACAAGGTAAAAGCAATATCACGCATTAGGGCATAAGTATGCAAATCGTTAAACCAACTTTTAAAGACATCTGACTGTGTCTAAATGCGTTCGTTCTCTGCCGCTGACCCAAAAGCACAACAAAAGTCTGCTTCAGTAGCTCAGAACTGTTTAGATAAGCCATGGAAGTATTAGGATGCTGTTCTGCAGAGCAAAGAAATTAAACCTGACCTATGGATCACTGGTAAGTCTGGAGGAGGAAGATTGAAGACTATGGTAAAGAACAATTTATCTAAAGGGCCTTTCCCACGAGGAATGGGCTAAAGTTCCTCAGCATGACTGGTGGAAGGCTGTGTCTGGATAAGCGGCACATTTATAGCAACTAAAGCTCTTTTAGTGTCTTTGGTACTGAGCCAGGTCTTGTTTTATTTACTGGCAGCTGATAATCAGTGTAGTTTTTCCAAATAAACCTTAAATACAGAAGGAGTTTTACAACTTTGGCCTTCTAACTTCAATACATTCTGTAGAAACTGACTTGAGTTGCAATTTATGCATAAATTGACAATTTGATTCTAATAAAATCCGAATCAAGATATATAGTTTAAAGTGGAAAATCTTGCTTTTTACAATATTGTTACATCAAACGATGCAAAACGCTATAGATCTGAAAATAATTGCATAGAATACATTAATGTTGTGTAAAAGCGGCATAAATCCACATTTTCCATTAACAACAGATGAATGATTTAGTCTAATGTAGAACGGGCAGCGGTGGTGAGAGCTCTATCTGCAGTGCCCTTCGGCGTTATCCGGCGTCTTCCAGTGAATTGTTTTGCTTTGCTGCACATCTGTTTCGCTCTCGTTGCTCTCCTCAGCTCCATTTCCCACCGCAGTAATCTGGGCACCATTCGGCCCACACCAGATATAAAGCTGGTGGTTAGCGGGTGAAGAATGTCGGCTATTTAGCAGCTAAAGAGCCAGATATTTCTCTCAGGGGTTAATGAAAATGACAAAACAGTCGAAAGGAAAGTGAATATTCATCAGTAGGCTTGGAATATAACTCTAAATGAACGCTGGTGTTGCTCAGTGCCTGCTCAGTGTGTTCAAATGAACTGTTTGCTAACATCCATCTGGTGCTAACATGTTACTGCTGTGTTTACAGCTGGTTTGCTCTGGTTGAATGGAGACAGGGCATTGCTTTCATTTTTATAACGTGTTGATTCCATAGAAAAGCACCAAAACAGCGATGGAGCTGGGCCGGACGTTCGCCACCCTCTTCTCCGACATCTCCTTCAGGCAGAAGCTGCTGGAGACAAAGACGCAGGAGGAGTTTAAGGAGGCGTTGGTGTTCCAGAGGCACCAGCTGACGGCAACAAACCAGCAGCCCACTGCTCTGGGGAAGGAGGAGACTGACCCCCGCAGTCACAAACCCCTCAAGGTGTGCAGAGGCGTTCGAGTGTGCGTGGATGTGTGTGTGCAGCGCATCGCTGGCAATTGGGTGCAATCATTTCCAGTGATTATCAATGAAGCCTGTGATTCTTAAACACGCATTAATATCCCTGCTGGTATCAGGCTTTCCGAATCATCCCTTCGTCCTCCCTCTTTCACCTCGTCTTTCCTGATCTCATTCCTTCACCGGCCGCTGTTGAGGATGGAGCGGCGCGCAGCCATTTGCACATTTCAACTTTCTTTTCTTTTCTTCAGTTTCTGTCTCCCTTCCGACACCACCACCTCCTTCTCGCTCGACTGACTTGACTCCTCCATCTTTTCTCTCCCCCTAATCGATCAGCATCAACTCCTGCCAGTCCTCCTCAGTGGGTAAATGACCTTACATATTTCAGTCCTGTCAGAGCTCCTCAGCCACACACACACACACGAACCCAATGCCATGGCCCAACGTCTCCTCCTCACGTTGTGGTTGACAGGCCGGAGCTCCCAGACTGTTCCCCTTATGTGTATGTGTTTTTCTTCTTCTATAGCGGAGGATTTTGTGAGGCGTTTATCCCCGGGCTTGAAAGGCTCAGTGCCACTCAGTGAAAGACGGATATTGAAAAAGATGGAAGAATAAACTGTCCAAGAGGGGAGGGAGAGAGCGGGTGAAATCAAGAGGAAACGCTATGAAACGAGAGCGAAAAAGAAGAGACCACCTGCCTTTCCGTTTCCTTCCACTTTTGAAATTGACATCGGACCACCTGCGAGAACCCACCACTTTCCTATACTCTAAAAAAATGCCACTAAATCGTTGTTGTGTTTTCTTCGCCTCTCTCCATCGGCGGTTCACAACAAATGACAAACGGGTGGATGGTAATTCCTCGCCGAGACTTTTGTTTATCAGAGCTGAGCCAAAAGACGATACTCAAAGCCTACACACACACACACACACACACAGTTTGTGATGTATCGGGATTTTAGGTATCAGCTATATTGAACAAGTGCGTGCCGTTTGCAACGGGGAGAGGAACCAGCCGATGGTGTTCTTTGTGTTCAGGTTGTGTACGTTGATGGATAAAGGCTTTGTTCTGACAAATGAGGGAGGAATGATTTTCTCAAGGGCTTTCCCTACAACCACACACACACACACACGCACACACCCTCGTCCCACTTAATTATGTAATGCTATGTTCAACAAGAAAATGAGACATTGGCTAATTGGATAATTTACTTAATGAGCTCAGTCAGGCCTGCACATTTGCTCTTTTCTCCTGGAGCCTGGAAGCTCATCCTTTTGAGAAGCTCTCTTCTTTTGAATCGTGTGCCTCTTTCCTCCCTTGCTTCTCTAAAAATACCCAAAACCACCTTCTGTCATCTTTCTGTCATTCTCTATCACTACGGTGAGAGTGGGGTCTTTATTAAATGTTGTCTAAATGCAGCCCTGCTGATCTGCTCACTTTGTTTTGGATTATGCAGTAGAAGCTTATCGAAGACGAGCTTGTTAAATATGATTTTCTTTTTTATTTCTTTAATTTTACTCCACTTTAACGGAGAATCAGTATGGTACGATTTACTCCATCCCATCCATCGCCAGCCATCATATCCTCCTGAGGTCTCTAAGAGACCTTATCCAGGTCATATCAGAATAAGAATTACCTCCAATGAGACGGAGGTTATGTGATTGTGATCGAGATGTTCTGGACGGATATTGATGACATGTCTAGGAAATGTTGGGGGTGTTACCAGGATCGGATGATTACATTTTGGTGATGATCCAGAAGAGATCCTGGATTCTGGATCAGTTTGAAATGTTTGGTAACAAAATATTACATTTTAACATTAACCCCATTTACGGATTCAACAATCTGTTGCAAACACACATCAACTCTGATTCACTTTTACTTTTCATGGTTGGTGTATAAAGATACCAAGAATAATTTATAACCTTTTGGTGCTGATCCAGATCACCATGTGGGCGGCGTAAATCCAATTAGGAGGGGAATGAGCTTGTCATAGTTCTGAGTGGTAATGGTAATTATGACAATTATCATAAATGACATTCAGAATTAAAACCTGTAACTTTGACCGCATTCAACTAAATCAATAAAGTTCTGCTACACGTCAAGCCGCCGTATCAACAAAAAGAACCCTCAGTCACAGCATTCCAGGACTACAAGTTGTCCGTAGCTGCTGTCAGTGGGCTGTGTGAAAATCTAACCTCTTCCCTTCTGTCCACAGTGTAAAGACTTCTTCATAGCTGGTCGGGGAATTTATGAGGACTTGTGCCGCAGGCTGCCTTTCTACCCCTCTGACTTCACAGATGGTAGGCTGGACATGGAATTGTGGTGAAAGTGAATCATCTTCTTGACTGTGTCACACCAGGTTGCTTCTGGCAGCTCCTCGTTTGTCTCTCACCTTTTTTTCCTCATACATCTGTGCTGCATCTGCTTCATGCTAAAATGCCTGTCCGATATCTTACTTGAAATGAATAAATATTTTCCATACATAACAGAAGTGTCTCTAAATTCTGGGAATTCCTTCACAGAGATTTGGTTTTCAAAGCGTTGCAACGACGCGGTTGAAGTGGATAAACTCGCTCAGGTGACCTGAATAATTAGAGCATAGAAAAATACATTTCTGTCGGATAGTCTCCTTCAGTCCTTCCTCATCCAAACACACGCTCATTGAGCTGTAATGGGATCGAGGTATTTCTGTCTCGTGTCATCATATGAGGATCATCTCGTGAAGGTCACCGGACCAGCATCGTTGTAATCACATTAGGGCTCAGTGAAAGTGTTTCATTCCAAAACAAGTTATCCATCATTTGGAAGTGCAGGGCCGTACGGAACGCTGCCGCTCGTCACACGCAGAAGCCAGTTATTTATATTTAAAAAAAGAGCAGGAGGAATGTGTTTACTGATGCTCCATGTATTAAAGCCTCCGATGATGAACTTGCTTCTGTCGTTTTGAAATTCGAGTGTTGCGACTCATATTTGTCTCCCCTCAGGTATAGTTGGCAGTAATAAAACCCTGCTGAAGTACATGACCACAGCCATCTTCCTCTACATCGCCATACTCCTCCCCGCCATCGCGTTCGGCTCTCTCAACGACGAGAGCACACGTGGGGAGATTGGTATGACATACGTGGCGCTTCACAAAACGTTGATTCCATGTTTATATTCGGACATCGGTTTGATTTTAACGCTACATTCAGTGGAAACCGAAGCCAATCATCATTTCCCTTCTGTAAATGTTTCACAAATCGACCCGTGTTGAGGCTCTTCTCAAGCTGTGAATATCCATATTAGCATTGGTTGATTAAATATCAATAGGGTTATTGTCTTGCTCAATGGCAACTCTCCTTCTGACCAAATGTGTCTCTGTAGTTTTGAGATGGCCCTCTTTTTTCATTAACTAGTTGCTAACTTTCTGAGTTTCTATGCAGTATTATTTCCATACAACGGTTGCTTCTTGCTGTTTGAAACTTGCCTGTAGTATCTACAAAATTAATTGCGCTAAAAGTGTCATTTTATTTAGCATCACATATTTGTGAATGATTTCTGATGTCAAAGGAAGGATGTGAAATAAATAGGTTCGCCTCTGCAGAAGAGCCTCGTGATGCACGTTAATGCGCTGCGACTTTGTGTCCTCTCCGTCCAGATGTTCGCAAGACCATCATCGGCCAAAGCATCGGCGGGGTTATCTACTCGTTATTCGCCGGCTCCCCTCTAGTCATCCCTCTAACCACAGCTCCCCTCGCCATCTTCATTAGCGGTAGGCTTCCCCTCTTTCATTCAGCTCAGTTCATTCAAAACATACTTATCTTTTCTTTTCTTTTTGGCTTGAGTGCTAAGAAGATTACGTCAAAAATCAAAAGGAGGAAAGGCGTCCGTGTGGAACGGCCGCCAGAAACGGCAGCCTTCCTCATCTGCTCTCTTTTACCAGAAAACGCCAGTGCACGAGAGATTTAGCCGTTTGTTCGCACATATGCCCCAAATTAGTGTTCCTCATCTAATGATGCAAAAAGCACACCTCTCCAAGGATTTCCGGAGCCAAGAAAATAAATTATATTTCATTGCTGATATTACATAATGGTGGGTTTCAGGGGAAAGTCAACAACGCTGCACACGGACGTGTAAACTTTTTATTGAGTTCAGGGAGACAGAGGAATAGAAACCGTTCAGTTTCGAACCCAGCAGAAACATTTCATTGGAGGGACTTAAAACTATTCAATGGCTGGAAGCAGCAGAACGCCAGCGATGATTCCGATGTTGTCGTGTTAAGACCGGAGCCGCTGGTCGGGTTTGTGTTGTGATGATCTTTGAAGTAATTGGGTTAGAACTGTGCTAAGCAGATTCTCGTGGGGACAATTATACTGCATTTCCAGCCGGCCGTCTGAACAGAACAATGGCTTGTTTATGCAGTTACAACTCATCTGCTTACAAATCTCCTCAAAATCACAACTGCATTGTTGTACATTAACAAAGCCATTGCAATTATTTTGTCTTTTTTAGCCTTGAATGAAATGCATTGGAGTTTTTGTGTTTGCATGTATCAGCAGCAAAACAATATTTCCTGTTGTCTTTATAATTACAGTGCAAAACATTAATCAGTTCCTGTTAGCTAATGAATTTATTAATCAAATCAATATAATCTGTCTCCTATCAGCTCATTGTTCGTTTGCTGATTGAATGATGATGAAACACAAGAAAAATGATATGGAAAAGTACCCGTATGCCAAAAGTACAGCTGGTACATTCTTCCTCTGTCGGCTTGTCCGTCAGGGGTTGCCACAGCAAATCAACATGAAAGACCCTTTAATATGAAGCCCCTTTTTGGAGTGCACTGGCTATAAGGATGAGTCATGTTGTAAGATCTGAACTGCTTCTTACTCTGTGTGTGTGTGTGTGTGTAACCTTAGTGATCCGAGGAATCTGCGACGACTACAACCTCGACTTCCCAGCTTTCTATGCCTGCATCGGCTTGTGGAACTGTCTCTTCCTCATCCTCGGAGGGATCTTCAATGTCAGCCTGCTCATGAAGCTCTTCAAAAGGTGAAACCTTTAACCTGAACTCGACTCCATCTGTTCTTTTCCAGGTGTATTTATGTTCTAAAGCAAAAACTAAAGCCTGTGATGACTGATGAGAATAGTTTCTCCATCTCCGTAACCCTAACTTGTGCAACGCGTCTGTTCTTCCAGGTCAACAGAGGAGGTCATCGCCTTGTTCATTTCCATTGCTTTTGTGGTGGATGCAGTGAAAGGCACAGTCAAAAGTAAGACGCGTCAGATAAACGCTTTCTTGTTTCCGTCACATGACTGGCATCCTCTTCTCTGACTAACCAAAAGCTAACGCTAACGTTCTGTCTTTGCTAATTGTCAGCCACAAACTGAAACAAATTTTAAACCAGGCCATTAGACTGGGATGAGTCATCCTCCAACCCACCATTGAATCAAAATTTGCACGGTGTTGTGGGTGATTGTCTTAGCTCCCATTTTAAATGCAGAGGGTGTCAAGGTGCTTTGTTTTCTTAACGCTTTTTAAGGGCTTATACACGATCAGTGGGGTCAAGAAGGAGGCGGCCGCATTTTAGTGTGACTGAAGAATCCCGTGTTGACCGATTGTCACAGGATCTCCTCAACTGTTTAACTTATTATATGGTGATGTGTGTCATAGCGACATAAAGCGTTGAGCACTTCTCCCCAGATGAAATTCTCACGCTTGATAATGTCATCTGGCTTGGACAGAGGGAACCGGGCCTCGTGCTGTAGAATTTAACCGTGGTAAGAAGTCGCACTGCTCTGTGCTCAGGTTGAGACGCTGGGAGAGAGAGATTGTGCGCTAAATGAATCAATCCTCAATGATACGAGGAAGCACGTTGTTCCTAAACACAGAGCAGAATCATGTCGGCTGTTATTCTTATGGCCGGAGATGACATTTACTGCATCTCATCCTGTGTCATAAATATGACGCACAATTTAATTTCTGCAAACTGAGATGATGATGGCGCCGTGTTATTCGGAATGCGATGTTACCCCTATTTGGAGACTGCCGGTGCAGTCGTTCAATTTCAGAAACCATTTCTAATATACGCTCCGAGCCCGTATGCCATTACTCTAACATTAGCCGGTGCCGTTGTGTTGACACTTTCCATCTAACATATATTGCCGTAACATGGTTGAATACATTGTGGGTGCGTTTCCAGTTGCCAATGCAACTTTTCTTGCTGCATAACTTTCTCCTGTTTGACTAAACGTCCTGCAGAGCGAGAGCGCCGGTCTCTTCACACAATCTCCTGTGAAAGTGATGACGGACATCATTCCTTCTTGCGTGATGAATATATTATATATTTATTAGATATTGACAAGGTTGTCGTTTATTTAAAAAAATGCTCTTCTGCAGAGAGCGGAGAGCAGCCAAACTGCTGCTCTGACTTCATAATGACTGAGGTTTATCTTAGTTCTCTCCTTCACCTCTCCCACGACACTCCAACTGATATTTTACTTGAAATCCAATGCTCAGTCTGGCCTTCTTTCAGTTTGAGCTCTCCTCTAAATTCCAGCCAGCTGGTTCGGGGATGTTCTCAAATTCCTTCCCAAAAAATTATTTTGTCAGAATCTATTTGGAAACATTTTATTGCTCGCATCAAATCAATTCTGTTGAAGTTTGCTTACTTTGTAAAACATTTTCTCTCATGGGTTTTTGAAAATGCTCCACAGATCAAAATGATTAGTATTGCCATGCCAGCAGCTCTGAGAGAGTGTTTGCACAGCAGGTAACCGGCTAATATTGGCTCATCGTGATAGCATGCTCGTAATGCTAATGAGCTCAAACCAAAAAGATGGCAGTGCACTTTCGCTTCGATTTTGTATCAAAACTAACATGACACAATTTCCATGCATGTGATTTCAGTCTTTCACAAGTACTACCACACGCCGACGCTGGCGAACGGAAGCATCGAGGACTTCCCTCAGCGCAGAGACCTGCTGGAGAGAAACGGGAGCGATCTGGCGGGCGGCTCGGCGTTCAGCGGCCTCCCCGAGTCATTCATCCACTGCACAAGAGAGCAGCCTCTCCTGTGCCTCTTACTGATGCTTGGGACGTTATGGATGGGCTACACCCTCTACCAGTTCAAAAGGAGGTGTGTGTATTGTGCAGCATTAAATCACTGGTTTCAACTATTAAGGTGGGGAGCACTGCCGACCGGGGCGAACACTGCTGAGCTCGGCCTCGACTCTGGATGTTTTCACGAGTGACAGAGCTGGGAGTAACTTACTAGACCGGTTTTAAAAAGCTTCTGTCCCAGCCGGTGAGTTATTAAGCATTGCTCCCAGTAATCACCCTCAAAGCCGGATTCAATTGTGTACGCTAAAGGCGGACCAAGGTGCTCAAACAGTGTCAGGATTGCAACCGTTGTCCTTGTCTTGTCCACAGTAATGATAATCCTCTTGTATTTGTTTCTCCTCACTCATTCCCACCTCTCTCAAACTGTCTCTCTCTCAGTCCCTTCCTGCATGCCAAAGTCAGAGAGGTGCTGTCCGACTGCGCCCTGCCGATCTCGGTGCTGCTGTTCTCCTTCATCGGCTCCTACCTCTTCAGTGACATTGAACGTTAGTATCATCTGTCGCTTCTTTCTGTTCTCACTGCAGATGGTAATTACACTGTTGGGCTGATCCAAGTTGAAGCATGCAAGTGTCGGGGGTGCTAATTGTGACCAACGACTTAAAATCCCACATTCATTATCTGTTCGCAATCATGCAGCTGGAAAAGTCAGGAGAGATTTATTAACGCACAAAAGAGCTACAGAGCCAAACGGCTTAAAAAAGAGCTGCTGAAATGAATTGACTAGCAGCTGCATTTCAGTGATGTCCTGTGGAGTGTTTGATTTCAGGAAAGGTTTGAGGTATATTTAACTTCTTTGTTTTGAACTCTGGTCCGAATTCATCCTGGTTTACATTTGACTGCTTGAAATGTCTCTTTACGTTTCTTAATCAAGACATAGACCCATTGGATATTCAGTTTTTATCCGCTATTGTTTAGCAGCGTTTTGAGTCTCCATTCAGCGTTGCCAAGGCAGCAGCTGTTCTCCTGGGGTCGACACGGCAAAACAGACGAGCGCCAAGCCCTCAAGTGAATTCAAATTTAAGTGCCAGCCAATTTTCTGTTCCTTCACACAGACAATATGACATAAGACAATAGACATATTATTGCATTGTCATGTCTTCCAATGCAATGCAATTTAACCAGCTGCACCTGATTCGGTAGCAATCCGGGGGGGGGCAGTTTTAAATGAGATGTACAGCATTAGTGAAAACTCAACCACTTATAAAAACAATTAAAGCTGTGAAAAGTCATCAGAGCCGTTATGGACTGTCTGCCTGTGTTTTTATCCTGACAACAAACACGCCAAGAAATACTAGAAGCACACATTTAAAATACTGATAAATATGCTTCTTATGGGTCAATCTGCCAAGTTACTAGTCGTCATCAATTACTTGGTGAATTATTGCATCTTTGGTTGCAACCGCTTCTCTTCTTTTTTAAACAGTTCCAGTCTTTAAAGTTCATGACCGGCCCATCTTCAAAGTGGCTCCATTTGAGCGCCTGTCGGCCATGAACGTCCTCAGCGCCATGGGCCTCGGCTTCCTCCTGGCCCTCCTCATCTTCATCGACCAGAACATTGTTGTCTCGCTGACCAACGCACCAGAGAACAGGTAGAGGCAAAGATAGCCGGCGACGGATGATTCATTCACGGTTAGGAAAACCGACTGAACCGGTGGAAGGGAGAGGGAGAGTCTGGAATATTAATTGTGTGTCGACGGGCTTGAATTCTTTTTGCGGCCCTTCCAAAAGCCAGTGGAGGACCTTTGGGGTTCCGCTGACCCTTCTTTGGGACCTGCTGAAAAACCGTGTTAGCCAGTTTGCCAGCGAGGCAAGATGAACTGAGGTGGAAACTTGACATCTGAGTCAAGTAGTCGCAGTCGGAGAGCTCGGAAGAAGCCTCAGAGCCCAAACAGAGCCCACACAGGAGGCTGAGCTGAAGTTGCAGCCGTCGATCGGCTCCTAATGAAAATCTAAGACGTTGGAATTTCAACGCTTTCCGTTTCTTGGGAAGAAATCAATTGGATCTAAATGTCCAGAAAAAGAGGTGACCTGTTATAACATTAATTTCGTTATAATTAACAAGCTGTTATGAACATTCCAAGACTTATATTTGTTTGTGTATTTTTTTGTTTTAGTGAACTACAATGAAAAGGCTGGTAAATACAATTTGCTGTTCTTCTGTCTTCCATGTGTCACTAACAAAATGACAAAGCTGGAAGAAGTTGCTATTTCTGATGCTGCTTTCTCTTCACCTTCTTTTATCCTTTCATCCTTTTTTTGTCCCAAAATAAGATGGACCTCTTCTTTTTCTTCCCATCTGGACAGATCTTTCATTGCGTCTCGCGTTTGATTTCTGACACTGGTTATTTATTTAAAATCTTGTCGTCATTGCGTGAATAAAAATAGACGAACAAACCTTTCAACCTAATCGTTACTGATGGGTTTTGAAGGAAGGAAAAATAAACTTGACACCCAGTTTGTTCGATTATTTCTGATCCAGTTTTATTTGGTCTTGTTTTCAATGTCATGCTCAAGGACACTTCTGGTGTGATAAGGGAGTCAGAGTTCAGACAAGATTGTTGCAGTTTAGGGTGACCCCCCCCCCCCCAAGAGACACGCACGCACACACACGGCGCCCTCCCACAGAGACAGATGGCGAGGCGGAGAAGGTGCGCGGTAGTGATCCCTCACTAACGTGCACATGTCAGCCTCCTCTTCATGTAAAGTTGCTGTAAAGTCACGCTCGCCTCGTGCCTGATTTTATTGGTGTTGTGTTGAAGGGCACCACTAACCTGAGGAGAATGATGCCCTTTGTACGAGTGTGTGGGTCGACTGACTCCGTGTGTGCTCACTTTTAAATAATACTAGCTGTAATGTTCTGTACGCACTAGCGTCTGTAAGTGTTCATCCGTTTCCTGTGTGTTTGGGTGAGTTGCTGTGGGTTGTGTTGTTGTTGTTGACTGCGCCGCCTAACGGTTGCGTTGCTCCTCAGGTTGCTGAAGGGGACGGCGTACCACTGGGACCTGATGCTGTCTGGGCTCATTAACGTACTGATGTCGGTGCTGGGGTTGCCCTGGATGCACGCTGCCTTTCCCCACTCCACCCTCCATGTGCGCCAGCTGGCATTCGTGGAGCAACGCGTGGAGGGGGGGCACCTCTATGAGACGTGAGTTACCCGCCCTCTCATCGCCGGTGCTAATCAGACGCCCAATTAAAGGTCGTCTTCGGAGCGTAGTGGATACAGGCTACTGTATCTGCCCTGCATGATTACCGTGTTACTAACCATTTCCTCTCTGAGTGGAAGAGGTCAGAGGGCAAAGAGACCCTCCTCCGTAAGGCTCTAATTAGTGGCGCGGGTTCTATAAAAGGGATGTTGAAAGTGTGCGCTGTAAAACTTGTGGTTGTAGATTTACAGTCATTAACTGGTATCGTCTTCCCAGAAATAGAGGCGCAGTTCTTTGCTGCATGCTTGTAAATGAACCAAACTGCATCCTTACAGAATTTATACCAGATTCAAATCGGCATTATCCATCCTGACCAAGACACGAACGCTGAGTCGCAGCTCCGTCATTGTCTTCAAGCTAAAGGTGAAGCTCAGCCGAGCTGGGTGGAGGAACGAACCCTACAAGAATAAAAATGAAGCAATAAGGCAGCCGAAGATGTATAAATAAACCTTACACAAACTGTCTAAAGACGTGGATTTTGAGTTGCACCCACTCTTTCAACAGATCTTAATTCCAAATGAAGACAGTTTGAAGGTTTCCGAGCCTCGACCTCAGAAACACCGTCTGCTTTTTATTTTTAATGCTGGAAAAAGTCGCAGAAAGTCTTCAAGCATGCAACTTTTATTCATCTCAGATGACAGTCAGCCACAACACTCCTAGTCTGGTGACAGGCAGAGGGAAGAGGCCAGGCCAGCACACACACGCGCACACACACACACTATTTATTAAGGATAAGCAACAAATAAGGATTTGTGATATAAAAAATATTGTTGTGAATAATTCTCAAATGTGCAGAAATAGAGATATGAAAAATATTGGAAGAGTATGTGTTGCACTGTATTAACGGATTGTGTGCTTTCCAGTGACCATTCATCCGTCCAGTAATTGTGTGTGTGTGTGTGTCAGTATTGTCCAGGTGAAGGAGACCCGGCTGACGTCTCTGACTGCCAACATCTTCATTGGCGTGTCGGTGCTGCTGTTGCCCCTCCCACTGCAGTGGATCCCCAAACCCGTCCTGTACGGCCTCTTCCTCTACATCGCCCTCACCTCCATCGACGGAAACCAGATGTGCGACCGCATGGCTCTCCTCCTCAAGGAGCAGGTGGGGGAGCGCGTGTGTGTGTGTGTGTGTGTGTCGACAGGTGAGTAAATGTGTGTGTGACCATATGTTGCGTGCGGGACTCGGATCAAACGGTTGGCCGGGTGTCCGGTGCTGCGGCACCAGACCCGAGTTAAATAACATTTGCAAATCAAATTTTTTGTTCTGACACCATCTTTATTCATGATCAGATTCAAACAGGAAATCAGAATCCACAGGACTTCCTTTTCTTTTTTTTTGTCTCTTCTCTTGCGTGTCCGATTTAACCTTCCCACTGGAGGCATTTTCCTCCTGGTAACTTCATGCACTAGCGCCCCCACATGGCCCTGAGAGGTAACTTCCACCTCCACGTCTGGAGAAACGACTTCTTCTATTTCTTCATTTGGAGGTTTGACCTTCATTATCATTTGACATTACAACATCCAACATGGAGGACAAGCTCAGTCAAGGAAGGCCTTCTGAATGTGTAGGTTTATCTGTTTATTTAAGGCTATTTAGGACCGAAGATGAGAGTTGGTCCCCATCTGTGAACGAGAAGCTTCACCTTTTCTGGAGCATTTAATAAACAGACTTCCACCTCGACTGTGGCGAGTCAAGATTTGTTGAGTCCCTTTTGTGGATTCCGCAATATATAATAATAATTCCCCACCATAGCATTTCCAGTAGTAATTCAGAAATGACATTTTATTTCTCTCAGGTCATCCGCCTCCCTTTGCCAATTCTTTAAGACTGCAGCAGATCTGGGGACAGTAAAGAAAATATCCCCGGGGTAGATTGTATTTTAATCCGTCCCGATCCTCTCACCTCCTGCAGACCTCTTACCCGCCGACCCACTACATCCGCAAAGTGCCCCAGAGAAAGATCCACTACTTCACCTTCCTGCAGATGATGCAGCTGCTGGTGCTGTGTACGTTTGGCATGTACCCGATACCGTACATGAAGATGATCTTCCCTCTGCTCATGATCCTGCTCATTCCAATCAGGTACTACAGCAGTTTGGTCTCTGGGAAACAATTTCCTCAAGTATTTTAAACCAGGATGGCATTCAGCAGCCTCACGGGTAGCGAGCGCCGCGTCTGACCTTAATCTGCCTCAGGCTGGGGACACGTTTCAGCCACATTGTCTGTTTAAAAGAGACGAGACATGGACCACATCACATTTTAATGCACAAGTTTACTGAATGTAACGACATACAGACGGGTTTGGTGTTATTATACATGGAGATTGTGATCGGGAAAGTCTTCTGCATAAAGCTGCAGGAATATCCCCAATATAAACGGTTTGCTGTTGAACTCCTGCTCAAATTAAACTTTTTTTTTTACGTCATCTGCTGCATTCTTGATTCTTGTTCGCTGACACAAGTTCTCACGATGGCGTTTGATTTCTTTGTTGTCGCTGGCCGTAAGAATAACAGCTGACATGAATCTGCTCTGTGTTTAGGAACAACGTGCTTCCTCGTATCATTGAGGCCAAATACTTGGACATAATGGACGCCCAACACATGTAGCCGCAGATGGATGCGACTTCTGGAGCCACAAAAAAAAAAGACACCTCCAATTAAAAGAAAAATACATTTTAAAAATATATCGTCATATTTTTAAGCAAAACTGGATTGATGCAAACAAGGAAGTAGGAAATACTGAGTGTTTAGATTTTTGTATCCGATAGGAACGTTCTTACAGGTGACACACTGGATATGTGAGATGTCGTGTGACAAGGAAAGATGAGAGCAGGAGGAAATATTTTCCATAAATGGACAGACGGTCTTTCTCTGGAGAAACCGGTCCACCCAGAGCTCCGTGTTTCGCCTCTGTGGCCCTGTCAGATTGCTCAGCGCCATAAAACCACCCTGCCCTGTCATACCTTCACATTCTATAGTAGCATTTTAGCCTAGCTGCAGTGGATTCGTCCGAGTGTTAAGATAAGGATAAGTGATGAAAGTACTCACTAATACTCTACTTAGAATGGTGTAACGGCACAATGCAAGTGTGATTAGTATCTCAGCACTTTGCTCTCATTGTGTTTTTACACTGTGATCCGGGTACATTCTACACGTGCACTATTTGTAAGTACTTACCGGTAAATACATTTCCACAGGGAGATTAGCCAATAGGAACGCTGATTTTTTCCCACTGCAT
This sequence comes from Brachionichthys hirsutus, assembly GCF_040956055.1. Classification (NCBI taxonomy): domain Eukaryota; kingdom Metazoa; phylum Chordata; class Actinopteri; order Lophiiformes; family Brachionichthyidae; genus Brachionichthys; species Brachionichthys hirsutus. The sequence continues at coordinate 9,717,225 of NC_090914.1, read as the reverse complement.
ATTAGATCTGTACCTTTGTGTATTGTTGACGGTGTGCAGTGTTAAAACCTTTACGTTCCTGCAACCTTTAGCTGTGATTCCTCTTTCTTTATGGACACTTGTGCTTGATTCTGCTTAGCTTCTAAGTCATTCCAACAAATGTCACTGTTCATTACGTAGAGGAGAGGGAGGGAGGGAGTTTGTGTGTGTGTGTGTGTGTGTGTGCTTGGGCCTCATCCAGCTTCCTGCCAGCTCTTTAAAAAAACTCATTTGAAGTTGGAATTCAAGTATTCAAGCAAATAAAAGCATACATTCCAGGTATATTTTATGTGATTATTTAGAGAGACAGCACAAACCAAAACATTTAGTGAAATCTTTGTCAAAGTATGAATATACACAAAATATTTTAGGTTAAATTGGAAGAGAATATTTATTTATCATTATATGACTTTTAATTGCCGAGTGATCATTTTGTGTGTGAATTGGGAAGTCTTGTTTGCTCCTCATCACTCCTTGGTTGTGGATTCTAGTATACTGAGTGGGTTTTGGTCACCTTGCTTGCGCTGCAGTGTTTACATATCCAAGTCCCTTCCAGCTTCAAGTCAAAGTCCAACACATCGCTGGCAAAGATAAAAGTCAAAGGTGAACAGCCGGTAAATAAACATTTGTGAGCTTTGGGTTCAGCACAACGCATTCCTCTTTAGTCCTTTTGGTGAACAATTCTTCAAAGCTGAGTTAGAGAATCAATCAGGTCTTTTTTTCTCTTTCGATGTTATGATTAGAACAAAGCTTGCCAACGTAGTCCTGTAATAATCCAGACATCTGGAGAGACTGACTTCCTATCCACAGTATAAAAGAGAGAGTACTAGCCATCGGTTTGCATACAGCATGGCTCAGCTTGGTTTTTTTCTGCATCCTACACAAAAGAAGAAAATCCAAATCCTTAACCTGAATGCAATGTTCAATATTTAGCAATACTGTGTATAAAAACTAGACTTCACTGGTGATTTGCATTTTCAAGCCAACCCCCCCCCCCAAAAAAAATATCCAGACCCATCAGTGAAGCAGAGACGGACCAGCTGTGTTTTTAAGATGGCAACTTTTCAGCCCGTCTTCATGGTACAAAAGCTTCTCAGTGCTGATTTAATTATTCCTGCCTGTCAACGAGGCACTCGGTGGGTTTTCTTGCTTCCTCGTCGTCTAAATGGCAGCTCCCTCGTGCACGTTTCTTCGACTTTGTCTTGCAGATGTGAGAAAGATGTCCAATTTAAGCAGATGTCTTGTGCAGACATAGCGAGGTGTGAGAGGGAAAGCTCTGGTGCATTTACATAATCCTCAAAGTAAGAATAACGATGGCACGGGTGGGAGAAGAGAGATTGTGATGTGTGAAGTAATATGTACAGTTTACAATGCAAAGATTAGTTTCTATCACACATTATCCATTATAATCCATGGCGAGGTATTAGTTTCTAACTTTGGACCGAGTACAGAGATTTAACAATTCTTATGTGACAGTATTGTTATTGTTCCTTGATATCTTCTCTGTACTGATGATTTCGGACAAGCAGCAAATACATCTGTTACGTGAAACCTTGATTCCCCTCCTCCCAATTGGATTTCTCTGGAATTGCGTGCTGTGGTGCCCCCCCCCCCCCCCCCCCTCCTTTCATTTCCTGATTTCATATAGCCTACTTTTTTTCTACTCATGAATCTAAGATGTGTGGAATTTTATATAGCATACTAATTTGGGTGTCAAAACAGAATCTGTAATTTTTGTCAAAAAGATCAGCTATATTTGTAAGCTGTAATATGTAAAAAAATAAATAGAAACAAATGTTATCAAACCGAATGTGTTGGTTTACTATAGTATATATATATACAGTATACTGTACATTGGGAAAAAAAGAGACTATCTCAAGCTGTTTGCCAAATAAAAAGTAGTAGTGATGTAAATATTTGTGGGTCCTCGTGCTCATTGGTTGGCATCACATTGATGGATTGGTTGGTATGAAGTTTGGCAAGTGGATGAACCAGTACTCGTTTGTGTATTTCATTTTGAAGCTGCTGTCTTCTTCAATTTCCATCGGGATCATTATGGGCTGTATAAAGTGAATTGGCTCCAACATGAACATCTGCAGCAGTAATATTAGTGATGCATTAAAGGACGCTGCTATGTTTACACACTAAATATAAACAACTCTATGATATAGTGTTTTTATTAATTGTATTATTTATTCATGGCTTTCACATTGGCCCAAAAGGATCTACTTTCTGTGACGTCACTTCTGCGCCGCACCTGCGCAGTTCGTCCCTGTTCGCCGCTTTCACTATCAGACGCGGGGGGGGGGGAGTCTTATGTCTCTGCCTCGTGGGCCGGGGGGGCATGAGACTCAACGGGTGTGTCTTATTTGCTGACACGGCCGGTGGACTGTTCTCTTCCACGTCCCGGGGGCGGGCGCTTCTTCGCAGCGGCAGACACGTGCACGCGTCGGTTCTGTCCGGAGCGGCCATGGCGGAGGAGTCGAAGAAGCTGGCAGCCTACGCCGCCGTGGACAACCACATCCAGGTAGCGGACCGCTGCTAGCTAGCCTGCTAGCAAAGTTAGCTTCCGAAGCCTGTCCGCTAACGTAAATGCTGGTCCCGGCGTAGCGGGCTAACTTGGTCCGGTTCTAAGTACTAAATCCCCTTAATGGCATCACAGCACCTTTTTAGCTCCGTTGTTTTCACGGGAGACCTGAATTAATAAGCTAGCACGGGGCTAACGGAGCGCAGCGCTGCTAGTGCGCATGCATCCGTTGTTAATAAAGGTTCACTTTGAATGCGTGCAACCTGGTGGCTTGTCTGTGTCGCAGAACAACCAGGTGGTGGGAGTGGGCAGCGGATCGACCATCGTCTACGCCGTGGACAGATTGGGTGAGTGGAACCCACTAGTGTCGTCATTCTTGCCCCCCCATAAGTTTCCTTCAGGGTGTGAAGTTTCTTTGTTGGGGGGGTGGAATTTGCTGAGGTGTCACACCTGAGCTCATCTGTTTGTTTTCCTGCAGCGGAGAGAGTCCGCCAAGAGAAACTGAACCTTGTGTGCGTCCCGACTTCCTTCCAGGTTGGTGACTCATCCATTCTTTCTCACCTGCGTGCTTTGATCATTTGTTTCTCTTGTGCCATTTTTAACGGCTCACCTTCCCTCCCCTCCAGTCCCGTCTTCTGATTCTGCAGCACGGCCTCACGCTGTCGAGCCTGGACAGACACCCAGAGGTAGGGAGGGGGGGGGGCGGCGGCAAGTTTTTTACGGGTACGAATAAACGGTTGGGGACGCTCTTTGTCTTTTGTCCCCTCCTGCTGAGCAGCTGGATGTGGCGATCGACGGAGCGGACGAAGTGGACGAAGAGCTCACCTTGATAAAAGGCGGAGGGTGAGTGCAGGTTCTCAAAGATGTTGTGTGGGGGGGGCTTTTTGCAGCCTCCCGTCTGATTTCGGTCTCGCCCCCTCGCAGCGGCTGCCTGACCCAGGAGAAGATCGTCGCCAGCTGTGCTAAACATTTCATCATCATCGCCGACTTCAGGTTTGCTCCTGCTCATCCGCCTCGAGAACAAGAACCACGAATCTGTGTGCATACGAGCGGCCTGACTCTTACTGTTCCCCCCCCCCCCAGGAAGGACTCCAAAGCTCTCGGCGAGCAGTGGAAGAAGGGCGTTCCCGTTGAGGTGATCCCCTTGGCGTACGTTCCCGTCTCCAGGGCCATCACGGAGCACTTCGGAGGGGAGGCGAACTTGCGGATGGCCGTCAGTAAAGCTGTGAGTTTGGGATTGGCCTTCGTCGGTCTGTCGGCAGGAATGCCATTTGACCCCCCCCCCCCGTGACCCCGCGTGTGTCCGGCCCTCAGGGTCCCGTCATCACCGACAACAGCAACTTCATCCTGGACTGGAAGTTTGAGCGGCCGCAGAACTGGAAGGAAGTCAGCACTGCGCTCAAGATGATTCCAGGTGAGCCGCTGGCGGCGTGCGGCCCGTCTCCACGGGCAGACTCTTGAATGACGCGTTAAGCGTGACTGCCGTGTCTTTTCCTGCCCCCCCCCCCCCCCCCCCAGGCGTGGTGGAGACGGGCCTCTTTGTCGGCATGGCCGAACGAGCCTACTTCGGAATGGAGGACGGAAGCATGAAGATTCGGGATCCTCTGGTCAACTGAGGGGGTTCGTGGTTCAAACCGGACATTCCTGTTGCAGCTTGATCTACAAACCGTATCTGAAGACCTTTTTTTATTTTTGTACGCACATGGTGCCTTAGATTCTCCCGCATGACTGATCAGCTTCGCCCCACCTCGTCTCTCACTCACTGCTTTTATTCCGACTGGGAATGTCAGCTCCTGCATTTAGCGGGTCTGACTGAACGTCTGCGGCGCTGCGGTCCTTCCGCTGGTGAGCGAGAGTCCCTGCAGCGCTGCAGACAAATACTTGGAGTACCTTGACATTGTCTCCTAAGTTCTGTTGAAGGAAATAGATTTAAAAAGGTCATAGTCGTACATCAAAGGGGGGAGATCTGCACGCTCCTGGTGAAGACAGTCAGGATGCAGATCATTTAATTTAATGACATTGGGTGGGTGGGTGGGGGGGGGGGGGTGTTTTATGAATTACACACAGTTTATACATTCCTAAAATGCATTGTTTGGCCTATGCCTCGGCCTCATCACTTTAAACTTTAAACTGTATATTTCACTGCCAGGTAGGACATAGTTCTCTCTCTCTATTTCAACAGCAGTTCCTGTAGAGCAGCAAAGCCTGCCTCGTGCATCACCTCCTTCCATTCTTACCTTTGTGCCTGTGAATTGTGCAACTTATTCTTTGCACAAGCCGAGAGGTTGCAGGAAGTCTTGTGCCATAAACATTATGTTAACTACAATACAGACCTGCTGGAAGTTTACTGAAAGGAGAATATTTGACCCAGGCTTTTCTGAATTTGCATGCCAAGGTGGGATTATTTTGCACCAGCAATATTTTTTTTCTTTTTCTCTACTTATCAACTGTGGACATATTTGCTGTCAAGATGCTAAACTGTCAACCAATACAGGATGAAAATAAACATTTCTGCTTGTCTTATTTCTGTTGAATTTGATAACTGTATTCATGTTATTTTAGTTGTTCGTCCTGAACACACAAGTACTCCGTGTTCTTTGGCTCCAGATTTGTCTGGTTGAAGCTTTGATGGTGCAGTTCTCTTTTCTGCCCGCTTGGAGACGCCAGAAATAGTTGCATTATTTTCCAAGATGAAAGTTGTCAAACGTCGACCATAATAGAACCCAACAAGAATCTGAAGAGTTGACTCCTGATAAGTAGACATCGAGTTTCATGCAAATTGTTTTATATTTGCGCTTCTGTGCTCCGTCAATGACGTCATGCCAAAGACACCTGTTTAATCTTACTCCATTCAAATAATTTTGGCGGTGTAAATAAAATAAATTAGTGGTTAATTGAACAAAAAGGCTTCAAAAAAACAAAACTTTAAATATACGTATCACAAATTAATTGAATGTATATAATGTTTTCGCATATTACTCCCTGACAGTTGTTATACACGCTCTGTATTATGTTATTCGTTTTGAAATAAAACTTAAAAAAAAAAAAAAAACGTAAACAAAACTCGTGATCAGGAAGTGAAGCGCCTCTCACTCCGAAGCCACGTTGAGGATCCTGGATCATCTGTCTTGACAACTAAACATGAATGACAATTGAACTATCGAATTGGATGCTTCTACTTATTCAGACGAAAGAAAACGACCAATAGCGTGGTTGCTTCGTCTCTCCTATTGGACGAACTGTGACACATGCTACCAATCACATTTCCGCCGGAGGGACTTTTTCGCGTCCTGTTTGTGCGCATGCGTCATATCGACTGACATCGGAAGGACCAATGAGATTCATTGTTTATGGGGCGGGGCTTTCTCGAACCTGACAGTTATCTAGACCAATCGCATTCTGCTTAGTATGAGAGTTTGCATGATTGACAGAAAATGGCTCAATGCGACGCGGTTTGATGACGTTTGAGGCGCGTGGGGAATATATTGTCCAATCCTAGTGTAGAAACAAGGCGGGACGTAGCGTTACCAAGTCAAGGCTTGAGTCAAGTATAAAGGGAATAACGTGGTGTCCCACTGGCTGTTTGTGTTTACCTGAAGATTAGGATTGAAAGGGCGTTTTGGACGACGCAACGAAGTTTCCTTCGTTGTAAACGCGTATTTTGTTTTTACTTTTATTTTTTTATGTTAAGATTTACAAGGCCAGTGGTATGTAAAGCTCATATGTCACTAATGTTCCAGTCTTCCAAATGGAAAGGGGGCTTCACTTTGGAAACGTGAGCATTTCCCTGGTGCTCCTGTTGTTGTTGAAAACTATCACCGGGTTCGGAACTTCGCAAACTCCGAGCTCCGCCATTGGGAGGGAGCTGCATTCGGCTGCCTGGGGTCCAGCGTCGACCGCGGATGGAGACGGTGCGAGTGTCATGGAGCTGGGCTTCGAGAACTCGGGCGCCCCGGTGATTGCAGCTGACGGAACGGTGGAGGACGACGACAACGGCGCGGCGGGGGAGACCGAAGACTCTTACGGAGAAAACAGCGGAGACGTCCGACCGACGAGGTAACGAAGTGGCATCTTCGGCTAAGACACCCGTTATCGGACACATTCATCGTGCCATTTGACGTCTGCAAAATGTTTATAATCTTATCATTTTCAAGTACTGTAACAAAATGAGACAAAGAACAATAATTCAAGTTTAACTTGAGGTAAATTCAACTTAAAGCCGGGATGGGAAAGTAGTGACGTCATAATTCAGAACACTTTCGTCACTATTTGAGTTTTCTGTTTTTGTTTTTTTGACTCCTGGTGAACTTTCCAAAGTGGAGCTGTCGGTTCTGTTTCTCTGATGAACTGGACAGTGCAGGGCTTTGATTTCAGGCTCTTATTGTCAGATGTTCTGTAAAATAATTTATCATGAATTATAATAGAACAAGTCACATTTAAAGAGGCTTATCTCTGCCTCCCTCTCATCAGATAGGACACTTCTTCTTAGCTGCTGAAGTTGAAAGAAAATGTCTTCTTTTTTTTAATTTTTATCAATTCGGTTGCAGTTAATTGGGAATTTATCAGTAGAATTTAATTTACTGAATATTTAGCAGTAATGGAATCTGATAGAGTAACTCTGCAGCAGAAGGATAAAGATCTTTCACAAGATTTAAACGCTGCTCTGGATCTGTTCGTATTCAGCGACACCAGAAGCAACCCACGTGCTTCTGAGTTTACAGCTGAAATATGACTGCAGACGTTCTTCAGAGGGGAATCCTGCCTGCCTGATTTACTGAACCCCTTTAGTGCAGCTCCTGGCGCAGAGGGAAGCGCATTGACTTTGCCCTCCTTGGTAAACAGTGGCTTTTACGTCCATCTCGGATGTTTCGGCGCAGTGTGTTCTTTGTGATCTTCCTCCTCTCTGTCGTGCAGTTATCTCTTTTTACTAAGTCTTATTACACATTCGTCTGAGCGGAGCGGCTCCTGGAAATCATCTGTAATTCAGTGCATTTGGAGCTCGGCAGGTCCTCCGCTAAATTATTCTGTGTGTAGTATTATAAATGTGCCGTCCGCCTTCCTGCAGAAAGTCAGTCATGAAGATTAAATAATTATTGGAGTCATCTTGAGGTTTTACGAAAACATTCAAACTTACTTTTACCGGATTGAAATGCAGCATATTTTCTCTTTTGATGTTTTTTCTGTCAACTTCTTAAAAGCTTGCAGACAGCCCCCCCCCCCCCCCCCCCCTGAGGCATCCGATTCTGCTCCGTTTATTCTCAATCTCATCAGCTTTTGTTTCGTATTTGTCCGTTGGACGTTTCAGGTCTTCTCTCTGACTTTTGTTTGGGTTTGTTTTTGTTTTTTTTAAATATCCTTAAGTGTATCGTGGAAGTACTAACTGTGCAAATTCCCTAAAAAGATGACGTCAGATCAAGTTTCAGAAGCTACACATCATCACCGTAACAATGACAACGGCCGTGTCGAAGTCGATGCGATACAGGATTAACAACGATGCAGCAAATAGGAAACGGGTGAATCATTCATGAAAAAGTAAAACTCCATCTGTGCATGACATCTCTGCTGAAGTCTGTTATTCTCTTTGTCTCTCGCTCTCGTGTTTACCCTCTCTTTCATCTTCCGGCGCTCTCCTTACCTTCACACTTTACACCTTTGTTTTTTTTAATGTCCCCCCTGGAGTATTTACTCCGCTCCGTGCTCTATTTCCATCCACTCGTCGGGAGAATTGTCAGCGAACTTCAGAAAGGCCGAATTTGTTTTTAATTTTTTTAAAAGGTCATTGTTTCCCTTTTAAATGGGAAGTCTGACAGAACATTTCAGATGACGAGGGAGACAAATGTCTTTAAATAATCAAGCGAGTTCGACAACAATGAAGTCGGTGCTGGTAGGAATCTAATGGCTTGTGCTGATTAAGACGCAAAAGCAATGATGGTGAACTTAGAAGAGGAAAACTGAACACTGTCCGGAGTTAATTAGGTCAGCTTCTTGAAGACGCATCGCCGCTTCCTTCTCTGACCTTTTCCCAGTCCAAGTCCAGGTCAGGCCTTAAAAAGCAGCACCCTTGAATTCTTTGTGTTTCAAAGAGAATAAAACTAAAAGTCTTTCACTTCTGGGTCTGAATCAGATTTTTTAGAGCGGAGCGCTTCAAACAAAGTCTCTTTAAAAGCGGTCTCGTTATTTTTATTGTCTATTTCTCTTGAGTGTCTGTCAGTTTGTTGTTTTTTTTTACTTTCCCGTTCCCTCCTTCTCTGCCCTGCATCCTGTAATCTATTAATATTCTAGGTGTTTGCTTTGATCCAGGCTTCAGGTTGTGATGGGAGCTGCTGAGGGTGGGGGCTGACGGCTGCCTCCATCTACAGGTGACGCCCGGGTGGGTGTTGACGTCTTGCTTTAGCGCCTTCGTACATTCACGATTGAAGCTTTTTGTGTGACTGCGCTGCCAGGTTTGATGCTCCGTCGGGAGGGGGGGCCCATCACCTTAGGGGGTACTTGGAAGTGAGAGCATAGAGGACGGCAGCTCTGTTCGAACCTGCCCCCCCCCCACATACCCTCAGGGCCCTGGAGCAGCAACAGCTCTTCTGGGCCGCCGCGCTTTGCTGCCTGTTTCCCACCAGCCTACTGCTTAGCAACAGCCAATCGGCCAAGCCGGGCAACTTGTTGGCCAATTGAATCTGAGAGACAGGCCAGTGCTCAGAATTTGAGTCGGCCGCATGGGCCTTGCTATAGTAGGGTAAAGGAGGAAGAGGAGAGTGTTTTTTCACCTGATTTTTGGAGAGGTGGACTTCACTTCCATGTTTCTTTTCCTCTTCCTTAGTTTCCGTCGTGTGGTTTCTGTAGCCGGGGAGATGCTGCGGGTTTTATTAATAGAAGCTGCCCCCCCCAAAATAACAGGTCAAGATGACAGGACTCCCGCTGGGAAGTGGGATCATTCCCTTCCTTGAGGAACACCGTGTGTTAGGGAAGGGCTTGCTACTTGTTATGGGATCATAACAAGGACTGAATGCTCAACAGCGCCGGCTTCCAGCGTGATTAGCAGGAGGAGTGGATTTACTGGGTCAGTGGCTATTTCTGTGAGTCGGCCCGGCCCATCCTGCAGCACTGCAGCATGGGTGGGGCAGAGGCAAACAAAAAAAAAAACCCAGCCGCTAGCTGGCTAGCAGGACCACGCTGTCTTGTTTTCACTCTCCTCACTGCTTGGCAACAACAAATCAGATCCTCGGAAGGGAGCTGCAGCGCGGCCAATCGGGCGTCGGGAGTGTGGCGCCATTGAGTTTGGATTTCACCACGTGTGAGAGGATGGAGGAGAGAGAGAGAGAGAGCTTAATGACAACACTTATAAATGGTGTGTGTGTGTGTGTGTGTGTTTTACACACATCTGTCCAGTGTCAGTGATCACCTGTGTGTTTAAGAGGCGCAGGGAAACGAGCGCGTCGACCTCCACGTGACGTTAATGTGGAATTAAGCGCCGTGCTTATTAATGAGGCGTCCTCAGGCAGGTGGATTAGCATTAATCCGGATTTGTCCGTGGTTAATTCATGTCGGCAGGAATACTGGAGCTTCTTTACATGTCCTGAAGTTATGAACGTCGCGCATTGATTTGTGTGATCAGCACCTTTTTAAAGTACACAAAGGCTGTGGAGGCTTTCACCACTAAAGCCTTTAAGGCTTCTGTTATTTCTTCTTCTTCTGCTTTCCTCTGACGCTCTTATCAAAGACCAGTTTGAGTCTCTCTGCCTCATTTCCCCGCAGCTTCACCGGGATCTCTCCCCGAGGCGCTGGGGTGCGGCTGCCCAAGTGCTGCATCCCTAACTTCGCCCCCACGTGCTTCCCATGCTCCCGTATGTTTGTTCTGCGTCTTGCTGACTGCGCGGCGGGCGGGCGGGCGGATGGCGGCAGAGCCCCGCTTGTTGCATGGTTACAGGTAGTTCTGCCTCGCCATTTGCTCGGAGTCTGCGGAGGTGCCCTGGCATTGGCTGAGCGAGCAGAAAACGCACCGCTCCCATTGGATGCTGCGAAACGACGGGCCTGTCGCGATTGGCCCGCTTCTGAGGCTCCCCTCCTTGGCGACTCGGCTCGTGTAAACATCCTGGTTGCTTCTTCGGCTGGAGTGTGTTTACCAGCAGCAATGTGTGCAGACTGACGCCGGGCCGGGCGTCTCCGAGGAGCGGGGAGTCTGCTGAGGATAATTGGCTCCCTGCTCCTCCCTGCTCCTTCCTGCTCCTCTGCTCCTGTTCTCCTGGTGTTGTTTGCCACCGCCCTGTCGTGACACTTTGACAGCGTTACAGGCAAGGAGTCGCCGACGGCCCTCAGGCCCCCAACGTCTTCTTCACTGCCTGCATCCCTCGCATCAGCATCATCAGCATCATCGGCGGCCGCCCCAGGCTTCATGTTATCCCTTTGGTGACGAGCGTCCGTGTCTTTGGGGCTTCGACGCCGAAAATAAAATCACCCGCAGCTCCAAGTCAAACACGGATGTTTGTTTCGTCTGCCTTAATGGTTTTGTTCACTTCAGTTCAGTTTATCGGCCCGAACCCGAACCCATGAATCCCCGCCACCGCCACCCCCTCCCTACATCCATAAACACCCCCCCCCCCTCCCTTTCCTTCACAAAAGCCTTTGATCTCCTGCCTCCGAATGAAATTCTCCCGTATCTCTCACGCACTCTGAAGTTGAACTCGATGCTCTCGGTGACTTCGTCCTCACTTTTCTACATTCCCAGCATGAGTTGGAGGAGGTGGGGGCCGCTGGCGAGGAGGCCGCCGAAGCTCGCATCCTCTCAGAGAGCCCACTGCTTAGCAACAACCAATCAGCCGAACATTTTTTGGCAGCCTCGCAGCCAATGGCGAGGGCGACGGCGAGCTTTGGCGCTCGGTTTTCATTGGCGGCTGAATAGAAAGGCACGTTTTTCTTAGCGCTCGACGCTCCGGCGCTGCTGCAGCTGCTGATAATGCTAAGAGGAGATGTGGAGAGATGATCCTGGCTTTGATGGGGCTGAAAGACACATGGCTCATTACAGTTAAGCGATCCTATTTGCATTTTTATGCAGACGCCCAGCAACATGAGAGAAACTTTCCACTCCCTGAATCAATCCATTTTTTTTTACTTGTCCTAAAGCTTTAACATCCTGGAGCACCCCCACCCCTCTGCTTCATGGCAGAGGGGTGATCAATAGATGAAATCAATGAGGCATTATAGAGACTTGATCGAGATTTAGCTCGCTCTGAATGATGGATGTCCGCTTGGACGGCTGTCAGCGGGTAAATAAAGTCGACGACTGATGACGAGTCAGCATCTATTTCCTCTGTTTTATTTATTTATTTCCAAGAACTGTCATACTGTCTCTCCTCCCCCCAGCGACGGCTGTCTTTTTGCCCTCAAGAGGGACACTTAATAGCCCATATGCCCAAGTGGCCAGCGGGTAGGGTGGGGCCCCCAGCTGTGTGCGGCTGCGAGGCTTGTGTGTTTAACCGAGCCCGACTGTTTAAATAAAGCTGCCGTTCAATTGATGTCTCCTCTGGACGGACACAAATCAATACTGAAGACGAGCTCGTGTTGGAGAGCAATGCGGCAGAACTCTGGAGCCACCGGGCCGAGGGTGGGGCTGGACATCCCGAGCATTTAAGAAATATTAGTCATTTGGGGAATTAAAACTTCACCTTTGATGAAATGTAAAAATCAATCTTAAAAAAACAACCAAAAAACCAAATTTCAGGTGAAGCGCACCGGTGCTGTGAGAAATCATTAGCCCATACATCATGTCAGGAAAGGCACTTCCACCCCCTGCTTCTTGCCCCTCCCACCCCCTTATTTTTAGCTGCCCACTGTGTCTCTGCCAACAAAGCTTCTGAATGAAATATAGCCAATATGATAAAAGCTGCAATCAGCACTTAAATATTTGTTCCTTTAGTTGCCCGGAAACCGATTTTTAAATGATTTGAGGTCAAATTTGCCAATTTAGGAAATCCAGAAATGTGACGTGAGGTTTTTACATGAAAATGAGTTTCATTTTTAGGACAAAAGTGGACTTTTATCGTTTGGAGGACGTTTGGAGGAGGTGGAGGCGCTGAGGTCTTTCTGGTCTGTCCACAGGTCTCTCGTCATCATCAGTACCCTGGACGGGAGGATTTCGGCTCTGGATCCCCACAACCAGGGCAGGAAGCAGTGGGACCTGGATGTCGGCTCAGGGTGCCTGCTGTCCTCCAGCCTTAGCAAACCCGAGGTAGACCGGCAGTTCTGCTGCTTTTAATCTCAATGTTCAGAGTCCAGATTCTTTGGGTTCAGGGGAAACCAATGTGTGTGAGACAAAGGTTTGATTCCACATGAAGAAACGGAGGATGGAAATTCAACCGAAGCCACACAGACGGGTTCAGCGACTGTTCAAAATGTCCATTTCCTTTGTGTCGGCGCGCCAGGATGAGGGTAAAGACGCTCATCCGAGACGTTAAACAAACCCCGTCCCTCTTCCTTTCTTCCTGCAGACACCGGTGATTGAACCCGGCGCACTTTGAACAGACAAACAAGGCTTTGCTGTTGGTTGCATGCTTATACTCCATGCAGACACGCTACACCCCCCCTATATCTGAACGTAGCTGTAGCCTGCAGGATGAGCCTCTTTGTTGGCTGTGTGTTGCTTCACACACGCAGGCCCTCGTCTGCTCATGTACACAGAAGCTTAAACCGCCCACGCGCTGAAAGTGAAATGTGGCCCGGAGCGAGACCAGAGCGCCGCGCTCCCAGAAACATACGAGAGGCGTGTGCGTGTTTTGCTTTGATGCGTACTCGCTTGGTGTCTGCGAGGAGATTTGCCCATGGGGGGGGGCAGAAGCCTGTGATGCTAATGGGGGTCTGGGGTTTGTTTAATGTCGGTCTCGTGGTGCTGATGAGGCGCTTTGCACCGAGGGAACTCCGACTCTGTCATATCAATGCATTTATGCTATTAGATTTGTATAATAGCGACTCTGGTTTTTTTGGCCGCGCCTTCCTCCGCTGTGATTGGCTGGATAGGTTAAAAACAAAAGTGGCAGATCTTTCACGCAGAGTTCTTTCCAGATCCTCGTTCGCTTCCAGGTTCCTCCCTGCAGAATACTGTCCCTGATGTATTCAGAGCCTCCTCAGTGATGAAGCGCTCCTGGAGAACCTGCCATTCAGCCCCAGAAGTTGTAAATGAAGTCGATTTAAATTATGCCTCTTGATCTCACGTGGTTTTGAATTTCTGTGTTTGAGATTTAAAGAATTCTCTGTTTTTATTCTTCCCCCTCAGAGGTTTGACCGAGTTCTCCTTTAGGTTCCTCAAAGAACCCGTCGTGTTTCTCCAGCAGCGCTTCTCCGCTGACCTTGAATATAAATGAGCTTCATACGGAGATTTCGCTGCGGTCGGAAGAAACCTCGGTTGCGGTGAGAATAACGAGATTCTCGCCTCCGACTCGTTAACGTGTCGCTTTAGCAAACTTGAGAAAGTTTCCAGCAATTTCTAAAAAACATTATCCAGATGTGAAATAAAAGTGTATAAAGATAACGGAGTCAAACTTTGGTCATCGCCTTAGATCCAGCGTCAGCACGGTTCCACTTCACTATAAAGACATCCGGACACGTGTGTGTGTGTGTGTGTGTGTGTGTGTGTGTGTGTTCACTTGTTGGTTTTCATTTGACTGACGGAGCGGATCGTGGCGAGACGCCTGACATAACTGTGATGTCATTTGTAATGATCTCCAGTGTGTGTGTCCATTATGTAAGTGTAGCCTCGCCCTCTCTGCCCTCAACAACCTGGGATGCCTTGATGTTGGTGCCCCCCCCCCCCGACCCACCCTAATGCCTCCAGAGCGCTTAGCAATGGTTTCATTGGCTCTCCTCTGGTCCCTGAGACAACAGTCTGCTCAGTGATTAGAGACTGGGGGGGCCTGCCGCTGTGCCATTGGCTGGCCTCGACATGCCGAGGAGGAATCAGCCAGTCACCTGCTGTGTGTGTGTGTGTGTGTGTGCGCGTGCGCGTGCGTGTGTGTGTCTTTCCCCCCCTCTTCTTCTGTTGGAATGAGGGACAGCAGAGACACAAACAGCTCTGTCTGCAGAAAAAGAAGCCATCACTTCAAAAAGCCAGCAGTCGATCGGGGTGTGTGTGTGCGTGTGTGTGTGCGTGGAGTCGGTGGCTACATGCAGAAAGTCAGTGCCAACATAGAATGAGTCATACTGGTGGGGGTGGGGTTAAAGGAATGGAGAAGTGACGGGGGTGGGGGGGTGATCAGGGAGATGAGGTAATGCCACAGACCAGAGATGATGTCATCACTGAACAGACAATAAGCACATGCGCACACACACACACACACCGGCGTGCACGTCCACCGCGTGCGATGCGAATGAACGTGTGAACAAGGAGAGAATTTGATTGATCATCACACGACGACCGCCAATGGATCACCGCGCCGTGAGTAATGTGACGGCCGATGATTCTTCCAGCGTCGCCATGGAAATGACAAAGGCCGGACCGGCAATATTTAGTCAGAAAGTCGATCTTTCTTCCGGCTGCTCAGATTTCATTGCAGTAATGCTGTAAAAATAAACAAAAACATGTAAGTGAATCTGTAATTGTAATATTCAAATTTCAATACAAACATAACAGAAGATTGTTTCAAAGACAAAAAGGTGTTTTTAATGAACGGCGCTCTTTTGTGATAATTTCATTCAATTCATCAGAGGAAGCCTTTGATTTTCTAAAGGGGGGGGGGGTAGAACTAATTACCACCATACTCGGAAATATAGAGCCTTTCCTCTAACATTTTTTCTTTCTCTAATGCGGTCTGATTAACCTCATTCTGATTGGTAGAGCAGCACAATTAAAATGGACTGATTCTATCAATAGCAGGTTTGATCTATACCGGAAGGAATTTCCCTTCTCTAAACCCCACATCTCCCCCCCGAGGTTAGCATCAGAGCTACATTTAGCCGATGCAAACCCTGTGATCCGGTTACAAGCATCGCTGCGTGAACAAATCAATCAATCTCATTGATCGTCTGCCTCTTTCATGCATTCATGTCTTTATTTGACTACATTTAATTATACTGGATTTGACGATAGCCATTAGCGGAGACAGACTAACATCCTGATTGTAAAATACAGAAACAGAATATTTTCAACAAAAAAAGTAAAAATTCCCTGTGATCCCTAAAAAAAACTTTTGTCAAATATTTCCAATGGAGTTTGATTATTTTACAGTTAGCAATAACTTAATTGTCTTGAGCTTTTCATATCGGCGGACCTGCTGACTGTGCGGCCTCTAAACTGTCGGGTCTTCCATCTGGATTACTTGTTGTAATCATTTACTGCAATGTAATAAAAGTGATAAATGTATGAACTGCAGTGGAAGATTGATAAATCGTTGGCCGAGCAGGTAACATAAGTCCAGTGAGGCTGATTGACCCCCCCCCTCTAAAAAGATGACATCACCTCAGCTCCTGGCTCTGCTCTCTCGTCAATCATTCAACCAAACACTTTTACCTCCAGGCGTTTATTTATTCCAACGCAGCACGATGATGTCAGTCTGGCAGGACGGAGAACCCGATCCAGAACCCATCCCTCCACGAACAAGATAAGAACCCGTTTGTCCTGAGTGAGTTTCAAACACTTTATCCCTGTAGGTGTTTGGCAACAAGATGGTCATCCCCTCGCTGGACGGTGCCTTGTTTCAGTGGAACCGGGACAGGGAGAGCATGGAGGCGGTGCCTTTCAGCGTGGAGTCCCTGCTGGAGTCGTCCTACCGAATCGGGGAGGACACGGTCCTGGTCGGGGGCAAATCCCTCACTACCTACGGGCTGGGGGCTTACAGCGGCAAGGTAAGTGAAATCCCTTCGGTTGCAGCTTGTCGTGTTTTTATTCTTTTGATTAAAGTGATGTTTCCCCATCGGTGCCGTTTGTCTCAGATTCAGTACATCTGCTCCAGCGTGGGCTGCAGGCGCTGGGGGGAAGAAAAGCAGGAGGCCGAAGACATGCTCCTGCTGCAGAGGACTCAGAAGACCGTTCGAGCCATCCGGCCCCGGTCGGGGATGGAGAAGTGCGTTTCATTTATTGCTCCATCGATCTGTGCACGTCAGTCGGGTTGAGCCTGTATCTTGCGAGGTGTTTCAGAAATGTCACAATCATCTGATTGATTTTCTGTCAGTGATGTTTGAATGAAGTCGGGAAACATTTCCGCCACCAGGAGTACGTTTATGGACATTCTAGTTCTGTGGACCCGTGTTGAATAAAGTTTTAGATGAAGCAAAGACTTATTCTGATTATCAATTCTAAAATTCCCGACTTGTTTCTCCTCGTCCTTGGTATTAGGTGGAACTTCAGCGTTGGACACTTTGAGCTAAAGCTCCTTCCCGAGATGCAGTCTGGAATGAACTTCCTTGAGGGAGAAGTTGTAAATGGCGAAGCCTCGAAGGACAGGCTGCGCGTCATTGTCGACGAAGACGTCGAGCAAACGGAGGACCAGCAAAACCAGAACCACAACTTGGACCTCATCATCAAAGTGTCTGTACCCGACTGGAAGGTCATGGCCTTCAGTACCGAGCCTGGTGGACACCTGGTGTGGGAACGTCAGGTGGGACATGAGCAAACAAATCCTAAAATAAAGTCACCTTAATCAGTAATATCATTTTTTTTTCAGCGCTGAATTCAGAAGGACGGTTCTTCTCGGCTTCACTCAGATGGGCTCATTTTGTTCCACCTGTGTTGTGTAGTTCTGCACCCCCATTGCTTCAGCTTGGCTGGTGGGCGGGGGCAAGGTCACACCAATCACCCTATTCGATGACAACGCCTACCGCGACCAGGCGGAAGCTGAGGAGGAGGAGGAGGACGACACTTCAAAGAAGGCCAGAGGAGCTGCGGAGTCCAGCATTTACCTCGGTAGATCCGTTACAGTCAGATCCCTGATGTTTCATTGAGTATATTCTGTTTGGATCGGGGGGTTCTGGTGGAAGCTACTGCACGGCTAACTCCTTTTCCTTCCTCTCAGGGATGTTCCAGGGACAGCTCTACCTCCAGTCCTCTGTGAGGATCACTGAAAAGTTCCCTTCCAAAGCCATCACATCGGAAAAGGAAATAATTCCACTTCCCACTGTCAAATGGAAGCCTCTGATACGTAAGCCAGCGCCCTCTTAGCATTATGTACCATTACTGCAATTAATGTGCACGAGAAACCCCGGGCCACGCCCACCAGGGTATATTGATCGCTCCTGCCCTGGTACAGATTCCCCGTCTCGGACACCGGCCCTGGTCGGCTCAGACGAATTTGACAAATGTCTGAACAACGACAAGTTCTCCCATGAAGAATACAGCAACGGGCCGCTGTCCGTCCTCCAGTATCCATACGGTAACAAGGCAGCAGTAAACTACTATGGACTTCTGGGGGGGGGTGACAAAACGACCCGGCACCTGATTTATGTCCCCCCCCCCCCCCCTCCTCCGTAGACAACGGCTACTACTTCCACTACAGCAAGCATTACAGGGAGAAGCGGGACGGCGCCGTCAGCCTGACGAAGGGGAATGGGGCTGGAGGGGAGCGCCGCAGGAAGAAGGACCCCGTGCTGCTGCTGCCCTGGTGGAAAGAGATGATCGGCACCATCATCTTCTGCATCGCCGCCACCACCTACATCGTACGCAAGTTCTTCCACCCGCCGGCCCCCGTGGCCTATGTGAGGGTAAGCACAGAGACACGGCAAAGAAATGAGTTCCTGGTTCACGTGCAAAGAGTTTAAAGTAATGTCCCTCCCTCTGTCCCTCGAAGCAACGCAAAGAGTCGGAGACGCAGTGCCAGACGGACTCCAAGTTTGACCCCGAGGTCGTGGAATCCAAAGAGCCGGTTGCCACGGAGAGCCGGTCCAGTGAATATGTGTCCAGGTACTTCATTCATTTGTGGCTTAAGACTCGAGCCTCAGACGACGACATGAACTCTTTAAACGTGGCCGTGTCTCTGTGGTCTTTTCTTTTTGTTCTCTCCTTTTGATTTGCTAAGCCGAGGACGACCCTCCACTCCTCCTTCAGATTGTTCTCCTCGCACTTGAAAGTCACACGCTTGTCTCACTCTTTCAAGGTGTAGCTCCAGATTTGGCACTGTTACCATGGTGACCACTGGTCTTCCAGTCTGCCTTGATAGGACAAGGCAGCGATGGGAGATGTGAGCGGTCGAAGTGCGTGATTGGATAACTCTGCTGTTTGCCCTCAAATGTAAATGACCTTGCCCCCCCCCCCCTTGCAGCATCTGCCAGAGAGTCGGGGTGTCACTTTACATCACTGTCAGCACATTGTGGCAGAAGTTTTATTTTATGATGGTGGCCATCCCAAATATGATCCGTGGCCATGATGCATGGCTGCCGCTGACCTCCGGCCGTCTAACACGCTTGTCACGCGCAGCTTCCTCTCAGCGAGCGCTTTGGCCAATCGCCTTTGCATAATGCCAACCGAAGCGCCTTCTCTCCAGGTACCTGACTGACTTTGAGCCGGTGCAGTGCCTCGGCCGCGGGGGCTTCGGCGTTGTGTTTGAAGCCCGCAACAAAGTGGATGACTGCAACTACGCCATCAAGAGGATTCGATTGCCAAACAGGTAGCGCCTCCCGTTGGTCACGCCTCACGCTTTTGGCTCTAGCAAGTCGTACCTCCCTCGAGATCTGCATGCAAACCGTGACGCCGCTGTCTTTGCAGAGAGCTGGCCCGGGAGAAGGTGATGCGGGAGGTGAAAGCCCTGGCTAAACTGGAGCACCAGGGGATAATCCGTTATTTCAACGCCTGGCAGGAGAGCCCCCCCGAGGGCTGGCAGGAGGAGATGGACCAGAGGTGGCTGAAAGACGCCAGGTGAGCCGCCGCTTTTAAAACCACCGTCGTGTGCGGATTGGCGTGCTTCGGTTGATACGTTACTCACGTTGGCAACCGTGTTGCCTCACGGGAGAAATGAAGACGCATGAATAGTTTATAGCCTCCAGATGTCACCGGTTCTCCTCCCCGCCTTTCTCTCTTCCAGTACCACTGACTGGCCTTTGAGCTTCCACGACCACATGGAGGTGCTGTCAGTCAAAGTTCCAGTGTCCTGCTCCGTGTCCCGTCCCTCTGAGCCCGGGGGGGGACCTTTGGAGTCCTCCGTCAATGCCCGATCGCTCCTCTCCAGCAGCACCGGCGGTCCGGTAGGCTTTGATGTCGACCTGTCCTTTCATCCGCTGCTGGGCCACGACAGCCTGATGTCCGAGCGGGACAGCCAGGCCGACCCCGACGCCTCGGACACACCCCACTCCTTCGAGCTCTGCTCTCCTCGTGGCCCCGGCGACTGCACCTCCTCCTCCTTCGACATCGTCTTCGAAGACTCGGGCTGCGACCGGGATGCCGAAGCAGACACGGACTCTGCTTCTGGCGTGGTCAGCGTGGGCTCGAGAAGAGAGAAGGACAACTCCTCTTCCTCTCACAGCAGACGGCAGGAGCCCGTCTCTACCTCCTCTTCCTCTCCCCCTCGGCCAACCTCTCTGAGCCTGGCACTACCCGCAATTCCCCCAACCCAGCGAGTCCTGCCGTCGCCCAAGGTCTACCTCTACATCCAGATGCAGCTTTGTCGGAAAGAGAACCTGAAGGACTGGATGGCTCAGCGCTGCCACCCGGAGCAGAGGGAGCACAACCAGTGTCTGGACATCTTCCTCCAGATCGCAGAGGCCGTCGACTTCCTGCACAGCAAGGGTCTGATGCACAGGGACCTCAAGGTGAGCACACACACACACACACACACACACTAATAGTAGCTCTGCTACATAGTTTAATGTGCCCTGTCCCCATTGGTCCCTCAGCCCTCCAACATCTTCTTCACAATGGACGACGTGGTGAAGGTGGGCGACTTCGGTCTGGTCACGGCCATGGACCAGGAGGAGGATGAGGAGGCACCGAGCGCCCTGACGCCCGCCCCGCTCCTCACCCGGCACACCGGCCAGGTCGGCACGAAGCTGTACATGAGCCCCGAACAGGTGAGGAGACGCAGGGCAACTATTAGACTCCTAAACGTCGACAGTAAGTCATTTACACCTCCCCGTCTGTCCCGACAGCTGTCCGGAAACTCCTACTCCCACAAAGTGGACATCTACTCCTTGGGTCTGATCCTGTTTGAGCTGCTGTATCCCTTCAGGACCCAGATGGAGAGAGTGAGGGTGAGTCGACAAGCGCAAAGATGGCGATACAGAAATAAATTGCTCCACAGTTTAGCTTTTCAAGCCGCCGCGCTCGCTGTCGTTAAAGTCAAAGACGAGAGGCGTCGCGAACAAAGCAAAAACCGTAAAAGGGAGGCTGGGAGCGAATAAATATTCCTCAGACAAGAGCAGAAATGTGCGAGTGTGTTTTCAGACTCAATTTGTTTTAATGAATATTTACACAACCTGCATTATTAAGGAATGCAATTCAATTTTATAAATTTTTTATTGAACAATTTTAATAGAGGCAGTATATCTGTCAATCCAGTCTTTTGTTCGGCGGATTATTCTACTGTTTCTATTTAAAAACTTTGTGATTATTGATCGATCAGCATCGCTACCTTTTGAAACTTAGTCTTTGCCTTTGTTTAGGCAGTTTTACTGTTAGTTCAGTCTCTTTAATTAACAAAGGGTCTCAGCCAATAGCAGGGCTCCGTTCACAGGTGTTTACCTCCTCCCTTCCAGACCCTGACGGAGGTGAGAGCGCTTCGCTTCCCGGAAGTCTTCTCCAAAAATAACGTTCAGGAGGTGAGTGGCCCGCTGCTCCCACCTAGAGGCCGTTAAGCCAAGCTACACCCTTAGAATGCGTTTATATCTATTTAACATTTTACTGGAGGTCATTACAATTTGTTTTCATATAAATATTTGTCTTTATATGTCAGATCCACCCTTTATTGTTTCAGCTGCGCAAACATCCTCGTTTGGATTGTACAAAAGGCGCTTTATTAATACGAGACTATTAATCGTCACCAGTCAAACCATCTGAACTCATCCAGTTAGGAGGTGTAGGCTGATTTATTATATATATATATACATATGTATAAGAAAACATTTTTATAAATCTCATCCGTGTATCCGCTGACTCATCATGACTTGTAAGGAAATGTAAATCAATAAAGATCCATGTTTTCAGACAAACGGCTAAATATGTAGTTTTAGTGCCTGCATGGGCTGGTTACGCTACCTTATTTACCAGTTTAGTTTGTAATGAGATTAACATAATTCCATAGCATAATCTCCGATTTCCCCCCTTGCCCTGTCATCCCAGTATCCCGCTTTACTAGCTGTTTGGTGTTCTATTTTAAACTCTCTCTCGCTCTGTATTGGCGTGTTTTTACTGCTGCTGGCGTGAGAATCCCTGCAGCCGCCTGACACTCTGATGTGTTTTCTCTGCGCGTAGCTCAGCATGGTGCACAGCATGCTGTCCTGGAGCCCCGGCGAGCGTCCCGAAGTGGCCGAGATCATCGGAACGCCGCTCCTCCAGGAGCTGCAGCTGGAGATGCCTTTCCGACAGGCCATGAGGCAGCGCTCCCGCACCTACAGCGCCTCCTCCATGGGCCGCCCCTCGCGCCAGTCGACGTCTACCTGAAGTCCCTTTGACGCAATATCAACCCGACCCCACGCGCCCCCCCAGTTTTATTCACGCCTCGAAGCTACAGCTGTTCCATGATGTTCTCGACCACACTGGGATCAATCGCCGCCTGCAGATGACTCTGCTCCGAGGACCAGATGAGAGGGATTTAGGGAGTAGATGAAGAGACCAAACTGATTTTGGACTGTGATCGCCCTAAACAACAACCTCTGACCTGGTGCTCTGAGCTAATGCTCGACCTCTAGGAGCTATTGTTTTGGTCTGCTTTGATCCCCCATCTGATCACAACACGCTGCTTGCTCCATACATGGAGCCAGTGTTCCCTCATCCATATTACACCTCAGGTATCAGAACCAAGAGGACACTCCGAAGGGGCCTTTGATAGCCTCCTACCTACTGGTGACCAGTATTGATCACTGGTATGAGCACTAACCGGTGTATGCCTGATTTGGGAGACCAAAAAACAGTTGGTTTTTTTTTTAGTCCGGTGATGCGTGGCATTGAGGAACGTTTACGACTCCAGTTAAGATGATTTGCCTTTACAAAGGGGCCTGAAGGCCGCCTCTGAATGAATGCCGGGCTTCCGGTTCCTGTCTTTTATAATTCTTTTTGCATGAAAGAGTGAGCATCGGTTTGTTATCTCAAAGCCAGTACTTGTGAATGTAAACGTCCCTCATGACTCCGAGGTGCTCGATTGCTTCCAGCTTCTCCTCTTTGTACAGACGGTGAAGGTGAAGTCCATATCAACCGTTTTCTTTACTCCAGATGCGTTCGATCTCACCTGTACATACTGTAAGGCCACATTTCTTGTAAATGACTTTTTTTTTTCTCCCACTGTAAGATATTGTGACATACTTTTAGGGGAGGGGACGATGAAGAGAAGGATGTCTGCCATTAACGGATGGCTGAATGTTACATGGCGTGACCTCCAGAGATGGATGATGGTGGTCAGCTCGTCTTGCTGTTTGAAATTATTTCCAGTGTTTGTTTTAATTCGGGTACCGTGTGGAACGTGGCTTATGCTCTGCTTTGAGCATCAGAAAGGAACCCGCAAGACCAGAGTGCCATTTGCGAGTCAGTTAAGTGTACTTTTTTCTTGAACCGATAGGCCGAGTCTCAGTTGTCGACGCCAGTCCAGCTGGTGTTTCCCGTGAAGCAGCAAAAGCAGGAATTCTGAGGTCTGCAGCTTTCCTATGATGCAAAAAAGAAGTGATGCCCTCTGTTTTTCATGGGAAGTCGGACCTGTTTTGTGGTCATGTGATCTACATAAGCATTGTTTTATGTAAAATAAAAAACGCAGTGGCCAGTCACATGACCTGTTTATAGCGACTCACACACAAACTGCTAATTGTAATGTGCTTTCAATGATTGTACTTTTTTCTAAGGATCTCCTGCAGTTTTCTGCTGATTCTGCAGGGCTTTTGATTCCTGTGTAAAGTCTCTGTGTGTCCAACGCGGGAAGTCAAACTGATGTCCGTCCGCCCATGCATCATTCCCACCACAATGGAGGTGGGGAGTGTTGTTCCGTCATCATGTGTCCTTTACATTAGGACAAAATGAAAAGTCACGCCTTCTATCTTAAATTTCATGTAAATCATTAGTGGGTGATCTGTGCAGTGGAGACTCGATGGTGGGAAGAACAAACCTGTTGTAAATATCTCCCCCAGGTTGAAACTGTTCACAGTGGTAAAAGCATCACCGGCAAAAAATCTGTTGGAGGCTGCGTGGTTTTTTTCCTCGTCCCTCAAATGAAAACGTGTCCTCGTGCACAAAATTCACGTCTCCATGTTGAAATGTAAATATGTCTTTCTTTTTATTTATGGTTTGATGATGCGATCAATCCTTTTTTGGGTTGTTATTACGAATGTGCTTCATGCCATGGAGCGCGTGGGAATATGATGACTTCTTCCAAGTCTAAATTTAATAAACTGTTCTATACTGTTGGTACAGTTTTGAGTTTTGTGTCCTTGTTGCGAGGTCGTGTCTTTCTCACGTTCACCAGTGGATCACAGTTAGGGAAAACATTGAACTTAATAATAATGATAAAGAAATATAGGGCCATAAAGACATGAAAAACAATCAGAAAAAACAGAAGCTAAATTAGAGATTAAAATGAGCTACTAAGATAATAAAATATTAAGCTTATACGCTACTAAACTAGTTCCTGAAGGGGCGGGGTTGGTTTTCGCGGTAAAGTTTAAAGCCCATGCGGAGGGCTCCTCCCCCCCGTTTGCGCATATCCGCTGCCACAACGTCACTTCCGGATGTCAATATGCGGCTTGGTGCGGCGCTGGGAAACGGAACCACGGGAAAGATGTAAGCCAGCGAACAGCAGCCCGAACGAACACACCGAGCAAGCCTCCCCGGGGGACGCGCTACGTCCGGTCCGGTAAACGGAGCCGCACCGACGGGCCGCTCGTCTATTCGCTACCCCAGGAGCGGCGGGTCTTCTTGCCACCCAGCAGCCATCTTTTGTGAGAGAATGTACGGGACGGCTCGGCGGGCCTGCTCGGGCTCCGGCCGGAGCCTGCTGCTGCTCACGACCGCCTTCCTGCTGTCGGTCGTCGGCGTCCTGTCGGGGATGCCCGGCCTCACCGAGGCGAAGGAGTGCGACAAACCGTGCGTGAACGGGCAGTGCATCGCGGCCACGGGAAGCTGCGTGTGCTTCCCCGGCTGGGTCGGGGACCAATGCCAGCACTGCGGCGGGAGATTCAGGTACGGAGGAGAGAAGCCTTAAGGACCGTGTCGGTTAATGTTCGGTCATTGACAGCGTAGATTGTTGTTCGAGAGGTGGCGGTGTGCCCGTCTTTTTTTTGAAGAAGAACGGAGGGTAGCGCAGGTGCAGGTTCAGTCCAAAACGAGCGTTTGCAGGCGCCCCGAGGAGCTTCCGTTTCCTCCAGAAGTCCTGAACTGGATTTGGTAAAACGCTTCTGAGCTGAGGCCTGAAGAGAACCGAAGACATGACATTTCCGTTTGACACTGATGACGATTCCGAGGTCATTCTGGAAGGTTTTTATAAGGAACCCATCGGACTGTTGTTTTCACGGGCAATGACAGGCTGACCTGGAGGGCTGACTGGTTTTTTGATGTCTGATTTTTAGCTCAACAATATCAGATATTTGCACACAATCCTGCTGAAAGTTTCCTCCTGAGCCTTCTAGGAAAAGCGACGTGAGTTTGTGTTCATGAGTGAAATCGTCCTGGAACACTTGGCGAAGGTTCCGGAGTTGTTGCGAGCCGGAACCCCCCCCCCCCCCCCCAGGTTCGTCCCTCTTTGTCAGACGGCAGCTAAAAGGCCTTTCTCAGGAGATCTTTATTTAAAATGTGATGTTCCCCCGTCTCGCTGCCTCACCTCGGCGAGAGGTTTTCTCTTTCTCTTTCTGTGCTGTCGAGCATCGGAGCCCGGCCTCCTCCTCTTCCTCTTCCTCCTCGGCAGAAGACCGGTAGTTTGACCCCAAGCGTTCCCTCGTACGGCAGGTCACTGACTTCACTCGCCACTTTAATGTTCAGCCCAGACTTCAGAGTTCCGTCCTGGCAGTAGAGCCTTCTGCTCCGTCATCCCAGATTCCTGAATCTGGGATGTTGTTTTGTTTTGTTCCTTCAAAGGGACGACAGATTTTTCGTTTTGTGTTCTGAGGCTGTGTTTAGCATACAGACAATGCCGCCATACAACGCTGGTTCAGCACGGGTAACGGCGGCGTTCTGAGGGAGACTCGTGCCAAGATGGACTCTGATCAAGCGATGAAGGCCAAAATCAACAGGAAGAAGGGGGGGAGGGACAAACAAACAGGAGTCTGATTTCATTGTAGTTTTTAGATTTAGTTTTTCTCATTTGAGGATACTTGTCTTCTGCGTCTTCGTCTCTATGCAAAGCCATTTTTGAAACGCTCAAAATGTTAAATCCAGGACCGGGTTAGGATGAAACCGCATCTTGTCTGTCTCCGGATGCGTCCTGTCCTGGGAGGGACTTTGGTTTTTGGTGTTCTCGGTTTGGCCGCCGGCTGCTTAGCGGTGCCTTTGTTCCAGTCTCTTGTGCAGTTTTTATATTCGCACGAGTTCTTCCTGTCTGAAAGCTGACCTTGCTTGACTACAGACGAGCAGCCAGCCGGCTGCACCGATGCCGACGTACAGAAATGTCCTGAGTGCAGGAAGTGAATGGATTTACATTGATACTCCACAGAAACTGTGACGTAAAAAGCGTGTAGCTCGTCTACGATGCAGGATGTTTGAGGAAATGACTTTAGCGGGCAGCAGAACTACATCGTAGGCTTATTAGCATGTTTTGGACATGGATAATAACTTTATATTATCTTACGACGTCTTTCACAAGGGAGGAGCACATTTGAATTGTTTTGTTACGCCATCACGTTTTCCCAGCCTCAACCCATCCCTCTGGATGAGTCTTTTAAAAAATAAAAATTAACAACCTTTAGGTAATAGAATTTCTGCTAACATGCACAAAAATTCATCAAATTAAAGTCCACCACTCTATAATGAGTTATAGCATTACTGTAAAAGTGTAATTCCCCTCTTTGTTTTGAATGAAAAACTCTGATCAGATGGTCTTTTTGGAAAACCCCCTCGCTCCTCTGCACCTCCTTCTCCTGCTCCTGTCTGGGCACGCTCCGGGACGCTGAGCAGGCCTGCCTTTTGAATCGCTGCACGGCTCGGCTTGGAGCATCACGTACAGACGGCGTGCTGGAGCCTCTCGTCCTCTGAGGACGCTCTGTTATTCTGAAAGCTGGGAGACCTGACGTCCCCGTGGACGTTTGCTGTATCGACACTGAGAGACACTTGCTGTGGAAACAGTGAGTCATGTTCAGCAAAAGTCCTCGCCCAAAAGTTCACTTCCCAAATGCAAATCTGACTTTGCTCCCATATGGACTCGTAATGTTGCACTGTAATGGTGTCGTGCAATCTCAAACAGCCGTGGCCTTGGACTTTGAGCCGCCCAGCCCACAGCGATGGCTGCAGGCGTGCGGAACAACAAGCCAAAGCACACCCGTTGCCTGGGTGCAGGATGCACAGCAGGGAGCTCCGCGGGACTTCTGGGTGTAATCCTGTGACATCACTTTCTCACAGGCGACAGTGGAAGAATAGTTGGTGCTTCTTTTGATTTATACGTTGTGCCATCAAGCTGGAGTTGATTGGACAGCGGCCGAGGCCGGGCGTCCTACTGCACCGTTAGAGCGTTTGTGGATGAACTCGAGTGTTTACCTGCCGTCTCTGTGCTGCTGATTGGCTGTTGCGTAGCGGCACGTGGTGTTTTTCTCCGGCGTTGCTGCAGTACACTAGAAATGATGACTTATTTTGCAGCTTTAGTTAATTATAGGTGTCACTATGATGGTGCACTAAACTGGAAACAGCTTTGTTTTTCTCTTCAAGCTGTTGTCCAATCGTTGAATGCATTTTCTTGCAGCTGTTAAATCTTAAGCTGAGAAAAAGTGGATTTTAAATTTGTCCGGTGATGAAATTAGTTCTTTCAGAGGCAAGCCGATCAACAGTTGTCCCAGGATTGTGTTTTGGTAGGACCTTCCGAGGTCTCTCTTGTCGGTTTCTCATCATGCTAGTTCTCTTGCTCCAGACTTTCATTTCTTATATTTGACTTTAGAAGTCCGCTTTGTTTTTGACGTCTAGGCTGGAGACACAGACCGGTACAGACTCGCCAAAAGACTGAGCTTCGCTGGGGTTGCGGTAGATTCAGGCGTGTCATCTGTACTTTGCTTGTGTTCAGGATAAAACCTCTTCTCTTCTCACCTTGGAAGTCTTTTCTCTCTTCTTCCTCTCTTTCAGGTTGACGGGTTCCTCCGGCTTCCTGACCGACGGTCCTGGAAACTACAAGTACAAGACAAAGTGTACCTGGCTGATCGAGGGGCAGTAAGTGCATCTAGCGCCTGAGGGTGGGGAATTGCCTTTGCAACGATGACGCTTTAATTATCCTGTCTTAACCGACACGAGCCTTGATTCATTCAGAAATAAGTAAATAAATCCATGCAAATGAATGGAACTATGTCATTGGCTGATACGGGCTTTCCGACATTTTGTAAATACATTTACGGTTTCATTTGTAATTATATTTACCTTATTCCATCTCGCTTTTTCTTTCCAGAGCAGGACTGTTCAGTATTTCCTCATGACACTTTCTGCACAAAAACCGACTACTGATGTGATGCCTTTTGCTATTTCGGGAACTTTTTTCATTTGCATTACTTTTGTTTCCATGGTTACGAGTTGAACTCAATATTTCATGTGTTGAAATATCTACAAAGCCTGAGGTTCATCCAGCCGCCAGAATTTACAGTATTCCAGCATCCAGCAGGTGATGGATGAAGACGAATGAGGATGAGGAGTGGAATTAAATACTCCCTCCATATTGTCATAGTCGGCATAACGGTGCTGAGCAGGATCGATTCTGAGTGATGAGTCGTCACTTCTTTTGCCGTCGGTTCATTTGAACAATTTAACTCTATGAGCATTTACATTTCTAACTTCTGGCCTTTTGATCTCTGGATGGGTTCGTCCAATCAGAGGGCTGGCGTGCCGTCCAGGTTGTTTCTTATTAAATTGTAATAGTGCGTTGATAATCCGCCTGGAGACCCGGGCCGGTTCCTTAGTGCTCTGAAACCTGCATCAACATGACTTTAAAGAGCCTCCGTACGCCCCAGGTCAAAGGTCAAAGTGTGCTCAAGCATCTGAAGGGACTTTCAGCCGTTGTGATCTTTAATTTGCCGGTCATGTCTTCTTTTTTAATCGGACCTGGGGGGCGGCCGCCATTCCTCAGTTTATTTATTAAGGGAGGGAGGGAAAGTCTCTCGTGGGTCATGAAATCTGGAGCTAAATGTGAGTGTTCTATACTTCCTGGACATCTTGTTCCCTCGTTTGTGTTCCTCCCTTCTTTCTTTAATGACCTTATTTCATGACGACATCCTGATTTAGGGAAGCGGATAAAAAAAATTCATTTGATGCTTTAGAAATACTCATTTATTGATTCAGGTGTTTAAAATTTTGCCCACACATTTTTAAGATGATTCAAAAACAACTTTATTGCCTTTTAGTTTAGTCTGAGAACACCAGGTTGAATATCACATATTTTCATTGATTAATCTGGTTAGAAGGTTTCTGCCTCGTCGCTTTGTTAATTTATTTTCTTAGAATCCCATTTATTCTGCACTTCTTGTGAATGAGTGTTTCGTTTTGGCATCAGCCTTCCTCAACAGGGCGGGTCTTATCCTGTTTCTCACACACACGCCAAAATTAGAGGAGACTGGTCGAGTGACTCTGACCCGAGTCGAGGTCAAAATATGCAATCTGCCCCCTAATCAGTGAGACTGGCGGGACACGCTGCGTCCACGAGGGCTAACTTTTAATTCTGCTGCGCTTTGGTTTTGCAAAAAAATGAACGACCCATCAAAGATTCTGTTTGTCTTCTTCGTGTTCTCCAGGCCCAACTCCGTGCTCCGACTGCGCTTCAACCACTTTGCCACCGAATGCAGCTGGGACCACCTTTACGTGTACGACGGAGACTCCATCTACGCCCCCCTCCTCGCTGCGTTCAGGTCCGACCGCCTGGGGAAATCACTGGATTCATCCAACGTGTTGCCTCCCTCCGGGTGTAAACGTCTCTTAAGCTTCACCCGTGTTCTTCCTGCAGTGGTCTGATTGTTCCCGAGCGCTACGGAAACGAGACGGTTCCCGAGGTGGCGTCTCAGTCCAGCTACGCGCTGCTGCACTTCTTCAGCGACGCCGCCTACAACCTGACCGGCTTCAACATTTCCTACAGGTGAGAGAAGCCCGATGGCGGTTCTGGTTGCGTCATTAAACCGGCGTCCACCGGCGTTTTAACCCGGTGACAAATGTAGTTGCCGCTTTGTAGCTATTTATTTTCACTCTGCTTTTTCACGAATCAATAAGGAAAATGACCGCAGACCCGTAAATAGAGAGGTTGACATGGCGACGGGCGACGGCGTCTCCCATAATATCAGAATTGAATCCACCTTTCAGTGCGAGACGCCGCAGCCACAAATAGATTCAGCTCAGACACCGTTTGTTTTCTGTGACTCATAAAAGGAAAAGTATTCCAAAAAAGCATCGGGGAGTCTGTCATTCCCGAAATATCAGCCAAGGACACAAGGATTTCTGTGTTTTTCTGTCACCATAGCGACGGGCTTAGAGCCGAGACATCAAACCGTCAGGCTGTCGGAGGACGGCGGCAGCACTTTGTCTCGACTGTCTCGCTCCGAAATGTCCCGAACTTCAGGAGAGAAAATCGTCTCGACTTGTTTATTCTTGTTATAAAACAACACGAGGGACACGTTCGCGTCTTGGAGACGTTTTAGTTCTAATCCCATGGAGCCGTGAGCGTCATTTAAAAGCAGGTGTGAGCTAACAGAAAAGCTAAAAGCACAGGAGGAAGGAGCGTTCGGGGCCTCGGCGGTCCCGGCCTCGGCTTCGGATCGTGCGTGTTTTCCATCTGTTCTGGCTCTACGTCTGCCGGTTACCTCAGCCTCAACAGATGGCCCCCCCGAGAGGAATGACAAGTGCTGAGGGCGTGCCCGCGACTGCTTGATGAGGGAGGACGCCGCCGCTAACGACGCCGCTCGCTACCTGAAAGGGGAAATGTTGCATATTTTATCCTGAAGGCCGGAGACTCCTGAGACACAAAAGCAGATGGAGCGCCGTCTCAAAAGGAGTTCCTGATGTTTTATTCAGCGTCTGTCTATCGGGCGTGATCTCAAACCTTTCCCCCCCCCCCGCAGGGTGAACACGTGTCCCAACAACTGCTCCGGCCAGGGCGAGTGCCGTTCAGGGAACGCCAGCGGCACGGTGTACTGCGAGTGCGACGACAACTGGAAGGGACAAGCGTGTGACGTTCCCGCCTGCCCGGACGAGTGCGGCGACCCCGACAGAGGCCGCTGCCAGGGCAAGACCTGCGTCTGCAGGACCGGATGGCAAGGTTGGCATGGCTACCGCCATCGGTGTCTCGTGGGCTGCGACGGTTTGAACGGCTATGAAGTCATCAGGTTGGCGTCATTTGCTCCCCACCAGGCGCCCCCCGTGACTTGAATAACCCCCATCCATCACAGGGATGAATGGAACACTGGCTTCGGCCCAGGAGTCGGATAAATCATCATCCAGCTGCAGAGAGCCGCAGAATTATTAACGCAGGATCTGCACGCCTGCTCGCTGACGCTTTCGTCCCGCGTCTGATGAAAGGAGCGTTGGAAACCTCGGCGGCCCCCGTCCTTGACTTCGGATGGTGTGTGTGTGTGTGTGTGTGTGTTTAGTAAGATTCAGTATTCCTGTGAGGTTAATAAAGAAACGAGGGAGCCACGTTCCCGCCGCGCCGCCTGCTTAGAAACATCTGATGTTGCTGTTGGATACGGCTCGAATAATGAGGCGGTTGTAAAAAGGCCTGATGACCCGGCGTCCTGCAGCGTAACGACCCAACCCCCCCCCCCATTAGGTAGGAAGGAATGAGTTCCATCCGGTGCTGAGGCGACTCCCAGGAAGCACGCTTTATGGCGTTCAGGTCAGCTTGTATTTTACGTCCGGCTGAATGAACATTTCACAGCGTCGGAGCAGCTTCCTCATATTTTCTGACCCGTCACTCGGGCCATCCTTTTTTCGAGTCGGACCGTGGGGGCGAGTCTTTAACCGCTGTGTCAGGTCTTAAACGGCCCCCGCCGCGCCGGTCTGCACAGGCGGAGACAATGGCTTAATTTCTCTGCAGTTATAGCAGCGGCTCGGTGAGTTCGCAATCTAATTACCCAAAGTGAGGGAGTGGAGAAACAGACTGGCGTTTTCTTTCGCCTTTATTACCTTGTCATGGCGCGTTAGCCGAGGAATGGCTCACTTAGAGCGCTCGGTGCTGCCAGCTTCCACAATGAACTCATTTTGTGCAGCAGCCAGTGCAGGAGCAGAGACAGATGCCCGTTTAGTCAAGGCTGGCTTCAGCCTCGCATTTAATCTCCGTTTCACAGATGCGTAGTCTTCGGCAAATTACTTCTTTAATGGAGGATAAAGCAGTTGTTTGTTTTATTTCTGGAAATGCCAGCAAGGTGAAAAGGTAATTTGTTATTTTAGCCCTTACTGTAGTCAGATTTAAGTTTATAAGCCAGCTGGGATTTTTTAGTTTCATTGTTTTTGCAACCACAGGTTAAAATGACCTTGATTGTAACAATGAAATTCAACGCTTCCTTTCCTGCCGCACGGCCTTTCCTGGATTTGTTAGAGAAGGATCAGTGCACGTTAACATCCTGCCTCTGATGTGGATTACGCTGGTCGGATGAGGAGGGGCCGTGTTCCAGAACTGTCTTTCATCGGGTGGGATGGACTGAGCGTGGATGAAACGCTTGCGGTGATACGACCAGACGTTGCTTCTATTTGTGGCTTGGCTGCCGTTAGAACTCCAGAACTTTTCCCATCATTCAGAAGTGATTCCGGCCAGCGCTGCCATTATTGTTCTTGACCCGGAGCAGCCTCACCCCTATGTGGAGCGGGGGGTGTTCCGCTTCCCTCTCTGAAGTTTTAGTTGTTATGGATTTTCAAACCTTAAATAGGACGTCTGCAGAAGTCCATGTTTTTTCTTCTTCTCTTCTTCAATGCCTATGTCATCAGCTTCCTCGAGAGTCCTGACTCAGCCGGTTTCCTTCACTCTTCAGGTCCAGACTGCTCCGTTCCAGTTCCTGCCAACTCCTCCTTCTGGGGCAGGGAGGAGTCCGCCCAGGTGGGCCTGGCCAGGGCTTCCCACAAGGCCGTGGTGGACCACGGCATCATGTGGGTTGTCGGAGGCTACGTGTTCAACGCCTCCGACTATCACACTGTCAAAGCGTAAGTGCTCTCTCCCGTGAATGTTCTTGTGAAACATTATGTTTAATGAAAAATTCAGATGTTTTTACCTCTAATGGCGGCTACTGATTCTTGCGCGGTGAGGAGAAAGCCTCGGGGCGTCTGACGTCGGCCCAGCTCTGCTCAGACATGAGGAAGACATTACTAACATGGAATTACAGGATTTGCTGATGCTCCTCATCCTGAACTCCACCCATGAAGGTCTCACTTATTAGCCTCCGGCCTTCTTGTGTTTGCCACCTCAGCATGGTTGGATTGGACAATAGGAGCTGCTACAGTATCTTACCAACATCATAAAAGACAGAAGTCGACTTGTTTTTTTCCTCATCTTGTCACATTCAAGCAATGCAGAGTTTCCAAAAAGAATTAGACATGCACAGAGGGAGACGGAACGGAACTCTCCATCTCACGGCGATCTCTCTCTGCTTTTTTATCTGCAGGTATAACCTCAGTAGCAAGAGCTGGCTGACCCTCGAACCCTCCGTCAACACTGTCACACCTCGGTATGGCCACTCGCTGGCGCTGCATGAGGTACGTGGAAGGTGGTGGAAAGATCTACCATTTTGATGTACTGCAGTAAAACGGCGAAGCCGTAGCTTCCTAGTCGGAAATGCTGGCGTGAGCCGGCGCCGGAATGATAAATGAGCGCTCGGAGGATAACGGGAAGAACGGGTGCGTGGCTCACCAAACGGCTAACGTGCCGCTTCAGGCCCTGGAGCGCACAACGCTTTGTAAAAGCGCTAAAGATGGAGCCACTCCTTGTGGCATCACCGTCCACCGTTTGTCTCCCTGTTTTCTAGGGGAAGATCTACATGTATGGCGGTAAAATTGACTCCACGGGGAACGTATCCAGCGAGCTGTGGATTTTCCACATTCAGAACCAGACCTGGGTCCTCCTGAGCCCTCGGGCCAAGGATCAGTACGCCGTGGTGGGACACTCAGCCCACGTTGTTCCTCCCCTTAAGGAGGGGGACAGTCCGATCATGCTGGTTCTGTTTGGACACTGTCCTCTCTACGGTTACATCAACAAGGTGCAGGAGTACAACATCGGTAAGTCGTAGGTGAAGATTCTGGTGCTTTTGGACCGGTGCATAATCTCTGTGTCTCATGTCAAGCTGCGTTTCTCTTTGTGTCCCTCCAGCTCAGAACGCGTGGCGCATGGCGTCCATTGAAGGTGCGCTGGTACAAGGTGGCTACGGCCACAGCAGCGTTTTTGACCCCGGGACCCGATCCATATACATCCACGGGGGCTACAAGGCCTTCAGCGCCAACAAGTACGGCCTGGCGGGGGACCTGTACAAGTTGGACGTGGACAAGAGGAAATGGTGAGGGGGGACATTGAGGTTCGGCGTCCCGCTTGATGAGCGCCTGCCGGTCGTTTGCGTTTAAGATTGGTGTCCGTGTGTTTGATCAGGACCATCCTGAAGGACAGCGGCTTCTTCCGTTACCTCCACGCCGCGGCCATCGTGAGCGGGACGATGCTGGTGTTCGGAGGGAACACGCACAACGACACGTCCATGAGCCACGGCGCCAAGTGCTTCTCCTCCGACTTCCTGGCCTACAGCCTGGGTCAGTCACACACACACACACACACACACACACACACACACAATTTTAATCTTTTACCCCCCCCCCCCCCGGAGAGCTTGCATTTTGTCTGACCTTTAGAAGTTAAAACTTGGAGTGTTGTAGTTCTTCGACCTCTCTCTACCTCTGAATGATTTTTATAATTGTAAATCAAGCCGGCGTCCGTGTCGGTGGCAGCATCTCTGTAATTGTCTTGTAATTACAGTCATGATGGGCTGTGCTTCGAGGACTAATCGCCCCCGTCTCAACAAGCAGGAGACAATTAGAGCGTGGAGGGACTGTCCGCTGTCCTGACATTGGTGGATGGGGTCATAATAAAGCCCCTCCCTCGCTGCAGTATTGCGCTCTGCCACCAGATGGCAGCGTCAAGCTGTGAATGTGCTGCTCTCTGAGCCTCAGTCTCCTCTGGGGGAGGATGATGATGATGACTTGCACTGCAGTCACTGTTCTGTGTTCCAGTAGCTTCGACTTTTGTACCTGCTCCTCCTTGTTGCTTTAAGCTGTTTGTAGACCCCCCCCCCATGCCTCTGCAGCTGTTAGGGCGTCCGTCTCCGTCAAGGACACGCCGCCGCCCGTCCGTTTGATTGACGTGAGGTTACGAGTTGTTAAAGGTCTCGCCATCCAGCCGTAGCGCGTCGGCGGAATCTCCCGCCTGCGCAGACGTGTGTTTTTTAGCGTGCGGAAGCGGCTCAACTGATTGACCTCCGCGTCTTCCTTCCATTCCAGCGTGTGACGAGTGGACGGTGCTGCCTCGGCCGGATCTCCACCGTGACGTCAATCGCTTTGGACACTCGGCGGTCTTCGCGGACGGGTAAGGGTTTAACCAAGCACGATTTGATGTCAAACGCCGGCGACAGGCTGTGTTTCTGCCGGGGCCCCCGCACCTGTTTAATTATGCGTTGGTGGATTTTAAATGTGTTCAGATGAGGGGCCTTTATACAAACGGACATGTTCAACATGCGTTTTATGTTCTGGGGGCTTTTCCAGGGGGGAAATCAGTGACCTCACTTCCTGTCCCGGTTCTTTTAATCACATCCTTGTTCCTCTTGGACACTCATGTGGAGCTGCCGGAAAATTACATGGAACTTTCATTGTGCTAAACACGAATGACTGCAACCACGCACAAAAAAACAACGAACTAAACGTGGTAACCTTTAAAATAATGTTTGTGCGCTCACCCGGGACGTCTCTCTGCTCGTCAGCGATGGAATGGATTGACGGGGACGACGCTGTGAACGGTAGGGGTGACTCATCGGTAAATATTATCGGCACCGCCAGCAGAGCAAGACGCGGTGTTCCATATTCAATTATTCATCCTGTCTGGGAAGGCATCAAACAGACGCAACTCACCGGCTCCCACATTTGACTCCGTCCTCACGGTTCCTGCTCTCGCCGAGCGAGATTATTGTTAATTAATTCAGAGATTAAATTAATGCTTAATGGAAATAGGAAGGGAGTTATTTCAAAATTAGTCTGGGGGGAAAAACAGCCTTCGTTGAGTTTTAGATTCAATACTGAAGAAATAACATGAATGCCTTTTAAAATCCTGATTGGTTTCTATTATAGCTTCACTAAAATGTCTCTTTATTTTTTATTTTTAATGCCTCCACAATGACTTCCATTCTCGGCCACGTCTCACATTCTCCTCCTGATCCGTGTCCTCAGTCGGCGTCCGGAGCGGATCGGTTTGAAGCGGGCCCTCCGTGAGCCGAGGTGACTTGCATGTCTGACCGGTCAGGCTTACCTCTCTACCCTCACAGAAGCTGCTGCCAGCACAAACACAGAGGAAAGCTGATCCCAGAACAGAGGCAACGCGCTGTGCGTCCAAACGCGCCCGGCGGGAGGGCTCCGCCGGGTCCATCGGCACAGGAGGAGGGTTGAGCGCGCTTGTTGAAGCCAGGACCGAGCTCTTGGAGATGAAACTGGCTGCGCCTTCAATCCTCCGCCGTCTCTTTTGTTATTTTTTTGCAGTGTGATGTTCGTGTTCGGCGGCTTCAACAGCCTGCTCCTCAGCGACGTCCTCATGTACACCTCGCCCAGCTGCTCCGCCTTCTCCAACCCGGCGTCCTGCAGCCAAGCCTGGCCGGCGATCCAGTGCGTCTGGGACGTTGCCCAAGACGCCTGCCTGCCCTGGGAGGGCAACCAGCTCCCGGCCTCCTGTAGCCCACGTTCATGTAGGTGGCGCCACCTTCAAACTCCCGACGGGAAATCACAGGAAATTTTCCTCCGCCATTCGACTGTTTTTTTTTTTTAAAGCCGCTTTCTCCCATAATTTGCAGATGCGGACAACGAGCGGTGCGACCAGTACACCGACTGCTACAGCTGCACCGCCAACACCAACGGCTGCCAGTGGTGCTCCGGCCAGTGCGTGTCTCTGGGAAGCAACTGCACCTCCTCCACGGTAGGAAAACCTCCCCGCGGAGACAATAAGCAAACATGTATTCTTTGGCATGATGACATCATCCAACGTTGCCATTTGGTTCTTCCTGTATTATTGTCTGCGTTCGTCCCCCAGGGGGCCATAGGGGAGTACGACGTTTGCCCCAAGGACAACCCCTTATACGTCTGCAACAAGAAAACCAGCTGCAAGAGCTGCGCTGTGGACCAGAACTGTCAGTGGGAACCTCGCAACCAGGAGTGCATCTCGCTGCCGGGTAGCTGTTCTAGCGACGAGCCGCAGAAAGAAGTCAGCTGCGCGTGAAGGTCGTAGATGTGACGATGACCCCCCCCCCCCCCCCCCTTTTTGATTTTAGATAACGTGTGCGGTGAAAGTTGGCACTTGGTCGGGAACTCCTGTCTGAAGTTCGTCACGGCGAAGGACTCGTACGACAACGCCAAGCTGGCCTGCAGGAGCCACAACGCCGTCCTGGCGTCGCTGACCACACAGAAGAAGGTGGACTTCGTGTTGAAGGAGCTGCAGATTATGAGCGTGGTGGTAAGGACGACACGAGCGGGAGCGTAGCGCAAGGCAATCAATAATCCTGTTCCTGGAACCTCCCCTTGGAGTTGTGATCATGATGGAAATTGTGCCGAATTTTGAAGACGTGCTTGGCCCCCAACAATCCAACATAAGGAAAACATAAGGAACTTATGATTCTGTAAAAACCCCGGGGCCGATGATTTAGTTCTCCGTTGAGGCTGGAGCACGGTTTCATCAGCCGCCGCCACCGCTGATGGTCTGACTCGCTTGTTCCCTTCTATCCCTTGTGCCACTTTATTTTTTTTACAGCTGTAAAATTCCGTTTTCACATTTTCATGCTTCACTGGACAAAAATAAAAGTAATTCGGAGAGATTATCCAGGCGAAGCCTTTTCCCCTTCTACTCCCAAGTACAATAACAGTAGTGAAATCATTTACATCCGCATTAGAAGGGCAATCACCGGAAACATTATGTTTTTTTCTTGTCCCTTCCCTCTAAAGCAGTAAGATTCAAGATCGGAGGCGTGATGAATTTTAAAACGAGTGTGTGAAATCCTTGTTTTGACTTTGGCGTGCCGCTGTGTGTGTTTGCAGTACAAGGCCACCGTGACGCCCTGGGTGGGACTTAGGAAAATCAATGTGTCGTACTGGTGCTGGGAGGACATGTCGCCCTTCACCAACACCTCCCTGCAGTGGCTGCCGGGTGAGCCGAGCGACGCGGGGTTCTGCGGCTACCTGGCTGAGCCGGCGCCCAGCGGACTGAAGGCACAGACCTGCATCAGCCCGGTGAACGGCAGCCTGTGTGAAAGGCCGGGTGGGTTTGCAGGAACTCTATTAGCACGCCTGACTCCCTGTGCCGTTCCCCGTGAAAGCATTTCTATTCCAAATATTTAAACCCAGGAACTGAACACATTTTAAGATGGTCACTCTCAGATTGGCTCATCATGCACTCATGTAATGACTCATTAGGAGAAATGTCAGGCTGCTCTTTGAACACAAGCCCAGACCGAGCAAGACCAGAGCACGGCTGACATGCTGTCAGATCAAAGCGCATGTGACACCTAAGCTCTGTCTGACTCGACCGTTAGCGCTGGAGGATGGTTTTTGATGTCTAGTTCTGGTTTGGAAAAAGTAAACCAATCACGACGACTTCCCAAGGAACAATATTTCCAACTCGTATGTGCACGTGTTCCTCTCCCGCCTAATTGCAGAGAACATCCCATCCCTCCAGTCGTGGGATTCGCTTGTTATCTTTTGCCCGCTGTGATGTCTCGCTGGCAGGTGCAGAAATAAAATGCAGTGCTTTTCAAAATGTGCGCCTTCATTAGGCATAATAAGAAAACTTGTGGTACTTTTCGACGGTGCTGAGGGGCACGTAATGAAAGCGTCATCTTATCAGCCTGTCCTTTCTGCAGAGATGTTCATTATAAAGGCTCTGTTGCATTGTGGTCCCATTTCAAAGACGTGGGGGTCGTATGCCCGACAGGGACGGTATCGGACGATGCGTCTCTGCGAAGTCATTGAACAGACTTTGAGACTCATTCCATAACTCTTCTTCAGATGACAGTTAAATATCATGAAACTTGACGCTAATTTTCATTCTGACGGCGTTGTTGAAAATGTTCCCTCCAGCCAACCACAGCGCCAAGCAGTGCCGGACGCCGTGCGCCCTGAGGCCCACCTGCAGCGAGTGCACCAGCAGCAGCTCGGAGTGCATGTGGTGCAGCAACATGAGGCAGTGCGTGGACTCCAACGCCTACGTGGCCTCCTTCCCCTTCGGGCAGTGCATGGAGTGGTTCACCATGAACACTTGTCCACGTAAGAGACTTGCTGTTTAGATGCTTGTTTGGATCCATAATCTATTAATGACCCGATGCAATATTGAGGTTTTATTAACGTAGCCTCTCCTCCCACCGATGATCCTTAAAACCTAATCTCTGATCTGCATGAATTGCTGCAGAAAAGCACTTCCTGTCATGTTGATAACATTCAAGGCTCTGAAAGCCAACATTTGAAGTAGCTGTGTCTCTCTGGAGCAGAGAACGGATTGGTTTTTTTAAACGGCGCACCCTCCAGGATCTGAAATGAGGATTATTAATCCGAGTTGGCGGTTTTGATCGCTCGGTCTCTATGGCTGGTGCTTTGTTTTCCTGCGCCGCGCCAGAAAACAATCTTCATTTATTTAACCTGGCATTCCAATTAAGTAGGAGTTGTTGCTTACATCCGGAGGCCTGGAAAATCCCTGGAGGTGGAGCGGGTTAGGAATAAAAATAACTGCGGATGCCTCCAGAGGGGCAGGTTCAGTAGAGGAGCTGCGGGTCTTGTTAATTAAAACGTGCTAAGGCTGGAGTCGACCCGCTCGCATCCACAAACCCATTTACTGCCACCTGTTAAATTTCACCATTAACTTTAGTTGGGCAAGAAGATGTCGTCCCTGCAGGAGTGCCCGGTTTTTCCCTACATGTCCTGTGTTCTGTTCTGCTGCAGCGGAGAACTGCTCCGGGTACAGAACCTGTGGCCAGTGTCTGGACCAGCCGGGATGCGGTTGGTGCACCGACCCGAGTAACACAGGCAAAGGCCAGTGCATCGAGGGCTCCTATCGGGGCCCCTTCCAGACCTCCGTCCCGGCACCGTCCACACTTCCTGGCCCGCTCGCCGACCCCCTGCCGTCCCTGAATGCCAGCATGTGTCCCTCCGAAGCCAAATACAACTGGTCCTTCATCCACTGCCCAGGTAGGGAAGGATTCATCAGGATCTACGAACGGCTTCTCTGTTTTCAGTTGGGTACTGACGAGATGTAAATCAGACGTAAAGGTTGATTTATAAAGGGTCTAAAGGGTGCTTTGTTTCGTCTTCGGCAGCCTGTCAGTGCAATGGTCACAGCCAGTGTGTCAACGACAGCGTGTGCGAGAAGTGCGAAAACCTGACGACCGGTCGGCACTGCGAGAGCTGCATCTCCGGTTTCTACGGCGACCCCACCAACGGCGGCAGCTGCCAGCGTGAGTATCCGCAGGTCGCTCGGTTCAGCGCCGAATCGACGGCTTTATTTGGCTCGTCAGTGTTTGACAGTCGACTTTGATGTCGGCCATTTTCCCCGATTGCCCGTTGCATGGTCAAGAGGCCCCGTGGGATATTAAAGGAGATTGAATCGGCTGGAATCGGGCTGAGCGTCTGGATCCTTTTTCTTGCCCTCGATTCAACCCTAACCCCCCTCGTACCGTTGTGTCTCCTTCAGCCTGCAAGTGTAACGGCCACGCCAGCATGTGCAACCCCAACAGCGGCAAATGTTTCTGCACCACCAAGGGCATCAAAGGGGATCGCTGCCACCTGTGAGTGTCTTCATCCTCATCCTGTTACAGATCTGTCTTTGTCTTCGTTGACCCGCTCGGATCTGCAAGAAGAAAAGACTCCGCATCTTTTCTTCTTTCTTTCAACTGTTCATTATCTTTAACCCGTTAAAAGCGGAGACACAATTTCAGAAGTGATTCGTCATCAGTTTGTTAGTGGTTGTCGGTATCGCCACACGTTTTTCTGTCGTTAGCATCCTTGTTGCTGCCGGGGGACCGGCGGTCGTGGCATTCTTTGTACTTAAGTGGAAATGAAACTGCCCCGAGTTCCTCCCCTCTGCCTTCTTGTCTTCACCTTGTGGTACGTTTCGCCTCACATCCCTTCATGTATCTCTTTCAGGTGTGAAGTGGAGAATCGTTACCAAGGCAACCCTCTCAAAGGAACGTGCTACTGTAAGTGGGATTCCAATTAGCTGATTTCAGTGAATGTATTGGTGTGGAGGGGAGGGGGCAAACCGTTTCATATTTTAAAGATCGTCACAGGTGAGAAGCGGAAGCTGATGGAGGTGAACCGCAGGAGCTTTGACTGAGCCAGCTGTTGAGACGGCTAGCACCGTGGTTAGCAGGAGCCGACTAGCTTAGCACTACGGCGTGTCGATAACACGTTGGTGCGGCTCTGCTCCAGATAACAATGCCGCTGCCGGTGTGAACTGGTCCTGAAATGATTTGCATATGCCTCAGTGGCCTTTTGTGGAAAACTTCACTTTTGCAGTCATGAGACATGAAGTCGGACTCGGACCTCCAGCCGCAGCTCCGACACCGGCTGAACATTTTCAGCAGGAAAGGGCCGAATGTCTCCGAGTGGCAGGTCGTTGTTTTCCCCGCACGGCGAGCATGAACAAAAATCCTGCAGCAGGAGAAGCCGACGTGTTCAGATTGGAAAGGAGAAAGGGAATCAAATGCACACTTCTTATGAACGATATCATTTTGGAGTTCTGATAGTGTAACCCGACCTTCATCACGACCTTCATCACACACTGAAACT
This sequence comes from Brachionichthys hirsutus, assembly GCF_040956055.1. NCBI lineage: Eukaryota > Metazoa > Chordata > Actinopteri > Lophiiformes > Brachionichthyidae > Brachionichthys > Brachionichthys hirsutus. The sequence continues at coordinate 9,675,430 of NC_090914.1, read as the reverse complement.
CTCCGGCTCCATCCAGGAAAGTCGATAGAGTTGATAAATGGAAAAAGAATAGGAATCAGTGTAATTTCTCGCCGCGGGCGATGCGGCTGAACACTCCTGTGTGACTTTCAAACTAGACTAATCGAGCCCTTCTTCTCCTTTTATAATCCCCCCCCCCCCCATCCACAACCGCTCATCGCATCACGCAGACACACTCCTCATCGACTACCAGTTCACCTTCAGCCTGTCGCAGGAGGACGACCGCTACTACACTGCCATCAACTTCGTGGCCACGCCCGAGGAGGTACGTCTCCCGCCGTGAACGTCGCACAACCGCAGAGGCCGTAACCTTTTATTAAGATTAAAGACTGAATGATCAGATTATGACGGTGACGATAAAACCTGAGACGGACGGATCGACCCGATCCAACGCGATCCAATCTCATGCAAATGGGTTCTATTCATCTCTAAAGGAACCCTTCACCCTCTGGAAAAGTCCAAGAATCATAATGTCATCGGACAGACCCGAGAATAGACAAACGCACAGACGTTTACTGCACAATAATCATTAGATCCAGATTAAGGAAAACAATTGACAGCGGAACGCCAAACGCTGAGCGATTGTTTCATAATCCTCAAGTGTAATGAGAAGCGGTCCTGATGTCAGGAGGAGAAACGAGCTCTAATCATGATGCTGGGCGAGCGTCTCCCGTTGGCTTCATTACAGCCCAGTTACCGGGAGAGCGACGGCGCAACGGCGAAGTGTTGGGCTTTATTATATCACCATATCACGGTTATTAAGTTAAGACAATTCCACCGAGGCAGGGATTGTGTTTTCTGGGGAGAGGGGGTTGCATTAATGGCTTAATTAAAAGTGTGACAATGATCAAGGATCGACGGAATAGAATATGGGTGATCGTTGGCGACGTCAGCCCGGATAGGCTGAGAACAACGGGCCATAAATGATGCATAGTGTTGTTACTGCGCTGTTTACTGTCTGCCTGAACGGTTTCTTCCTCTCTTCCTTCATCTTCTTCAAATGTTGTTTTCTTTTTTTGCTGATTTTGCTTCCGCTGTACACATTTTTCTCTGATCTACGACACGCAAGCTCTTCATGCAGCAAACCGGTTTTCTGCGTCCCTCCTTCAGCATTAGAACGATGTCGTAATGATGTCTCTCTTCCTCCTCAGCCGAACCGGGATCTCGACATGTTCATAAACGCCTCGAAGAACTTCAACCTGAACATAACCTGGGCCACCAGCTTCTCGGGTACGTCTCAGCGAAACCCCCCCCCCCCCCCCCGTCGCACAAAAGCAGTCAGACGCCGCGGATCCAGCTTCTCACCTCACTCTTATTTGGAGATCTTACGATTTTGAGTCTCGGCCGTTGTCGTTAATCAGACGCCGTTCCTTGGAGCTCCCTGTCATCCATTCTTCACTATTTACAACACAATAGATGGGGCGTACAATAAAACGGTTTCTCCATCTTCAAACGATGGATAAAGGTCATCTTGCAGCACAAATCTGGAACAGCAGTTTGCTCAAATTGAAATTGATGACAGTTTATCTTCCCACATCGGATTCTTCTCTAATTACGAGCTGATTGGATCGTTTATATCCAGAATCTCCTTCATCTTAATTGTTCTACAATGCGTGTCTTAAAATGTCAAGTTAGAAGTACCGCCACGTTTGATTACTTTGATCTTACTGGCTTTTCTCTCCCCGTTTCCCAACATGTTCCCTTCCTGCTCTCTCTCTGTCCTCCAGCAGGCACCCAGACCGGAGAGGAGATCCCGATCGTCTCGCGGAGCAGCATCAAGGAATTTAAAGACAGCTTCTCCAATGAGAACTTTGATTTCCGCAACAACCCAAACATAACGTTCTTTGTCTATGTCAGCAACTTCACCTGGCCCATTAAGATTCAGGTGAGCCTCACCTGAACCGATGCGCAGTTGGGATCGCAGCAGCTTTGACTGCAAGTGTGGTTTGGTGTTAGTTTTATGAAGCTGCGCACGATGCGAATGCTGCACGTTTTGCTGTGCTTCGCTCAACATAATTGCACACGCTTACATTTTCACGAAGAAGCTAAGAAGCAGCGCTCATTGCACGCTATAAAACCGCGTCCTGCGCTCTGATGGCGAGCACATGGGGATGTTTAAGGCTGCCGGTAGATGGCGCTATCGCTGACTCGGTACCGGTGTCTGCAGGGAAGGATTCTGATCCGGCGTGTCGAGCTTGGAGCGGATTAGACCGTGAACAGGATGGTTTAACAACTTCCTCTTTATAGCCACTGCTTTGAAATTCCCTGCATTGCCATGGCAACAGTGTCCACTGAAAATATTTCATCTGCTAAATTCAACATCCCCAAAATTCAACATGGGAGGCTTTCCATCGGTAATTATCAGTCGGTCGGCGTTTATTAGGCGCCAGGCGGGATTTATTCTCCTGCTGTTCTTCCTGGTAAACTGACATCACCTACCTTGGGGGGTGCAACTTTACTATAGTGGTTTTAAATGGACAGTAAACAAGCTTTAAATGTTGTAATTATTCCTTAATGTGAAATGATTGCTTTTCAAACAGGATGCCGGGACAGTTGGCCGATAAGAAAGCGTTTTAATGTGCTAGCTCCGGGGTCGCTAGTGGTCTGCTGGCTTTTTTTTTTGTGCACCATGAAACAATTTTTGATGCAGTTTTAAATACTGACTCCTGTTTCCTGTGGACTGGTGACGTTCTCTTTACGGTCCCCATGTAGACGGAAGCGGATTCAGACGGGGATTTGCTGCTACTTTAGTAGCTTTGGTTTCCTAATGGGTCAGGAAAAACATGACATTAGAGATGAGATTTCTTAACGTTTATTCAGGTTTCGCTCTGATCACATTTCATTTCCAAACCTAAATACTTTGTCGGTGTTTTCGTGGTGGATTAGAATATATAAAACCCAAAGTAGAGCTTTTTATGTAAATTCTTAGACGCGTCCATCTGTTCAAGCCGCTCACTTCCTACCAGGTTTTCACAGTTTTGTGAGCGTAGTTAGCATGCGGGTGTCTTTTCAGCACGTTAAAAGGACTGAATAATCTCCATTGTAAGTTTGATGCACCAAATGAATGCACCGTCAGGATTGGCTGGTGGTGCTTTCAGAGCGCTACGAGCTCTGGGCCATGGTTTCTGCACGCTCCGTATGGCCTGCCTCCCTCCCGGAGCAGCTTTTGGAAGTCATTTGACTGGTTGCCTGGGTAAGAGCACCCCCCCCCCCCCCCATTTCGAAGGGGAGAAAAAAATCCGCCTTTGCTGTTCACATGCTGCCTTGTGAAGGCTTTCAGTTCTCTGGGCATCAGAGCAGCTGCTGCTAGCCAGCCTCAGGAGGTCTCCGTTTGCAGCTCCTCTACCTAACCAAGAGCTGAGCCAGACTGAAAGCCGCTCACCTCCTCAGCCTCCTCTGGCCCACCCCACCTTCTGTCTTGGTGGGCGGGATCATTTCGAAAATCTCCGCTTTCCTTGAAAGCCGAAGCATGCCGGCATCATTTTTCCCTCTTTGCACACCATGGAGCTTTGCCTTCATCGGTGAGGTAAAATCTTCCGCTTGTATCTATTTCCTCAGTGTTTTTCTTCCGCTGCCTTTTCCTCCTCGCCTCCACTGGTCTACCTCAGCGTGGTTTTTGAAAAGTATAAAAGGTACTGCGTAATCACAGGCAGAGCTTGATGTGGCGGTAAATGCTTCACATGCAACAGCTGAGAAAGGAGCGAGGGCGACGGAGAATGTTACGTTTAAACACACCCTGCATTCAGAGCAGGCTTTCAGGCTAAGCCCCGTCTCGCTTGGCCTCAGTGCAGCGTTGTAACGCTGCTCATCGGTCCACACATCACCTCCAGGGATCCTCGATTCACTTTCACGCGGCTCGACGAGTTCCTTTTCATCCATTTGCTGCATTCATCGCCCAATCTGCGCACATTGTTTTACCTTCAGAGCCGAGCAACGGCGACTCTTTGGCTGTATTATACGACCTGGAACTGGACGGCACATCCAGCATTACCAAAGAACACAGATGTCGCAGTGCAGGAAAACACTTTCGGCCATGAAAGGCTTTGTCATCGTTGAGCGGCCCGTATCATCAAAGCAAAATCAATCGCTCTGAGATTAGACGGCGAGGAGTTCTCCCACTCTTTTTCTTTACCCCCCCTTTTCCTGATCAAGAACAGATCTGAATTTAATGATGTCTGTAATGAAACACAAATCCCAGACTAATTGCGTTAAGGAGCTGTGATCGCCTGTTCCGTGCCGTAGCGAACATGTTATGATGTGGTAGAGATTAGAACAGCCTCCGCTTTAATGCCTCGCCGTTGAGCAGCTGGAGCTATCAGCTGGCTGGGCTGCTTTGTGCGTCTGTGTGCACTTGTGTTGATCTGGGATATGCACGGGCTGCCTGATGTGTTTGTCTTGATGCTGATTGCACGGAGCGATCTCTCTTGACCAGCAGCAAGATGAGTCCTCCCCGTGATGGTGCTGCTGGGGGTGGTGGTGGCGGCTGATAGTTGAAATTCCTTCTTGTCAGCCAAATTCAACAGGCATGACGAACTGGGAAGATTTTCATCCACACAGAAATCCCTCTCATGCGCTTTTAGCTATTCCTTTGACTCGGTCCGTTCTGGTGGAGCCTGTCCGGTCTTCCCTCATGCTCTACCAGTCATTCAAATCTCTGATATTGTTCAGAAGCCAGGAAAGACGGAACCCAAGTTAAAGTTAACGTTGTTCTTGAGGAGGTTATTAGACGAGACTATTGCGTGTCTCTGATCACCTTCAGAAGGGAATTGCTTTGTTGTCACAAAGCGTCCAGTTTCAGTACACTCGCCTGATGAGGGCTTCTTTGATCATTCTAAGCTTTGACACTCTGCTTCTTTAATCCCTTCATTCGGGGCCTCCCTTGTCGTACATTTACTGAAAGAAATGTCTCCCCAATTGATTTTCTTTTGATGCTTGATGGCTCTTTAAAAGATGAAGCATAAAATCACACAGATTTCAATCTTTCTCTAATCTCTGCCACAACAGAAACAAAAATGCTAAAGCAATGAAAACATTTGCAACTTTTACAATCAGTCATTTCAGTAAATTTGCAACCAAATTCTCAGGCAAGTTCCGCCGTGGGCACTTAAGAATATTTGTACATTTTTGAGGACTGAACTCTCAGTTGGACATAAAAACTCATGGAACTTGTTAGAGTGACCTTCACTTAAAAATTGGTGTGCTTATTTAACCAAACAACCCACTGAGGTTTAAAACCTTTTTTTCCAAGAGTTATAAATGACAAGATGAATAAAATAAACAGTCAGAAAAACAGAAATGTCATCCTAAAACCTTGAATAACATTTCTAATACTTAAGATTTTGCCCTGAACACAGTCGGAGCGGCACCTTAAATAACTCCAGAGGAACTTAAAAGCTCCGTCAGCTATGACGTCCAAACAAATGAAACGCCGCACAACTCCAGTTTCGGTTTCCCACAGAGATCTCGCTCTTTTCAGAAGTTTACTCGCGCTGTCTGCAGCCTGAACTTCTCTTCGACAGTCTGGAGGAAAATCGTCGCTCTGAGAATTGGGCGTTCAAAAGTAATCAACAGCAGCGCATTAGCCCGCCAGATGGTGCCGACTACACAAGTGAATTAGATTGAACAAACGCACGCCCCCCTGTCATCTCAACACAAAGGTCAATGTCTTCGTTCCTGGGTTTCCAGCATGGGCTGTGAGTTCTTGAATTAAGCATCAAAAGTCTAGCCTGACATCTTTCGCCTTATTCTCTTCCCTCCTTTTTCTCCTTTTGTCCTCCGGAATTCTGTGCCAATCCACGCTTTGCTGAGGCAAAATCGGCAGCGGAAAACCTCGGATGTGAATTCTTCTGCAGTACCCTGATGTCTCCAGACAGAGGCAGTGTTGTCGTTGCAGGAATCGGATCATTGTGAGGCATTTTCAAGGGTCGGGTGGGGATGAGAGAAGGTGCAGGCGTAACTATATGGAGGAGGAGGGTTGGCGTAGGGGAGCTGGTACGATACATGCCAACGTTCCCCCTGGCAACCTTGATTGAGAAGAGATGCCGTTAGCGCCGTCGCTCTTGTCATGATTAAACAGCGAACGTGTCTGCCCGCGTGTGCAGGACTGATTCTCGGCCCGGCAGGGACCGGCCCCCGGAGCGGTCCGGGCGCTGGGGCTTTGTCACTCTGACGGGCTGCAGCACAGATAAATAGAGAGACTGGGAATCCTGCAGTAGAGCTGAAGACCTGGAAGCTGGGATTTTAAACCAGTAGAGATGTGACAAGACGGGCTTTAATAACGTCGTTAATACACACGCAACACACCACGCATGCACGGTCTGTCGTCTTCGTGTGCATTTTATTCAGTCTCCAGTTGTGTGTTCATGCTTGCATAATGCTGACCATCTCCTTTGTTAAAGCAGATATCTGACTGATGTCCCCCCCCCTGCCCCTTCCTGTAGATCGCCTTCTCCCAGCACAGTAACTTCATGGATCTGGTGCAGTTCTTTGTCACGTTCTTCAGGTGAGCAGCTCTCCTCTTCCCCTTCTTCAATGTACATGCGCGTTGTCGTCATCGGCTATTGTGATGTGGCATGAGCTGTTGCCATTGATCGAAGCGGGGGCGGCGGCTACGGCTCAATCTAATGGTCCTGACCGGCGGCTGACCAGCAAGAGGAATTTCTGACACGTCAGAAACTTTGGTCGGCTGCTGTCAAGATTCCGCGCGGATGAAGCGACGCCACGAGCCGAGTCGACAAACTGCGCCGTCCGTGCCAAGTTGCAAACAGAGCATCAGAAATGATGAACGCAACTTGCCTCCATTTCTCGCTGCAAAACTGGCAGCCATGCAAGATTTATTTGAGTCTGCGATCCATGAGATTAAAGTTTTATATTATCTTCCTAACAATGCCCTATTTTCCCATGGAGGGCAAAGCGCCAGGTTTGCAGCACGGACCTGTGCTGTCCGATAATTCCGTATTGCTGCATTGGAATCTTTATGCTTTTACAGAACACGATTACAAAAGGGATACACAAGAATCGGAAGATGCAGAAACAGCGTGCAAGTTATCAATTTGGGCTCTAAGCAAGTATCAGCTTTACAAAGCAGTTTCCTGTCCAAAGTCCATCAGCATTCCTCCTACTGGATTTAACCGTGTTGCAAAATCGGAACGCCGACTGCCGTCTAATTTGGAAATGTCGCTTCTGACAAGGATCCGGTTGCCGAGCAGACCGGAACACACAGTTTTCTTGCGCGTTGCTGTGCTATACACCGCCTGGTGTCTTTTGTAAACCCTTGGATGAGAATCTGAAACTCGTCTAAGCTCCTCCTCGGGGGGGAGATCTGGACGCCGCCTTGCAGCGGAGGAGACAGCGCTTCTGACCAAACATGCATGTGCTGAGCTGTGACGAATCCCCACACCTGACTTCTGCGGCTGTAATGCGTTATCGATTTCTAGCAAACTGCACCGACTATTGGGAAGAACGGCGTGTTCCCTGCATGCTCCGATGCACGTGTGCTGCTTTTATTGATCCATCAGTCACGTACAAGCAGATATTTGATGGGACCGCCGACCGCTAACCGATACGGTGACATTCAATGACCTTAGGCTTCAGCGTCGGCTACGTCGCCCCCTGCAGGTACATATCGGACGGTGTTAGAACGTCAGCAACGCCCCCCCCTGCATACAGATGTCGAGACTGCAGCTGCCCCCCCCAGTGATGCTCTGTTTATACATGCGTCATCATTTCAATGTTATGTCAGCGTTCCAAGCGTGCAGGTAGCAGCCATCGCTGCCATCTTTCCTTTCATCCTCTCCCTCTCCCGTTTCTTAATCCTACTTTCTTTGCTCTCCCTCACATTCACCTCCGCTAAACCCTCCATCTGAAAACCCTTCATGCTCTCATCCCCAACCATCCATCCTCCCCTCCATCCAACCCTCCATCCCCTCCTGTTCTGCCTTCCTCTCTCTCCTCCTATCATCGTCCCCTCCCTGTTTTCTTCCTCCGACTTGATCCTAATCCCACAGCTCCGTTTGTTTTTTTGATGTGGATTCAGCACAGATGAGACCTGAAGTTAGCGAGCTCGCAGCCTCGTCCCGCTTTGCGGGCGCCGCATTGTTTGAGTAACGGGGGACGAGAAGGATGCTAATTAATGTTTGCTTTCCTCCTCTCTGACTTTCTCTGAGTCTTAATCGCTCTCTCTTTCTCGCTCTTGGTTTCTCTCTCTCTGCCGTGTTCCCTTTGGGGACAGATAAAGGTGGCTTCATCTTGTTATCAGCCACGTTTGGATACCCCCCCCCCCCCCGCTGGCATCCTACAGCCGCTAAACACGCCCGCATTAAACATTAAAGCTAACACCAGGAAGATGCATTCAAATGTCTCGCGTGCAACATCCTCTCACCTTGGATCTGGATCGAGTCGCGGCTTTCCAAATTTATTTTGCCTGACAGTTTTGGAAAACCTTTTTTTTTAATGCATTTTTTATCAATCAAATATCTGTAGGCTCTTCCCCCCCCCCGCCCCAGAGATGGAAATCCCTGTGGAGAATGCCAATTATTTTTTCCAATAATATTTTAAGGAATGCAATGAAAATGTATTATTAAGCTTGTTTTTAAATTAAAAGTTGGCCGCAGCTAAAGCAAGTAGCTTTTGAAGTAATAGTGACCTGAATGATGCATTTCTTGGCTGCATGAGTCCAAACTTCTGGATGGGCGGGCGCTAAAAGAGCTATGATAAAAGGCAGGATTTTATTTTTTTAACATTGAGCATTACAGTCGTCTCTATTTAAAGCCAGACACTCTGCATCGTGTAGCCTACATTTCTCTCATCAAACTCCTCACAACTTCCTTCAAAAGGAAAAAAGTAAACTTGGTTTGTTTGTGAGAAGCTCGCTCATTGATTGCGTTAAGAGCGAGTTGATCCTGCAGAGAATCACATCTTTGTGCTTCACCGTTAAGTTAATGATGCAAAATTACTATTCTGTGTTTTATTCACCGTATATCTTCTTCCTCTGCAAAATAAGGCGGTTTACAGCGGCGCGGGCGAAAAACGAGCGATGTCATGATCCAGCAGAACGAGGTCGAGGCGTTCGCGACCTTTGACCTCCGGCTGGATCGCTCTGACTCGATGTATCTGGAAAATGGAAACGAGTCCCACGGAAGGAATCTGAAGGGAGATGTTTTTGCTCAACCGTTCTAGAACAATAACCCTGAATTATCCCGCTTCAGGTTTGCTTCCTAAAAAACTTGACTTAAGCCACTAATAGTCGGCGTGATGTCCCAGAAAAATCTGCCCCCCCCCCCTGAGAACGCACCTCACTGAACATCTGCGCTGCTCCACAGCTAATATTAAAATAAATCATGTGTTCTGGTGGGCTCCTTCATTCACTGCGAGTCATTAACTTTTTCTTTATACATGGCTGTTCCCAGCGGGACGTGATGCCCCGGCGCTGGCGAAGCTTTTTTTTCCATCCGAAAGTGTCATGAGTCAGAAACTCTCATCTGATTCAGACTGTTAAAGGAAAAGGTTTCGAGTTGCGTCTTAATCCTAAATTTTCACGTCGAAAGGAGCCTGTTGAGGCGGGTCAGCATCTGGTTCGGACTCCTCCCGGGTATGACGCTACTGGAAGGAGATCCTGGGCTGGATCCAGGATGTGCAAACAGATCATTTATAGCCTGGGATGCCTCAGGATTGCACAAGAGAAGCTGGAACATGTTGCCGGGGTGAGGGATGTCCGGCATGCCCTGCTTAGCCTTCTAAGTTCTGGTGAACAGACGCCCTTGAAAATCTGCCGTCCTCTTTGAGATGACTTGTTAGAATTAAAAACTCATTCAAATACCATAACTCTCCTTACTTTTCGCCACGTTATCATCGCCGTGCGTTTAAAATAATTAGAGATTCACACTGTTTTGCCGGCTGTTTGAACAGAGGGGAGATGTAATTTGGTTGGAGTGGAGGCATTAAAAGAATGGCTACCAGCAGGCAAGCTTTCCCGGGCCAAGTCTGGGTTGTGTGTGTGGGTGGCTGGGATTTAATGACATGAATGATTCACCCTGGAGGAGATTAAAACCCTCCCCTCTGAGAAATGAGTCTCCGATGTAGTTCAGAGTTTGAATCTGAAGGTTCTGTTTCCTCCCGCCGGAACTGTTGGGATTGATCAGGAGAGGCTTTCTCCACTGATTTATGTTTCACCGGTCTGCATCACTGGTACCGGTTCCCCGACCCCCATCAGCATGCAGCGACCTCCTTCTAAAGCCTTTATCTCCTTATAGTAGAGAGGTGATGGGGTTGTCACCACGAGCCCCCCCCCCCTGTCGGGGCTTTGAGCCCATGTTCTGAGGACGATACAGTGAAACCCTGAACCAGCAGGTCTGGGTTTGAGCCTCTTCTGGGCCGAACTGGGCCTGCATCAATCAGCTTTTTAAATAAAGCATCGCACAATCAAACAGCAAAACGTCTTAAATTATGCATGCAGAACAATTTAGCAAATTTACATGGTCGGTCAAAAACTTAAATATTTGTTTTTTTGTCACGACTGTCCCCAGCTAGCTGGCTAATTAGCCTCAAACTGAATGTTTGATTCAGGAGCACGGTCGCTGACTTTTACTTTGGCCTTCCCGACTCGCTGATGTTTTTTTTATTTCCACGAAGACACGAGTAGAAGTAATAGTTTGATGGGTTTGCAATCTGGTGCGCCGTTTGTCGGCACCCGGGCTCTTGAAGGTGACGTCGTTGCCCCTCATGCATATTTTTGCCTCTGCAAGTACAATTTTCTCTTCTGTATCTCTAAAGCAGGAAGGCACACGTCGTCCTCCAACCTAATTCAGTCGATTCAAAGTGTCCTTTAAAAAAAAGTGTTTATTAGCATCCGATCATTCCCAATTATTCTGCCGTGGTATTTGTTCTCGGCGGCTTCATTATCGAGTGGAGACCTTTTCTGTCTCCCAGATCGCCAGCAGAGATCCATCATCGTGACTGTTGAGGAGTAAAGTGGCTCCGACTCTAACCGCGCTACCAGCCGGCGTGTTTGTACACAAACGTCTGCCGGCATCAGTGGCGGCGGTGACAGCAGAGGTGATGGGTGATTGACAGCGGGACAGAGGGCGGAGCTCTGTGCAGCACAACAGAAACCATAGCTATGATTTTAGCTGTTTTCACCCGATCCCCAAAGAAGAACTTAATTTATTAAACCTGTCAGGCTGTGTTTTCTGTAGTTATAAGTTTATAACTGACATTGACACCGTAGCTAGCGGCTAGCGGAGTGACGTCATCGATAGAGGTTGATTGATCGTCAGAGGTTGAGGGGATATATTTTGGAGCAGGACAAAGCGGACATCGACACTTTACCTTTATGAGAGACAGTTAAACTGCATATCGGAGTCAACGCAATAAATACACACAATATAAATCAGGAGCCGGACGCTCAAATCAAAGTAATTCATGAATTCATCAGGAACATACGTCGGTGTAGATGGAGGTGTTTGCTTTGCCGCGCTCCTGCGAAGGAGAAATTGCTTGTCACGGAGCTCCGTTGGGTTTGAAGGATGCAAAGCACAGCTTGCCGCAGCCCCTTCCAACTTCCTTCCTTTACCAACTTTCTCAATGTTTGCATGGAAATCCGCCATCTTTCTTGTTTGTGCACGCTTTCTTTCAGCCACACGCTAACGCTCGGATTAGTGTTTGCCCTTCGCTCGCGCCTCGCTGCGATGACTGACAGCGAGCACTTTCTTTCTCCCCCGAGACACCTGAGGCGTGTCTGTCCTAAGGGGCCTCCCTGGGCATGCAGCAGGGGCTGCTACCAGTCGTGTTTAAGAAGCCCCTCACCACCGGCTTTCTGCTCCTCTGTCTCTTTCTCTCTCCATCTTTATCTGAACTCTAACAGCCGCATCACCTCCCGTCGGTTTACCTCCCTTCCCTACTTTTTCTTTTTTGCCTCTACCAATTTTACTCCATTTTCATCCTGTCTTTCTTATTCTTTCCACACTTCGTCGCCGCCTCTTCATCTCCCTTCCCTATCTGCCTCCTCCTTCATGCTTTTCTTCTCTCTTCACTCCCCCCTCCCCTCTTCTTTTATCTTTCTCTCCTGTCCCTTATATACTTCAACCATCTCTTTTGTGTATCTGACCTCATTGTCAGGTCATCGGCAAAGTGAGATGGAAGAAAAAAGACAGAGCAGATAGAGAGACTGCAGGTAGCGGTTTCCCACTGGAAGGTCCGCGTGGAGCCGAAATCCGCCCTGCGTCAGATTAATAAATGATTCCGATCAGGTGATTTGTTTCAGAGCCTTTACTTTTTTTGCTGCTCCCCCTCTTCCTCACCTGTAATGATCAGTCAGGGAGAGCAAAGGGAATGTGAGCTGAGCCATAAAGTGCTGCAAGGCAGTCCCGAGAGGGAGTCAGTCTCGTGTCCACTCCCTCGCTTTCACCGTGTCTCTTAAGGGCGGTGGTGCACTTTTCTGTGGAATTGAGCCTTAGCTTGTTCACGAGTGAATTTAAACGCTTGCAAAAAAAAGGAGGCGTCATCTTAGGAGCCTCAGACACACGACGACTTACACAAAAGTCAGATGCTTTTTAGTATCTTCCTGCAGGTTGGGTTGTGCATAATGCATGATTCTGGTCGTGGGTGGAAACGGAGAGAACCCAGGAGAACATGGACACTCTATAAAGAACTGTCCTGGAGAGAACCCAGGACCTTCTTGGTCTCTTCAATTGGACTTCCTATTTTGAAAAACATTTTCTCAACAAGTGCTGCTAATTAGTTCTAATGGGTCTCATGTTTTAAGAGGTGAAGCGATGCCGCCAAGGGCAAATTTAATTATCTGTTTCTAATTAACATCCACAAATTGGCATCGGGAGCAATGAATAGAGCTCCCTGTAAAGTCCGGCCCGGCAGCCTGTCCACGCTGGCCTTCTTTCATGGCTGCAAACGTTGCCGCAAAGAACAAGCCAAATTTCACTGAGCCTTTTCTCCTCCTTTGCCAAACACAAAGCAGAGTTTAGTCTCTCTTCACGGGCCCTTTTGTGTCAGGAGTGAGCAAGCAAACAATGCAAAGCTTATATGGGAATTTGTATTCCGCGACATGCTGAACCCTGCGTCTATGTCAGCCGGCTTCGGCTTTTTGTTCGCGCCACCCAGACTCCTGCAGTGTTCTTTGTTTTGGTCACGACGAGTGCAGGAAAGGACCTTTGCCCGGCTGCTTACTCTTCTGTGGTTTGGTAGACAGACTTATCAGCCGTAGCGAAAATGAAATGGAGCAGGTGGAATTTCCCACCTCGGAGTAAAAGCCAACAGCGGCAGTCGGGCTGCAGGATTAGTATTCAGGTGGCTTAAGGTCTGCTGGTGTTTGCCCCGGGGCTGCTCTCTTGCTGTCAGGTTAGCCAAAGACACGCCAAAGCTCACCTGTCTGTCCTCGGGAATACTCTGCCGCCGAAGTGGACACGGCGTCCATAGTTAGCCTGTTGTTGGTGAAACGGGTTTATTGACACTCGCATTAGATCTCACAAGACAACTGTAGATCTTCACTTGGAACGTGGAGGTGCGATTGCTGCAGGCGGGTCTACCTGGGGATGTTCATTCATTTCTATTCACTGTGAGAGTGGTGGGTGGTGGGAGGCCAAATTCCCTCTGGGAAGATGAAATGAAATGAAATAATTCCAAATTTAATCTCTCCTTCTATCGCCATTACCTTTTCCGTCTGTCCCTTTTGTCTTTCCTCCTGCTTTCCCTCCCACCTTCTATCTCTCTTGTCCCTCCCACCCCGCTGAGCGGCGAGGCCTTTGATTCGGCCCTGATACCCATTGGCGCTGGTTGTTCGTCAGCGCCATGCCGCTCTTTAAGCTGCAGGCAGGAAGCCGGATCGATAAGATGCTCAAGCAGACGGATCGCTTAAGAGTCCCCTTCAGCTTTGGAGGGGATTTAAAGATTTCTTTTTTTTTTTTAATGGGTTACAATTGAAAGAGTCACGAAGGGTGGGAAGATCTGATGCAGCGCAACCGGTATTAAAATAGGCAAAGACATTTTGATTATAAAGGTGGTAGAACTTCTGGAAAATTTGTGCTTAAACATGAGCAACTTTTGCAGGCAGCTCATGCTGTTCTATTATAGAAAGACCAGTATGGTGACTGAGCATCAAACTGGCACTGTATTGTATTTTATGCTCGCTACACAAGAAGGCACAAATAATTTTCAATTTGCCGTCGATGTTCGGCAGAGATGAGTTTCCTCCCGACTAACGGCTTGCAACACGATGCGAGTGTTAAGGGGCCCGGTTTATTGCGTTGACTAGCGTAACGGCAAACTCTGTTGACGGTATAATCAAAAACGTTGTATTCTCACCACGGCAGGTGAGAAATGCAATTTGCATAACGCAAAAAGGAAATTAGACGGCGAGTAATCCATTATGCTTGTTGCTGTGGCGGCTTCTTGTTTGCAGCGAACCAATCAGACTGCCGCGTGTCCTCATTTAGCCTCGGGTGCCGTCGCAGGCGGACAGAGTTTAGGCCACTTGAGATCCGATCCGATTGGGTTATAACTCCAGCTCTGAGCCGACTCCTGGCGTAGGAACAGGCGTCACATCAAAAGTTGGATTCAGTTTCCAGAATGCCATCATGCTACGTTGGCATAGCATCGTGAATCCATTGTTGGCTTTGTCGATCAACCGTTTTCTGCCCGTCTTTAGGGAGCAGGACATCTTGCATATAACTTTACTGCATGGCATGAGATGGAAAAATTAACAGTGGAATACATTTATTTATCACAATTAATTTCAGGCCTTTTTTATTAATACGGGCTTTTTACAATTCTGTAACTGGTATTGGATTTTTTTGGCAATCCTTTTGAGTTTCCCAGATGAGATGGAGATTTTTGGGGAAAATCTTTGTTGATTTTGGAATCACAGAGGTTTTCGGCATCTGGATGTCATGCTCCTGATGCTCTGCAGACAGATTCCAAAGATGACGTGAGCTGAAATAAAGACTGTCTGGGCCACAGGAGCGGTGACAGAGAATCAGCAAAGACCCGACAGTCTGGGGATGAAGCTCAGATTGTCTCTGATGCGTTGCACAAACACACACAACAAAAACAAAAAAACCTTTATTATTTGTTGTTTTCCTCGCCTTCATCATTGCAAGTGTGAAAGCATCCAGAGGAAGTGTGTGGAGACGGACCATGCATGCACAAACATCATAAACCAGCGTCTGGAGAAAAACAAAACCAAAACCCTGCAGTGCCAAAAAAAAAAAAATGTCTCCAGTCGAAGGAACAGGAGGAGGAAAAAAGAAATCAGGATGACAAAGATGATTCCTCAGTGATAGAACTCGGAGGAGAATCAACCCGGAAGAAAAAGGAGTCATGAGATGCCTTAAAATCAGTTAAAGCGTGTTAGCGAGCGGAGGCGTGCGCTAGCACAGAATATGTGTGAGCCAGAAACGAGGCGTGTGTTCCCACTCTCCCAAACCTCTTGGAAATCTCTTGGCAGCTATTTCTGCTGTCTCACACAGTTTTCCCACTTGCATCTCCCGTTTCGGACGGCATCGATTTACCTCACTTGTTTCGTTTTAAAAGTGTGACGGTGGCTCGACTCCCCGCTGTTTGGTTGAGTTAGACGAAGGTCACATGGTACGTCTTTGTCTAGTTGGAGGGGCTGGATTTGATGGATTCATATCCGCTAAATGGAAATCGCTAATCTTGAACCAGGAATCTTTTGTGCGTCTTTAAGGAGTTCTCCGTGATTGGATGATTCTCATGGGATAACTTGTAGGAGGAGCTTATATAATAAAGATGACATGAACTCCAGCGATGGCTCAAATCTTTGAAGTTTGCTCACAGCAACTCGGGAGGCTGAAATGTGAAGTTTGGAAGCTTCGTCCCTGTCTCTCATTAAAGTGAATCCAAATCTGGCAAGAGTCCGACCAGAACACTCTGAATATACATGAGCGCCGCTAATTGATTAATTTATGCATGGCTGGGAACTGATGCGTGTCACGGACTCGTTCTTTGTCATTTCTCTCATTCTTTTTGCTTTCTTGACTCGTGCCTTTCTTTGTCCGTAGCTGCTTCCTGTCCCTCCTCCTGGTGGCCGCCGTCGTCTGGAAGATCAAACAAAGCTGCTGGGCGTCGCGGCGACGAGAAGTAAGTCATGATGATGATGATGCCTCTTGATGACACGTTTGCCC
The DNA here is from genome assembly GCF_040956055.1 of Brachionichthys hirsutus. NCBI lineage: Eukaryota > Metazoa > Chordata > Actinopteri > Lophiiformes > Brachionichthyidae > Brachionichthys > Brachionichthys hirsutus. Next base: position 9,659,261 of record NC_090914.1, on the reverse strand, counting down.
TCACCCCAAACAATATTACAAATCACCAAATGGCCCAGGTTAGATCCGTGGAGGAACTTCATTTCTCCTTTCGTTTTTAGCAATAATTACCTTGTCCTACTCCTGCAGAAACATGCACACGGTTCCACACAGCAGGCCTGCCTTTGTGCTGCGCTAACACAACGTGACACGTAATTTCGGGCAAACAGAAAGCCAATCATGTTCTCCACGCGGTCGGCTCGCCGTCTGATTCTCTGACACCGGGACCGTGCTGTTCTTTTCAGCCCTGTCCCTCCGGGCGCCGTTCAGACGTTCATCCACGATTCCTTTGTGTTAGTTGGTGCCTTGATAGTCACCTGGTTCATTATAGTCATATTGGCGTTAATAAATTCCATCACCGATCAGGAATAAGTTTTATTGGTTACAGGTTCTTCTCTCCGTTGCACCTGCTGACACCGGTGAGGGTTCTCGGAACATCCCACCTGTTGGGCTGTTCCAAGTCTTCCAGTGTGTGTTCTTCCCTCGTGCCTTTGATCCGCGGCTTCTCTTTGAAGGGACCGGAGCTGGCAGATGGCGACAGACAGAACCAACCACCGCAGACTCGCCGCCACAGAAGGCTCCGGCCTTATTGTCAGAACGAGTCCCGCCGCAACTCGAGCGAACCGCCGTCGACGGCGGTTAATTATTCCTGCTGGAACGTTTGCGTGCAGGAGATCACGCGGTCCGAAATAAGTCGTTGTAGCGCGGCGTCTGTTTTCACTTAAAGCGAAGTTAATCTTTCAAGAGAGCCCAGCTCACCGGAGGAGGAGTGGAACACTCTTTCATCAGGACCCAACAATTAAAGCGACGCAGACGGGTTCCGGGCGCAGCTCTAGGAGGCCGATAACGGACACAGATGATAAAAGTTTTTTTAATCGCGATGAGGCAGCTAGTTAATTAGAACAGAGATCCAACTGAAGCCTTTGGGGGGGGGGGGGATATATCATGATGCAAAATACTGTAATAACGCCACTGCTTTTCCACACTTTTTTTTGTCTCATTTTACTCTCTTCCAGCACCGACTAAGATTTTGAAACCAGATTGCTTTCATTTTTACCACCTAGACACGCAAGAATTGATTCATAAAGAGGCTCATAAGTCTTTTAATGGCTCTGTGATTCACAATATTGTTCTAATAACTTGATACTCATGAATAATTTCGATATGAATCCTCTTTTCTTTGTCCCGTCACTTCCCCTTGATTCCTTGTTGCACCTACCCAAAAATATCCCCGTGACGACAACGTATTTATCCAACATCCATCGTCGCTGCACGGAACATAAATTTCCCGTAACTTGGCGTATATTAGACGCATACGGCACCCTGAGGTATTGACAGAATTACAAAAACGCTCCCATGGCGTCCCGACATGATTGACTGTGCTGTAGATTCTTCACACCGCGCCAGAGGCGTTGCCGCCAAGAGGAGGGAGACAGAGGAAGTGGCATAAATGACACCAGATACCCCCTCACATATTTATTATCCCATTAAGCTGCCCCCTCCTTGCCCTCGCTCACCATCCCTCGGCCATAAATATTCATGTCAGCCCGGGCCCCCGTTAGAAATCCCTGCTATCATGTCATAAAATGAGTGGAAAGCTGCTCAACGGCCCGCGATGTGTAAACTTCTTTTCTTCCCCATCGAATTTTATGCCGATCCGGATTGTGGGATTTTAATGACGTGATGAGCAGAGCTGCAGCTCGCCCAAAAAGGGCTCTCTCTCTGAACACACAGTATTTCACTGCCGGGAATGAACCGTCTCCCTTTGATGACCCTGTCGGAGTACAGTCAGCCCGTAGAGCTGCTGGGAAGCCATTCCTGGACGCAACATTATTTACCCGGAAGTTCAGCCGCCTTCTCTGTGTTTTTATATATTTAACACACAGCAGTAATGTTTGAGCCTTCCACGGTTACGCTTAAAGTCGTGTTCTTATGCAGCGATCGCTGAAGCCGGAGTATAGTCTCAGCTGATGAAGAGAACTCTGAATGAATAGAAAATGAGATGTAAGATTTAACAACTTTTTGGAATTCTGCCCATCACTGGGAACACGATGCCGGAATTGTGCCGGCATCGAGGAGACGCATGTCCATAAATAAGACCTCCTTAATCAGTCATTCTCAGAGCACACGCAAATTATTCTCATAAACACAACCACACGCTCCCAATTAAATATTCGCCGACTTTGCTTACACTCCTGCTGACAGAGCCCCCCCCCCCATCCCTCGCCGTGTTTACACAGGCTCCCATGCAACGAATTCCACAGCAGATGGCTCCGTGTAAAAGCGCAGTAGAGTGGGAGAGATTGGTATTCCATGAATAAGCAGCATCCTGGAATACAATGAAGATATCACCGAGCACGTAGAGCCCCGCATCAAATTAGTATCCGAGATCATCCATAATGCGTCCTCTGGCGTGCCTCTTCCCACCCTGGATGCTCCCGTCCCAGAAGCAGATGGCTGGATGTGAATGCGGTTCACACATAAGCAGGAAAGACTGGATTAAAAAGCTGTGCTTTACCCTGCTTTACTTTGCGAGCCGCCGCCTGCTTACGTAGCACTTTGCTGCGATGCTCTGTAAGATTGGGAATGTCGGGAATGCTCTCCAGTCAATTTGTTTTTGATAAAGCTTTGAGAAAACGGTCCATATCTACATCTATGCAATTTAGGTAACGTTAAATAACGTTGGCGTCATCCCCGAACAGGGTGGAGCTTGATCCGGCTGAAGCTTTATCTATCTGCGGCTCCGTTTACAGCCTGGGGGACATCCGGAGGTTTTTAACAAAGCTCTGTTTTCATCGTCAGCCCAGAGAGAGAGGGAGAAAAGAGGACCGGAGCTTTAAAACCAAGACTTCTGAGAAATGCGTTCACGTATTCCTGTGGCATCGCTGAAGGGATTTCTGTCTTCAGCAGAGAGGAACAAATACCAGATGTGCGCAGGCAGACATATCTGCTGCCACTTTAATCTCATTGGTCCGCTCAATAATTCAGCTTAAGATGCTTCTGTTTATAAGTGGCGTCAGAATCTGTCTGGCCTCGGAAGTTAAAAGGTGCATGTCCCAGCGCAGGCGAGCGTCAGCCCCTTTGGCTTGTCTCAAGGTTCGTGACAGAACTCTAAAAGATCTCTGTCTATTCAGTAAACATGAAATTCCCAAAAGAAACCTCGCCCTGTTATTTTGAAAGCTCTGTTCCCACGGCATTGAAAGTGGATTCAGCCGTGGCCGGATCCGGCGAGGGGAATTGTGACCTTGAAGGCAGCTGCATCATCAGACGGAATAAAGAAGCGCTCCAGACACCCTCATCGCCTCAGCAACAGCTTCAGAACCGCCACTTATTGGCTCATTCATGTTTTCTTGCTCTACGGGGTGAACACACAGCTCGCCAGGAACGATTTACCCCCCCCCCCCTCTTAAAGCATTGATAAATATGCAGGTGATGAAGTGACTTTCATTTAAAAGCTTATTCTACGGTTCTTTTAGCTTCTCTCTCCAAGCCTGGAATCAAAGGCTGTATCCCTCCGTTCCTGTTCTGGCAAAAAGTAAAACAAACTATCTCCGCTTAGTTGAGATAAAATCCATCAGTCCGCCGGACTCTCTTAGATGGGTTTGTCGTTTGTTTCAGCTGTCGGGAACGCCGGGACGCCGCCGCCCATTCAGAGAGGTGAGAGCGCTCGCTTTATCTCAGCCGCTGCAGAACTTCTGTTAAACGGGAGCAAACGGCCTCCCTCCCCGCCGAGGCGGGAGATGGATCGGTCAAGGTCACCCCGGCCGGTGGTTTCTGCTCGGCCCCGCCCACCTTCAATGACATGGCTGGTTTTCGTTCTGTCGGGTCTTACGCTGCCAGAGCCCCCCCCAGCTGAACTGGGTCAAAACTCCAGCCATAAACCGCACTAATACGTTGACTTGAAAACGAATGCAGCAACACCCCCAGACAGTCTCATCCTATTTAAAGGCATCGTCCCTGTAATGCTTTATAAGAAAGTGTATTATCTCAGGGTTTGGCTTTATTACATTTCCGCCCTTTTAGAATGGGATTTTGTTTTTATTAAATCCTGAGCTTCGTTTGCTCATAACTTTAAAAGCTACACTGATTGCCTGAAATGCTGAACAGTAAAACACCTCCTTGAAACGGTGCTAATGAAGTCTTGACAGTGTGAGCTGTAAATTCTACACTTTGGACAACGGTTTTAATGAAAACGTCTGAGTCAGCTTTTCAGTGATGCAAAACAAAATTAGTTCGGAGCAATTCGTTGTTGTGAGTTAGTGACACGGCCGTTTCTACGGGTTACGAGGGATGTGAAAATATGTTTCAGGCCCGGGACACAAGCTGTATTATTTAAAGCGCTCTGGAGCGATTCTTAAAGATTCTATGAGCTGGCCTCCATCTCTGTTCCCCCCCCCGAGGTTGCTGCACCACCGCTCAGAACAAATGGTGTTCTGAGGTGATCAATCCCGAAGTGAGAGGGAGGGAAGAGGAGCAGCAGGAAGCCCTGAAGGTCACTCAGACATGAAGCTAAGGATCTCGGACGTGCATCGTGTTGGGAGAGACCTTTGTTAATGGTTTCCTCCATGCGGCCCATCCCATATTAGTATGTATGTGTGGAGGAAGGCTGATGCCTGTGGGATGTGTTTGCGCAGACTGTTTTGTGGCCGTTCGCTCTGTTTGCAAACAAGCGCAGCTTTTGGATGCACGTGAACGAACGGGGTCTGGGAACGCGGACGGATCGGTGGGGGTTCCTGCCGCGTTGCTCGTTCATTTGCTTTTTCTGTGTGCGAACACAGAGTTCCCGAGACGCTTCTGAACCCGGTTAATCCCAGTTCCACAGAGTTGATGGAATAATTAGACTCCGAGTCAGCGCTAGTGTCTTAATGCTCGCAATGTGCAGGATGAATTACGCTGACCCCCACCTGGCTTGGAGGCCTCCAACCCCTCGCACCACCCCCCATCCAACACGATGCCGCCTCAGGGCTTATCATGAGCTCAGAACCGCTGTCAAATGCGAGCTCCTGTACTTGTCGATTCTGTTTCATCTCGACTCCGGCTGTCTTCTTTTTTGTGTGTTTAAATATATATATATATGTTATTCACTTTTTCACGGCCGTTTTATCTCCCCCCCACCTTTTGCTGTAACATCTAAACTACTTCGACTTCTTCTGTTGCTCTAAAAACGCTGATATTCTCAGTCTAAGATCTCTGACTCATGGGCAACGAGTAGCATGGATCCATTTCAAGATCATGCCTCCAAGACTGTTTAACCAATAGGATCACTTTGCTGTGTCGATTGGCTAAAAGCAGCTGCCTACCGGTAATTGAAGGGCTTCCACCCTTTTTAACCTTCACTTTGTGTTTCTACTTGATCACATCACAGACTCCTGTGAAGTTTCTTGACGTGTGATAGTTTGATTTCTCATTCCTCCTTTCACCCCCCCGACCTCCTTTTTGATGGGGTATTGATTATAGAAGAAGAGGCTCAGTTTTTAAGAGCATACAGTATGTGCAGGATGAAGATGAATGTGTTCAGATCGACGGGGGGAGCGGAGAGATGCACGGACAGAGGAGACTGGCGAAGAGGGAGGGGAGGGGGGAGTCGAGGAGTGATGGAGAAAGAAAAGAGTGAGAGGGAGAAAGAGGATCAAAGCCTTCTCCGTTGTCAGTATTCACAGTGTGTCCTCAACATCCACCTCCGAGATGGAAAGATGAAGCGATTTAGAAGCAGCAAGCAGCTAACATTGCTTCACAGACAGACACCCCCCCCCTCCCCCTCCCCTACTCACTCCAGAGTTTTCCTTCAGTGATGCTGAAAGATGATTGAAAGCTCTCCCAACGACAGCATTTCCTAACAGACGCATCAATAAATAAGCGTCTTGATGTAGAGAATGTACTGTGTGTGTCTGTGTGTGTGTGTCCATCCATCCTCAGGCGTGTGTGTGTTTGTATTCTCCACGCCCAGGCAGTCTGGCTCTGCATCCCCTCTCCCGGAGGTGAACCCTTTGAATGCCTTTGTCTTTATTTCTGCTCCCGTTTCTTTCCCTCTGCTCTCCGAAGCTTTTTTTTTCCTTGCCATTAATCCCTCTCCAAAATCTTTCCAGATTTCTCTTTAGTCTAATTTCCATTCTCCCCCGTTTCTCTCCATCCACCTCGTTTAGTTTTTTCTTTTCTCCTCGCTCTGATGATGCACTCAATCTCTCTGACACACCGCCCCTCGCTGGAGGATGCTCTTTCCTACCCCCGAACCAGCCAGACTGCCCACCTAGATTTAATTTTATTTAAAACACAAGTGTTTAAATGGTTTCAGATTCTCCGTCGCTGGCGTTTCTCAGAAGCTGGGAAGATGGCAATTATAAGCTGAGAACAGACACTCTGGTCCCCCATTTTTGCGGAATTTTTTATTTAAACATGCTAATATTCAGGTACTGCAGTTGAAATTGTCAAACGAGACATGTAGCAGGAAAATATCTTCAACAAAGGTGGAAGTGAGAAAATCCAATTCTGGGGCTTGATGCCATTCAATTTCAAAATGTGGCCCACAACTCTTCCAAATGGAATGTTTTTATGTTTCAATTCTCATTAAAAAAGATTAATTCTTAATATTTTGTGATGAATATTACTGCCTCGCTCATAAATAGAAAACTTCCAGAGTGCGAAAGCTTCAATTTGACCCAAAGGTGCCGTGTCTGTAATATGAATTACATTTGCCATGGGTGTAAGATGAAATGCCCTAATATTCCAAAATGCGGTAAACATAATTCTCACATCCGATAAAATGTTCACGTTATATTCCCATAAATGCTGAAGCCCGGTTCTTCCCACGCAGGACATCTGAGACGGATTTGATGCACATGCAGGAAAATAATTACTTGACTTGCGCCATAAAAAGAGAATCTGGGACATTAAATGTCGATTTTTTTTTTCCTTCGGTAACTTTTCATGTTTAGCTGTCGACAGGCAGAGACGGTCGCTGGAACTATTTTTGAACACCCCACCAAGATCTGATAATGAGGTGTGGCATTTGAATGCTAACGTATCAATAACTGTCACTGACAGCCTCCAAGGAGGACAAAAAAATAATAACATAGCAGCTTCATCTGGAGATGAATCTCAAAGAAACATTGAATTTTTTTTTTCTCTCTCTTGGTATAGTTTTTTTTTAAAAATAAGCTTTATTAACAATAGACGGCAAATTCTTCTCTTTTCTATTATCTCCATCTTGCCTCCTTTTGCTCTTTCCTCCTTCCACACATCTTTCACATACGGGCATCAACCACTTCTTTTTCCCTTCGCCTCCCTTCCCCCTCGCCGTTTATCTCCTCGTAATCAGCTCCCACCTCCGGCCAAGGTCCATGTTATAAATCAGAGCAAAGTGAAAGTATGCCTCGCAGTGATGAAAAGGAGTTGGACTTAAAGGCCTCGGCCACACCTCCGCCGCATCCCAAACAGATGTTGTATTGACTGAAACGCTTTTCCGAGCAGCCGGTCATAAAATGCACTTCAATCAGGCTCCACAAAAACAAATCCAGACTGGTCCAACAAGCATCTCGCCACGTGACTCGTCTGGATTGCAGCGCTACGTTTATCCACTCGAGTAAAAGCTCGCCACACGTTCACCCTAACCCCCCCTTTCATTTCAGGTTGTATGCAAACCGGTCCTTCCAAGCCGACTGAAGTGCTTTGATGCTTCTGTTCAGCCACCAGAACAGGAAAGAGGTCTGTTACCAGCGGTCGCTGACTTTTGCGCTCCTCATCTTCTTCCTCCTTCTCCCCTAGCAACTGCTGAGAGAGATGCAGCAGATGGCCAGCCGGCCTTTCGCCACCATCAACGTTGCCTTGGAAACGGATGAAGAGCCACCCGACCTGATAGGAGGAAACGTCAAGGTGAGCCCCACCTTTTCTCTTTGAGCTGCCAGAACCCAGCGATCCACCGCTGGCCGTATATTATGATGTCATAGTTGTAGGGATTCCTCACACCTTTTTATTTTTTGGGGGAGTGATTTCTGTAGTTTAAATGAGCTGGGGTGGCTCATTTTAGCTCACCTTGGAAGAAGTGGAAGAATGGAAGAAGTCAAATGCGGGTCCACCTAATGAGAGACAGAGCGAAGGCCAGACGATGATGAGGATGTGGACTGCTGATTAGTAACCAGGCTCTCTACCGGGTTTGGTGGGTGGGCTCTACTAATGAGGAGGAGTTCAGTTAACCCTGGAGTTAAATACATGCCGATAAGAGGAAGGAATTGCGGATTTCCACTACCCCTAAAAAATAGAACGTTTCTCTCCCAACATTTCTTCCCTTCATTTGGAAAAGACATTCGTTCTAATAGGAGATGATTGATGAGAATGGCCGCCCGGCGTCCTCAACAGTGTTCACTGTCGTGTTGTCAGTGTTGAATGTTAAACTGTTTGATTCCAATCGAATGTTCTTTTCTTTTTGCCATCTTTCTCCCTCTTTCCCTGCCTGGCGTCCTCACACTTCCCGGCGTATCCCTGATCCTCCTGGCTACCTGGGATTTTTCTCCCAGGCTTCTCTGCCTGTCCTGTTTGTGTGTGTTTTTGTGCGGTGCATGTTTTTTGGGATATGTGTGTTTCCGTCTAGAAATATCCGATCCAGCTCGGTGTGGAAATTGGACCCTCTTCCTCCTCCTCTTTTCTTCCATTCCTCCCGGCCTCAGCTCCCCCTTCTCCATCAGTGGAGGAGCAGCCGAGGAGCAGAGATTCAATTTAGATCTTCTTCCTCAGCTTTCTCCGCTTTCGGCCGCTCAGACAACGAGCGCACACTATCCTATCTCCTCCCGACTCAGATTGAGCATCTCGTAGTGGCTCCTTCCCCTTGTTTCCGTGCTGTTTTATCCGGATGCTACAGTAGTGTATTAAGACCCTGATCAGAGTATATGGGGGGTCGGACGCAGCACAGTACGCTGAAGATCATTGAAGTTGTTTATCGCCTCAGTGTGAAGCCCAAACTTGCTCCACAGATGAGATATATTCCCTCTACCGCTGCCAAATGGCGCTTGTGGCCCCGACACCAGGGGAAGATGATTACCTTCGTGACGCCTCCTGCGCCGCTCTTATTTATAGACATTGTGGGATCCGGGGGGGAAAAAAATCGGGACATGCAAAGAAACCATTCCGGTTTATCTAACGTTCCTCCGTAATCCCAATGTAAAACTTTAAATTGCACAATTTCCAGTTTTAAAGGGGGAAAAAAAGGTCAAGACGCCAAAGGAAAGCTGGTTTCTTTTCATTACTCACGGATAAATCCATGTCTCATTAAGACACGTATGTAGAAGAGGATATTATGATTAGAAGAACTCCCTTATTCAAATTTTAATTGATGAAATGTCTGAAATTCTCTTTATATCTAAGGAGCAAGTTGCCTGTGAAGTTTTTTTTTTTTACGTTTATCGCACTTTCAGAGCAGAAGTGATGATGACAGAAGTTTTTTTTGCTGTTCTAATGATGGAGCCTTTTCGGAAATGTTCGCATTGTGTGCACGAGAGCTTAAAAAGCTGCCTCTAGCCACCGGTGTCTGTATTTCACAGATGATTTTCACTTGAACCGACAGTACAAACAGAAGAGGTGAGACTGTGCCAGGAGATATTTTTCTGTTTCTGCAGTTGTGAGTGAGGCGTCTCACTTTTCTCTCATTGCATGTCTAAATATTACACATTATTTCAACACATACCAAAGTAAGCTCCCCTTTTGTTCCATGAAGCGTTAGCGGCATCAGCTCTGCTAATGAGCAGCGCTCCGTCTGACAGCTGGCATCTTCTTTAATGTGTGAAACTTCACAGTATAGAGTTCAATTTAGTGTCCTGTGTGGAGGCTAACGCTAAAGTTCAACGGAAGCAGGAATGAATAAAAACCCTCCAAAGTGGGCTCAGTGGACGTGGCTAAAGTCGATATGAATTGAGCGGATGAAAACGGCGTGGCGAGAAGCTGTTGTGCACGCCCACATTGGCGGTGCGCTGTGTCTTTGTGTGTGTGGGCTAATTACTGGAGGTAATTGAACAAATCTTTCTCTGCCTGGCCGGTTTCGATAACTCTGCAGGTTGGGTAGGCGGGAGTGGGCTTCAACCCGGTAAGACAAAAGCATCTAGTGTGGGGTGAAGTTATTAACACTCATCCTCTGAAGAATGCCGCGGGAAAAATACTCTACCTCTGGGAAGCATCTTCACATGCATGAGTTTAAAAGAAAGGATAATTGAATTTTCCAATTAGTTTTTGTTTGTTTTTCCTGCATATTTTCTCCTCGGAACCAAATAAAGCGGACGTGTGTGTTTAAAGAAGATAAATTTCTAGCTTTTTTTGGAACGCCGGTTCAAACGCTTAAAATTGAGGTTGCACGCCGATTCTTTACGCCGATGAGCCCCGTCGATTAAGAAAGGGAGGAATGTTGGAACCAAAATGATCCCGCTGTCGCATCCAATGTCGGTCTGACAGCGATGTATGTGTTCCAGTTTGAATATGAGACGCCGGAGTTGAGAAGTGAGAAATGAACACGTAAACAAGAGGGAACTTAAGAGGTGCCTGCAGCTGCTGTGGTGGAAATTGGACTTGGCAGACGAGTCTTTTGACAACCTTAAGCTCTGAAATTAAAAGCTGCCAGTCTTCCTCTTTTATTTATTTATTTTACAGATGTGTTCAGGCGAGCAACACTCATTTTTCCAATTGTAAATACGGCGGATGAGAAATGCATTTTCGCCCGAGGCAAAAACAGACCTGTGGATTGGAGCGGACCGCGTCTGCTCTGATGGCTCCTGGCAAGGCCCAAAATAATTGTTTCATCTCTTTTCTTTTCTTTTTTGTTCCGAGGGATCGAGAGCGAAATTAGCCAAGTGTGATATTGCACCACCTAATGTCGTACTGCATTAGTGTTCAGTATTGCTGTTCTCGTAAGCTGCATATAAATATCTTCTCCCATTCCACCTTCTCCATGTTGAAAATGAAACTAGGAGGAACTCTGAGTGATTTTCTAGTTTAATTTGTGCTCGCTCAGACACCTCACAAGTTCTAGCAGTAAACAAAACCCCAATATTTTACATTTGCTCTTACCGCAAATATTTGTAATGGACTATTTTATTAGTATAAATTCATGTTATCTGACCACAACCTCAATTGTTTTGGTTTCCTGTGATAGGATCTATTAAATGTTTTTATTATAATGATAGCCTCAAGTGTGCCTTAAATATTCGCATCAATTGTGAAACACTAAGATGTAAAAAACTAAAGCGCTGCTTCCTGTTGAATGCAGCCTGACAGGATCCAGCCTCATTTCTTGATTTCCTCCCATGTTTTTGCTGCTGCTGATGGGTTGAAATTATATTTACTGCATATTTAAAGCTGTTTTCCTTTTTAAAATTTGGTTTATTTAATTTATTTTCCTCTATGCCAGAGGAAAAGGAAGAAGAAACACTTTAAAGGTGGCTCCAACTTGGGAGGAAGAGCAACGTAAACTCACATTTGCCTCATTAACGGTGTTTTTTTGCACCAAGGGATAATAATTGGCCTGAAGATTGAAGAATTTAAACCCCCAAACCATTTTTTTTTTAGGTTTTCCGATTGGAGCTGGAACAAAGCACAACAATGTTTTTCATATTCTCCCACATATGAACGGGGTTTTTGTCTAAAAATATTCTACTGCAAAGGAGGTTAAACTGAACAATATTTTGGCAAAAGCAGAAATAAAAAGTGCAAAATAATGCCTTGCCTCGCGGGAGATGATGCACCTGCACTCATTTAATTGGATGAAGCCAGCTCCGATTCATCCCATCCTTCAGGGGATTCCTCTACACGTCTGAAAAAGCACAATGTGATTATGTTTAATGCGTTGTCGACACAGTACCGCAAACGCAGAAATGCAATAACACTAAATATCAAATATGAAGGTCTGTGATGAATTCATTCATTTTTTAAGGCGGCCTCAGCTGGGACGGTCCCAGAAACACGTGTATCTGAGCCAGATCTGCACTAGCAAGGGAAAAGAAGTGGTGAAAACAGGCAAATGCACATCCACAGGGGCTTAAACAAATAGAGAACACACACACACACGCGCGTCTTTCTGCCGCCTCCCCGGCTACCTGTGCGACAGCCTGTGCTTCCTGCTGGTATGAAAGGTAAGCCTCCGAGAGATGGAGCAGAGAATAATTGTGTAAAATGGGTCAGAGCCTGAATATCATTACTCCCCATGTGTATGCTTAGTGAGTGTGTGTGTGTGAGGAGGTGTGTAAATGTGTGTGAAAAAGCAGCAGAAGTGTGCGAGTACACAACCTCCTCTCTCTGTGTGGAATTTGTTTCTGTGTGTGTGTTGCGCTCCAGCAGCTTTTCCTCTTGGGGCATTAAGCTCAACTCTCCAGGGTACAAATACGTGTGTGTGTGTGTGTGCGTGTGTGTGCGAGCGAGCAAATCAGGTGTATACCAAACATCACCCAGTTTCAGCTTAAGAATTCAGAATACAGAGCAGGAAAGATGGCGAGAGAGAGAGGTGGGGCTTTATCCGTCCGCCGGCGAGGCGGTGGCGTCCCCTGTTTCCCCCGGTCGAGGTAAACCCGGTGACGAGACCGAGAACTCATCCCAACGGTTGGATGAGCTGCAGGAGATGATGGCATTAGGGAATCAACGGCGACTTGGAGTGCGCCGCCCGTACCGTCGACACAAACCTCCCGCCAGCCGCCACTTGAGATCCAGCCGTGTCCGGTCCTCTGCACACAGGCGCCGTTGTTGTTACAACCTGTACAGGGTGCGAATCAAAACATGCATCCCGATGGGGGGGGGGGGGGGGGGGGTGCTGCGCTGCTGCTGCTGCTGACACAAACAGGAACATAAGCTGCGAAGCCGCCGTTATCCTTGCCTCCAGGACGCGGTGCGTTCAGCAGGGCGTGTCGGCTTCAGAGGTGTAATAATGATGCTTTTTAATCATGTCTTTTTCCTTTCATCTTTTTGTCCCCCAGTCCGTCCCGAAGCCCATTGCCCTCGAGCCATGCTTTGGCAACAAAGCCGCTGTTCTCTCCATTTTCGTGAGGTTACCCAGAGGCACCGGCGGCATCCCTCCGCCGGGACAGTCTGGTAAGACGTTGAATCCTCCTGCCGTTTTCTTTCCACATCTATCTTCATTTGAAGATTGTCCACTTCCTCCGTCTTCCGTAACCTCCCAACCCACGCTTGCTCTTTTGTTGTTGGAGTTAATCTTGGTTCGGTATTTTCCACCACGCCAGCGGGATGTGGAGGAAACTAAAACCACCTTCCACCCCTCATGATCTGAGATATTCTACCAGGTTCTACTTTCCAGATGCACGTCTGTCTCTGCTGTCTGACAAACATCTGTTAATGAGAATCAAAGAGTCTTGATTGTGGCTTGTAGAATCAGGTCGCCATTCATTAGTTGCTGCATATGGCGAGGCTTCATTTCCCTCTTCTGTTGCCGTGTGAAAGCAGCAGATCGGATCGCGCCTGGATGTTAAGCATGGACACAAATGCACCCATGATGTGTTCAGGGACGCCTTGGAGAGCCTATCACTCCCCGCGAACCAATGAAAAGTCCACACGGACTCTTGGCGGTTTGCGCCGTTGTTATGGGGACGCAGCGATTCGTATCAAGCATCAGTTAATCGCTTTGGACTGTTGAGAAAGACGAAGAAACAAGATCAGAATCGGAGCTATGAGGCCATCCTCGCCACGGATTTGCTCCTGGCTGTGTGTTTTATCTGCACGAATGGAGTTCATTGGAATTTCATGGCTCGGGGAGTGTTAATAAATGTTAATGAAGTGTGTTATAAGCTAATGATCCCCCCACGCTGCCAGCCTGTGACTCACCACCTGAGCATCCGGCTGCAAGGGAGACGTTGGCTGCGTCCCAGTTTAAAACTTCACACCAGTTCTTTGTGCTGGAGTTTATAGATGAAAACTTAACGCGTTGGCGGACATCAGCGACCTACGATGCCCTGCAAAAGAAGAAGAAATTGGAGGTGGTTCATGAATGAATGCATTAAAAAACACAATAATACCAAGATCGATGCTGTTTACAAAGGAAGAGAGAACAAAGTGTACAGACATTAAATTACTAAATGTTTGTTTTCATGGTTCAGGAATCTAAAAATAGAGATCAAATAAATGTAGACATGTTTGTTTAAATCAATGATGATGGGATGTGTGTGTTTGTGCAGGGCTAGCGGTAGCCAGCGCGTTGGTGGACGTTTCTCAGCAGATGTCTTTGGGCTACAAGGAGAAGTCTGGAGGCCTGAGGAATCGCAAACAGCAGCCCACCGCACAGCCATCCACTTGTATCTGACCACGCCCCCTCCGCCACCCCTCCCCTGATGCTGTCACACCATCCCCCTCCAACACCTCCGCTCTGGCAGGGAGAGGTGCATGCTGGGATGCTGAGCTGGAACATTTTGGTGCGTCTGTCTGTCTATGACCTCCCCTTACTCTCCTCCTCCACCTGAGTGACACTGACTGGAGTCGGGGGGGGGGGGGCAGGGGGGGAGGTGGCGAAGCGGGTGCCGACCCTCCAAATGAAAACATTTCCATTTGTCGACACGGCCTCTTTCGAGTCGGCCTCGGCTTGCTGCTAGAAGAGATCCTCGCCTCCTAGTTTTTGAAAAAGACTTTTCAACCCTCTATAATCTCATTTTGCTTAATTTATTGTTATTTGTATTGTTTGATTTTAAAGACGGGAACAAACCGGACGCGGTCAGACACACACACTTCGTTTAAAGTCCTCCGTCTCCTGCTGCCATGTTCGCGTCTCGGCACTGAGGCCTTGCTTCACCTGAGTCCAGCTTCAGAACAAGCTGACGGCGTTCGGTCTTCCTGTAACAAGGATCCGCTGCGGGAGTCTATCCGATCAACTGAAGCCCAATTTTAACCGGCTCTGTCTCGAGCCGCTTTCCTCTCGGTGGTCAGTCTTTGTCCTCGTCCGTCTCTCCCAGCCAGACGGCCGCCAGGCCAAAACAACTTTCCAGCCTCTCTGGCTTTTGTGTCCGAGAACAAAACGCCGCCTGGCGGTCCGGATCGTCAGCCAGGGCTGATTGAATCTTAGCTGTCACGCACAGCAGAACAGCCGCCGGCGAGGAACCCCTCCGGCTGTCCCTTTCGTCAGCGGCGCGCTTCCAGCTCACGTCAAACAGACTTCCTGTGGATCGCCTGATTGACCAGAGCGATTAGACCGACCTGCCGGGGCAACGGTCCAGCATCCTCTGTGATCAGTGCTAAGAAATCCATAGCCGCTAATTGTTGCTCTCCCATCAATCCCGAGACCCCCCCCCCCCCCCCAACACACACACACACCAGCAATTTGCACCTATTTGTTAATGAATCAACTGCATTTCATGGAAGACATTTGTTGTTGATTCTACAAAGAGACAAGAAAAACCCAGTAGATGCTTTTTCTTGCAATTACCTCCGGACTTTATTTCGCTCCCGTATCCTCCCGGACTTTCTCCATGTGTGCCGTTGTACTCGAGCTTTGTCTTTCCTGTAATATCTGCTCTGCCTCCAGTCCTTATCTGAAATCACGGCTCTATTGTTTTTTGTTGTTGTTGTTGTTTTTAGAATCACTACTTGCATTTGTCAGCTGGAGTAAAATGTTCAACCACAGACACAAAAAAGGAAAGAAAAAGGCTATTAATTTGAAACGTCTCAACGATTTCTGTTCCTGAGGATTTGCGGGCCTCGACGTGTCACGTCTGCGTTACCTTTTTGACTTTTCTCCTCCGAATAACCGAGCGTGCTTCAATTAGTCCGACCTTTTTAGAAGAGAAACGAATCACCTGCAGCTCCTCCACTACAGACGGAGGCATAAACAAATGTGAAAAAACAAAAAGCACCCTGCGCCTCTCTGAGGTCTGAACTTCCTCCGTCTCTGATGGAACAAATTTAATGACTCCCATTTAGTCCTGCAGAATGTGCCGCGTTAGTCTTTGGGCTCTTACATGTGTTTGGCATATTAAAGGCGCCAAAGGTGTCTGGTTGATGGCCGCTCCCTTCAGAAGTGGCTAAAGGTCAGAGCAGGAAAGGAACAAAGCTGACATTCTGTAATTACACACGGCTTCATGTAGTTGCAGAGGAAGTCTGGTTTTAATTTAGCCTTTCTAGAATCCTTTCACTCGCCGCCCGGCCTTCTGATGTTTGTTCCTTTGCTTCTGCGGTAGCACGTGGAGCAGCGGCCCGCTGTACGTGACAAACGCCGTCTTCTCCATCCCCATCTTCCTCTGAAACACAATTTCCTTTTTAGAGCTCCGGAGAAGTTGAGAAAATTCACACGACTTCGCATTTCCATGTGATCTTTAAACCCTGAAACCAAAACATCAGTTAACAGCACCTCTGGGATCAGACTGCTTGTATATTTGATCACTTCGCCACCGTGTTGGTTTGATTTGTGCTGCGGACTTTATTTTGAGGCTGAGGATCCCTTCATGCGTGAATCTGCTCTACCAATGATTCAATTGTACTGTAGTAATAGTTTCACAAAGAATGTTTGTCTTTATTAAGTGATTGTAAAATGAAAATAATTTGCGTCCACAAGTTTTGGTTGAACTTCTATCCTGATTAATTTGACGTTTCTTTCACAAACGGTTAAAATTTAGTGTCTAGTCTCTTTTCAAATTGCAATAACAAACAAACTCTCTTCTGTGTAAAGGCTTTGTGACTCCGAACTGTTGACGGCAGACTCACACTTCCTGTTTCGGGCTTCGGCATCTCAAAGCATCAAACATTGATCGGGAATATTTAGCAGAGGTCCGATCAGGCTTGAGATAACTCTTCCTCGTGTCCGATCCTCCCTGATTTTGACGATAACTTAGAATGTGAACATTTCAGTCTTGATCATTTACTAATTGTTTTTATTTTTATTTTATGAGATTTACAAACATTCAAAATCTGTTTTTTCAATAATAGGATATGTTATTAGGTTTGATCTTTTTTTTTTTTTCCTCAATGGGCCCAGTTCTGGCCCAGTTTGTCTGTTGTCCTCCTTGCAGCAGCCATCCACAATGATGACCAGCGCCATTCAACTTTCTGTCCTTCTACTCGTGATTTCATTTCATTATTTGATGTGAAATAAGGAAACGTTTGGATTTTAATTTCAGTCTGGCGTCCCCGGTCGTATCAGCTGTGAGTTATAATTTACAGATTAGTAAATACTTCATTTCCACGTCTGACTTGAAGAAACCCTTCGGAGTTCAAAATACATCGTGTTTATCCTTCTGGCGTTCTGTTCCTCGAGAGAAATTTGCAATGTCTTATACATTTTTAATCTAGCTTTCTTTAAATCTTTAAATGATTAAATAGCTGCAGTCTTCTTCACCTCTGCCGGTGCATTGCTGTCTCTTTTTAGCACGCTTTTATTGTTATCAGCCGCAGGAAAATGCATCGGTCGCTGTGTGGAGCGTTGTTAGCATCCTGTCCTTCCACAAACGCGTGACCCGCCCTGTTGAATACAGCATGCATGAGTCGTCCTCTGTGGAAGTGGCGGATCTTTTTAATTGCAGTTTGTCTAATAAAAAGGTGTCCCCTCCGGAATCACACCTTGTACTTTTAGAAATGAGTGTCCCAGCTTTGCGAACTGAAACGTGACAAATAACCACATAAGAGCACAAAGCAAACCTTCACTCGCTGTAGTTATTTCTAAATTCCCTAAAACCCTTTTTGTGCTTGAAACTGATTTTGCATTATGGATTCCTGGGTCCTGAAGTTATTAATTTTTTTTCTGACAAATGATTACCTCCAACCAGGTCGTCAGTAGCTTCTGGAAACGGTGCAGATGTTTTGCAAAGGGAAATGTGTGTGTGGGAATCTCGAACAGTCTGCCGCCATGCCAACGTATCTGTGAAAAACCTTCATCTCTTTTTATTTGCACGACTCCCTCACCTGCTGTCCAAGCCTCAAACGTGACCGGGTAACACTTTACAGTGGCCTTATTTCAGATGATTAATCTCTGTATTAACAGAAATGTACAGCAAACACTTATTTATAACGTGCGACTATTTACCGGACATCGTCATTCATACACGCAGTTTTCTGGAATGCTGGCAGCATTAATATTTATGCTTATTAATACAAAGGTTAAAGCATCAGAATAAGGTCATTGTAAAGGCAGGCATTAAATACACAGAGGAAGTAAGTCTATTAATGTCTAATTTAACCATTGCTGGGTTTTTGTGTGTGTAAATAATGACAAAGTATTGTGAATGACGTTTGTTGAATGGTTTTAAAGGAATCCTTTGTGGCAAACCTCTCCAAGCTTTTATAAATGTGACTGCAGTACAAAGCATATTTTGTATGTAAAGATGAACAAGCATTACTAGAAGCTGAAGAAACTACGTGTAAAACTTGATGATGGCTTATTTGAACTTGTAATTACTGATGTACATAAAAGAACATTTTTGTCTATTATTAAATGTGAAAATCAAACCCATCCTAGTTCTGGTGTTGAACTGGAAAACCTTGGGGACGAATTATTCTCAGATTCATCTTCCCCTGATGAGAAAGTCGCCTCATATTCACGTAATATGCCACGAAGCCTCACTCTGGATTAAAAGATAGTTCTTCAACACGTTGGGGTTTTGTTCTGTGACACGGCTTCAAACGGGATGAAACAAATGTCGACAGTGATTGTTTGTAAATAGATTCTCCTCGAGGCTTATTTTCAAATAATCGCAGCTATTTTTAACGTTGCCGTTGATATTCTCCGAGGCCCGGAGCGACGGGAGAGGCGGCGTGTCGGTGATCTGCCGTGTTCTCACCAGCCATTCTTCATCACGAGTCACGCTGGATCCCTCTCTCATTCTTTCTCTCCCTTTAATCTCCCTGTCTCCGACCTCTCCTTCCTCCTCCTCTCTCCCACTCTCTCCTCCTTTTTTCACTCCTAATCTTCTTATTTTGCCTCTGAGCTCACGTTTCCTCTCTCTCTTTTCACTTTCTCCTGCTCTGTCTGACACTTATTCTTTCTCTCTCTCCTCCCACATTCTTGGTTTATACCTCCCCCGTCTCACTCTTCTCCCACTCACGCCATCCTTCCCTGCTTATCTTTATTTCCTCAAATTTCTTTCCCAAAACTCTCCCTCCCTTCTCTTATGTTATCGCTATTATCCTTTCTCCTCTACCTCCCACTCTCTCCTCCCCCTCCTCCCACATCTCTCATACCTGTTTTCTCTTCTCTTTTGACTGACTTGATATTATTTTCTCCACTCTTCCTTTTTTTTAACTCTTTCTGCAGCTTCTCTAGATCTCCAATCTTCCCCTCATCCCTTTCTCCACCCTTCTCCTCCTTTATCTCTACCTCTTATCTGTTCCCCTCCAATCTTGCTTTATCCTTCTTCCACCACTCCATACCTCTTTCTCTCCACTCCAGTTTTCATTCTCACATCATTCTTCTTCACCGATTCTTCCTCTCCTGTTTCTACACCTTCACCCCTTTTAGTTCCTCTTCCTCCTTTCTTCTCCTCCTGCCTCCAGTTAACAGATGTAGTGATGGCCTTTGACTTTAAATCCCTCCCGATTGCTCTCATCACTCCTTCTCTCCGTAAATGAGGCTATTTTAGTTTGTATTTTCAACTTCTTTCATGAAACAACCCTCCTCCTCCTCATGCTCCTCCAAGCAGACATCCACCCATTCTCAGGTCCTCCACTCTTTATTGCTTTTGCTAAACAGTCTGATGTTATTACCATCCTCTGCTGTGAGTCGCTTGCTTTTTCGGCAGAGCTGTCGGAGGCCATAACGTCTTAAATATTTCCCCTGCTGTATTTCAAACTTGCTGAACCGAGGTTATGTTGTGAAATGTAATTCTCTTAAATGCTGCATTTGTATTTTCTTGTCCCGACGTCTTGTTGAAGGCATTTAGACCTTTCATCACAATTAGTTTCCATTTCTCTGAGTTTCTCCGGTCCATCCGCCCCCGCCTCCTCCGGTACTCCGAGGCGTCAGATTCTGATGTGCGACGACGGATTTCCCCCCCGATGGTTTGCTTATAAATAATCTGCTGTACTTCCATACTGGGATAGAAAATCTGTCAGGTGTCTCCTAAAATCAGAGACAAAATCAGAGACATCATCCAAGATGTTTCTGACGGTGAAGGAATTACTTTCCCATGTGAATAAGCACAGAAGCACTTCTTTTGAACAAAAATGTAAATGCTGTCATTTGGCTACACCCCTCTACGCATCTAACCGTTTCCTGTGCTGCGTTTTGACCACCTTGTACAAGGCCTCTGAAAACATTTAGTTCAAAACAGGAGGCAGAGTTCATCCTGTATGGATTGCTTCATCCGCATCCGTCTTTACCGCAAAACATAAAGGGGCCTTAAATGTAAAGCGAAATAACCAGAGACTATTAAAGAGCATCCACCATGTTTTATTTACCAACGAGGCACCCAGGAGGGCACTTTTGCAGCATACTTCAGAATCAGTGCCACTGGGGGGGGGGCGGTGCTGCCTCTTAGATTCCATTCGTAGTGACAGCTTAAAGGACGGGAGGGAGGCTGGAATCCAACCAGGATGGCTGCCGTCGGGACGAGGAGTCCTGCCCCACCAGATGAGCTGCCAGTTTCTCACAAAGCAGCAGATTAAATATTTATTCATCCAGATCAGAATGCTTCGAGGAGTCCCGGCATCCCCGAAAAACCGTGTTTAGGTCCAATGAGCGGTTGGCAACTGGCGCACAATGTGATGGATGAGCCTCCCATTGCCACCGCTAATAAATAGTCTAAACACCTTTTAACAAATGAATGAATGCTTAGGTGTATTACGCAATGGCAGTGATAATGATAATTCTGGTCGTGCTCAACTCCTGGGATTAGACCAATGTTTGGGTTTGATATTAGTTTTAATTAAAACTCTTAACCTTATCATTGGCTTTATTGTAGCAGAAGGAAAAGTTCCCTCCAGGCTGCAGCTTGCAAAGTATCTTCATATTTTTTTTTCCCAGATTGCTGCTCAAAGAAATTAGCCCATCGTGATGCTGAAATAATGAAATAAGATTAAGTGAAACATGAAGTGAAACCTGCCTTGGAGGAATACTGTGAAAATCTAAATCTTCAGCCTTTCTGCTGTTTAAATGATGTCAGCGTTTGGTGAGGCGCTGTTCGTGTGCTGAAACATTTTTTTGAACTCCTGAACTCATCACTTTACAACAACTTAAATGGTTGTTAAATGATTTGACTAACATGCTCACATTTCATGTGCAGCAGAAAAGGTCTGACTTTCGGCGTGGGTCCAGATCTGACCTCTGCGGGACGCCTCCGGTGGTTGAGGTACCGACACAACTGAGTGGTATTCTGTTTTTTTGTTTAAAATTGTCAATTTCTGTGTGCACGACTCTCGTTTGGATCTCTTTGTGCTGTGGAAGTCCATGAATCTTGTCAGAGGTTAAAAAACCCATTACAGATCTGCGATGTTTAAAGTTCAAACGGGACCCAGCAGCTACGGTATGTGGGACAGTGGGGGGCGGGGCTTTGTCCCAAATACTTGTTGACCCAAAACGTGAAAATTGGGAGCAGCTATCTCCTCTGTATGAAAAAGAATGGGCCTGTTCCTTGGTGGAAACGATTTCAAAGCGACAGCTTAGCGCCGCGACCGATTTACCATTTACTCTGAGAAATACGGCCGCCGTGACCTCTTTCATCCGTCATTTTTACGGCTCACATACCTTGTCATTCGCCGATTTTTAGCGCTGCAGCCAGTTTTAACTCTCAAACGATCCCCTTATAGAAAAAAACACAGGCGAGCTGGAGGTTCGTTTACACCAGGATCTCGTTTATTACAGTTTGGGATGGTTTGTGCTCAAAGTTGTGCTTTGTAAAGTTTGGATATCAGAATCTGTGAATTTGTCGAAAGCAAAACTTTGGATGAAATCCTTTTTATTATTACTCAAGATATGAATGTTATAGACATCATATATGTGGCATACACTGTGCAGTATATACACTATAACATCTTTACAAAGTCCGTTCTGTGTGGATTTTTAACTCAATGCTCAAACAAAATGGATTTGAAGCTACTGGTTTTCAGACGGCTGTCTTGTAAACATCAGATCCCGGTTAGTTCCGGGACCATTTCTTCTTTCTTATAGCGACACATTCACTGTTTTGTTTCTCTTTAAAAGTCTAACTGGAATGCCTTAAAACCAGAAATATGTATTTTAATGAAGCAGCGAAACAAATGGGCGTGTCTTCAGGTAACAGGATTCAATGACACACCTTTTAACAGACTCATCTGCAAATCACAGCTGCACTTTTTACAGCACGTCTTATAAATTCTCTGGCATTTCACATGGAGTGAAAATTCCCAGCATGCAGCAGGGACAATACTGATTATCACCTTCATCTCCTGAGTCTCCCCGAAGATGGATTCCATCTGTTCGTGCATTAAAACCCGCTCCGTCTGTTTTCCGACAGTCCTTCTGCTGCGGCGGAGCGTGATTGGTCACAAACTCTTCTATAGATATCTGCTTTCAATGTTACATTTGAAAAATATAAAGTTATTTCCATCTTTCCGAGGAGGAACGTTTCCGAATGTTTGTCAGGCGCTTCACACTTAAAGAATAGAGGAGAGTCCCATTCCATCGACACAGTCTTACAAAGTGATTTCTAGCTTCCAACTTAAACACATTAAATACATTAAGGGCTATTAATTCATGTAGGTCCTCGTCTTTCCAATCTTTATTGGGGAAATGAACTCTCCCTGTTTCTGCCACTGAAAACACAACAACAAACATTCAAAGAATTCCATTGTGATCGTCATCATAACATGTTCTTCTACTGCGTATAACATGTGCGGCAACAGAACGACGCCCGAGTGAGATAGAAATGCGGCATCAAATCAAAGACAGCGAAAGCGGCATGTGGACAAACGCACAATCCACCGTTAAATCTCGTGGAACACTTCATCACAGCTCGTCTGAGAGGAAAGTATTGACGTTTAATATGTTTTCTTTTACAGCAAGTAATGCTCGGGGACAAAAAGGTCCCTCATTTATTAATTTTTTTTATAGAATTTTTTTCCAGCACTGCGTCTTAAGCGTCTCTTGGCTGTACACCTCCTGAACCCACGTGGCGTTTTCGCCGCGGCTTGGACGAATGAGAATAGTCTGAGTCGTGTCAGCTGGCGTGAAGCAAGAAATGAGGTGTGCACTTCCTGGTTTCTCCCCCCCACCCCACCCCTCCCCTCATTGTGACGCAGTTTGCCACGCCCGCTCCGACAGTCTTCCTCAGGGGCGTGGTCTTTGATCACGTCTGAATCATGATTCACAAAAAGAGAGTGTGATTTTTGTGAGGGAGAGGGGAGCGGGGGAAGGTCGGACCCGAGCCGTCTCCCAAACACTCAAAGAAATGGCTTTCTCTTACCCCCCCCCCCCCACCCATCCCCACCCCATTCTCCCACCCATTTTTTTGATTTTGGTCCGTGGAGGCCAGGTGAGCGAAGCCTCTTATTGGTCGGAGATGACCAGATGCAGGAGCAGCCAGCCAAGGCCCAGCAGCAGGGCAAGGCGGTCCGGTTCGGCACCGCGGTCCGACAGGCCTGGAGAGGGAAGAGTGGAGTCCCCTTCGTCGCCCCACAATCTGTCGTTCTCGTTCACCTGAAAGATGGACATCACTTTATCATTAGGCAGTGAAACTGAAAACTAAATATTGGTTTTATGTCCACCTCCCACTGAGGCGGCCGTTAAATCCTACAGTAAAGGCACGCCAGCGTTCGATCAGGTTTAGTTACTCCCAGTACGCCACGAGACGGGTCATGTCATTTTGGGCCTTTTCTCCTGCGTTCCCTCTGGACCTAAAGAAGTGACCTAGTTCTGCTGGTGAAGTTTATTTTTATCTGTTGGCACTTTGTCAATTTATCTGCAGCATTTATTTCCATTAGGAGCCAAACGCATGGAACAATTTTCCTCAGGCAGCAAACGGGAATATTATTTTTGCTTTTGCTCTAATTATTAAAACAGTTGTTTGCTTTAGTCCTTCAAATGTTTAAGCCACGCTAATGATGTTTACAGGATCTGTTCATGAAGCCGTTATGGACATCGCTCTTGATTCCGACTAACGCACAAGGAGCACCCCCCCGGCTACTGACGGAGCCTTACAAAGAGAGATCCAGGGTTCGATTATGAACGATGCCTTTCAGTGTACAGATTTATTACGCTGCACATTTTAAAGAGTTTATACTGAACTCTGTCATCCACGCATTTCTCATCTAAACTCCAATGTAGCACACTGTAATTGTCTCGTCACTTCTGTTCTCATTAAGTTGTTTGCGTTATGATTAACTTTGTGTGCTGGATCCTTTTAATAATGCAGAGATCTAATGAACCCGCTGGGATCAATGAAGTCATATCTAATTTCAGAGCTTGTTATTTATTTACATGGTAAGCGTTAGAACGTGAACGACGGCGCCCGAACGACGCGTCGACTTTATCAACCAGGACTCGGCGCGCATGCAGATGGATTTTTACATTTTATTCTCTGGACATTTCTTGTTTAATATTAAATTTGAGGCATCTGCTGGCAAAATGAGAATAACATTTTCTTGACAAACCCCGTATCGATCGATCGCTAATGAGGTAGACGGTGACATTTAGGAAACTTGGGAATCATTATTTGTCGTCCTTTGGATATCATAGATCGGGCAATGCATTGGATTTTAATCCAGAACCAGGTTGATTTAAGGTCGGTGGGACCTTTGGATTAAGGCCCGTCTCAGATGAGCCTAAATTTTAAAACAAACAGAATTTAAATCTGAAGGGTTCATCAGACAAGGTAAAACTTTCAGTTCTTTCCATCTCCGTTCCTGATGCCGTCTGAATATAAATCATGACAATCTGCTCCCTGCCGGATTAAATGACCCCCTCGCCTTGTCTCACCTGAGCAGGTATCTGTGCTCTCATAGTGTTCTGCTCTGTTTCCATCAGGACGCCAAGGGTGGTGGTTGCCAAGTGTGGGCTCTGGATCTCCGTCACCGGAATGGTGAGCCCCGGCTCACTGGCTCCGGTTTTCACATCCGATCCATTCCCAAAGGCCAGGATTGCTTTTTCTGGAGCACAGAAAATGTTAAAAAGATGAATAAATAAAAAGAAGTAGTTCCATTCCTTTATTCAGATTAACTGCAGAATTCAAACGTTCCATTTTCGGCCCACGCCCGAATCTCTCAAGTCCTTTATGCATCATTTCTACAGGAAGTGAAAGCAATAAATGGATTCGTTTCTCCATCCACATCCAGTGAAATGAACCCATTTGAAATGAAATTTCAAATTCAAACTTGAGTTCCTTTCCCGCCACATGCCCAACATTTCTACCACATCGCGTGAAAACCTTTCAAGCAGTTAATGTTTAATCCCGCTGACAGTCAAACAAGCAAACAGACGTCGGGGGAACCTTGTTAGTGGAGGCAATTGGGTGTCAAATTGAGGGGGGGGTCACTTGTTATGAATCATCACGCCACTCAGCAGGTTCCCTCAGCGCGCTTTCACTTTAATGCCGTTTCATCTCTCAGGGTAAACTGAAGGAAGCTGTGTCAATGACTTTCACCAACGCTACTCGTATAGTCGAAAAGAAAATGAGTAATAGTTAAATAATATCCATCAATAATATGGATTATATTGCCTAAAACTCTCCCCCCCCGTTATTATTTGGTCCTCTGGAAACCAAAGCGTTGATTTTGTCGTTGCATACTTTTGAGCTGAAAAGTAAAATTTGATAACGACCACGGTCAACATCTAAACGGGCCACTTGCTGCAAGTAGGCCGTGGCTGGAGGGAACATTAAAGCATGTACATTCAGTCCTGTGTATAATTTACATTCAGCTGGATTAATATCGATTTATGGACGCCTGAGGACATCACGTTCCTGATTTCACCACAGCCGGAATGACTTATAAGGATTTAATATCCTATGAGCGTACATTTTCATTCAGCTAATGGCTCGCTCGTCAGCAATTATGCTTCATGAAAGTCACTTCAATTAAAATATGCTCAAATGAAGACATGAATGAGAGATCCATCAATTACTAGCCCCGGTTTATCCTGCAAGACGGATGTCGGCGTGTAGAAATGAAACTCGCACCATTCTTCCATCTGTTACCGGCATAAAGCCGCTGATTTCAGAGGCAGCGCGCCGGTTATTAGAGATGGGATTTCAAATCTTTCTGGGGAGTGTTGGGGTGTGACACACAGTCATTGATTTCTCACGGGATCATAACAAATTGATCCGTCCTCCTGAGATAGGATAGCTTCGTAAACACACTTCTGCAGGAATCGATGGCGACCCTCGACGAGCCTCCCTTTGCAACTCGGGGCATCGACCATGAGACGGAGATAGAGGCGGTGACCGGGCGAGTAGCCTGCCCGCAATTAGAGAATTTGCAAGTTGCAGCAATTGAGGGGGCAACGGACTGATCCCCGTTGATGGAATGTGTAGACATCAGCAACTTGGAGCAAAGGATCCGGATGAGTGTTGTGCGCCATTAGTGTTGGTGGGACAGGTGGGAAATGTGCAGTTAGCGCTCGGCGGTGCGCGGCGATCACCCGGCTTGCTGACGGATGAGAGAAGCCAGGAGTGCACCCCCAGCTGCTCGCCACCGTGCCACGCCACCGCCGTCACGCACAGACAAAGTGACAATTGGTATTTTCAGCGGTGAACTGTTGACAGTTCCTTTGTAAACGTTTGGACACGGCCCTTTAACCGCAGCCATCTCGCATCTCTTTGATTTTTACGTTCCTCTTTTTGCTTTCCTTATTCTGTCTTTGTCCATTTCCTGCAACCACTGAACACATCCTGTGCACGTAACCCCCCCCCCCCCCCCCTCCTTCGGTTCTTGCATATCTGCGGTTGCCCTCCATTCTTTTCCTTGAACACTCCGAGTTTAACTTACAGACAAATTAAAATAATGGCAGAAATAAATGGGCTTCACCTCCATCTGTCTGCTCATTTTTTCCCTGACACACTCAGCTTTCAGAGAGCATAAAAAGTGCAACGCCGCTGTGCTGCATAGCCATGTGGCTATTATCGCGTTGATGAGGAGGTAAGGTACCGAGACGGCTGTTTTTTTTTTAAACTGAGCTGGTTCACTCCAGAGAGGGATTTTTCTGCAGTTTTTCCCTATCCCCTATCTATCTGCAAACGATTGTATTCTATTCTCTCTGTCCACCTCATTAGTTCGGAGGCAGGAAACCAAATTATGTTCAATTACAAAGTCCTCAAAGGCCATCGGAAGTCCACTCTCAGCAAGCCAGTCTGTAACAGCTGAGCAGCATGGCCTCATGCACAAAATATTCAGTAGCAGAAAGATGCAAACGGCAAAAAAACAGGCCAGGAGAACTTATTTAATTGGTGATCGCGCTGCCTCCTTACGGAATGGAGCCATCACTGAGGGCGTCGCTTTCGCCCGTAGTCAAAACGGATGACATTCCATTGTCTGATCTCCCGAGGAACACAGAGGAGAGTAAAACATTCAGGAGCCCTCCCAGGATGCATTAGTTTTTCCATATTCTTGCCTCAAAACTCTCTTCGCCAAAAACATGAAGCCAATTTCCTCCCAGCAAATTGAGCCGTAGCAAAAGAGACGGAGGTACAGCCGGGATGAGAGCATGATGAGCACCTTTCCCATTGCAAACGTGCAAATCAGCGCTATCTGGCTGTGCTGATTTGCTCCGGCAGAAGAGGAGACGCGTGCTTTTTATGCTGAGGAGGAGGGAAATGAGGCCAGTCAGTCTGAGGTTTGTTTTCCAGGGTCTCTGAGGAGTTTACAGTAAACAGCTAGTCTGGGTCCGGGCTACAGGATGCACATGAGGAGTTCTACGGAAAAACAAGACATCCATCAAGCGGTTGCAAAACATATCCGACTATGGTGGGAGGCTGAACTCCCGACAGGATAATGTATGTTCTAGTGCTACCTGGAGGGGGGTCGGATAATTAGAGGAAGGGAAGCATTATGACATGCGTCATTATCTCACTGAGCAACGCACGACGAGCTAGCAACCGTTCTTTAAGAATGTCCAGAGGACATTGTGTCCTGCTTTTAGGTCTTTTCTTTGTCTTCGTGTGGCGTTTTTGGGAAGGCGTCATTTACCCGGAAACAGCGATGACAGCAACACGGCTGAAAATAGCGGGAAGGAAACGCACAGAATTGGTAGATGCTGATTTACGACATCGTGAATGAGCTTATGTGCGACATGAAATGTGGAATTCTGATTTAGTTTAATGGTATATATCTTTTGTGTATATATCTTATCCATCATTAAAAATCAAATCAAATATCTAATTTGATTTGATTGATTGGATCTGGATCTGATTCAGGGCCGTGTGACTTGAGTGGCAACACGGGTTCACCAGCCAAGAATGGAGGCTCGGTAAAATGAAACGGCCAGTGTTTGTCGTCGTGTTTATGCTTCCATTTCAGTTTGAATTCCGTGAATCGTTTGTAGTTATGGATACGGATGACTCGTGCAAAAAAGAAGCAAACAAAAGTTTGGATTAACCAGCGAGGATTGTGACGTGAACGTAGCCATAGATACAACGTGGATTCAATATCCATGGCAACAGCAAGGCAAGGACACTGTTAAGGCAGTTTGCACATCAAAATGTGAAGAGGGTCGGGGGAGGGACTTTACCACTGTGGTTTTAACAAACACTGACATTGTGTTTTCTCGCCGCGTGGTAGCAGCTGTGGTTTGCTTTGCACTGCCACTGGTGTAATTGGTTTGTCACTGGTCCCGTTACTCGCACAGACAGCCGTGTGGAAACTTGTCTTCTTTTGTTTTTGGGAAAAATACTAACCCAAAATTGTCCACAGTCTCTGCTGTGTCAGCAGCAGCTCCACTTTGTGCCATTCTGGCGCCACTGCTGCCGTCGCTCATTCGGAGGGATGATCTCCCATCGACTTAGATTTTTGTTGTTGGATGAATAAAATGTCCAACGAAAGCTAAAAGACTGGAGGATGGGTGGATAACGTTGATGCACCAGGAGCTGCTGTTTGTCACTCCTAAATGTTTTATCATTTATTATCCATCCAGACATCTCAAGTGGCGATACGACAAAGTTGACAGTTGCATTTATTTTTACTTGCTATCTTGCATGATGCATGTTTAAGTGATGATTGGATCTCGGTGTTTAAGAAAACAACAACGCTCATGCAAAGTGATTTTTCAAACCACAGATATGCTACTTTCTCGCACTGTGTGAGAAATTCCACTTTCTGTTTTGTTCTTATCTGCTTATGTGATGTTTCGAAAACCTTCTCTTCACTGGCAGTTCTAATCTGCAAGAGAACATTGCATTCTTTTGGGTTTATTTTAATGCATTTGTAAAAATGTGGCTTAAAATTTTAACATTATTAAAACACATGTAACTTTGTTATTTGTTATTTGTAATTTCTTGGGGTTAGGGTTAAAGAGGTCTGTTTCTGCTGCTGCTACTCACTCAGGCAGACATTGTCGTGGAAGAAAGCCAGGAAGTCGTTGCATTGTTCCCTGTGGTTGCCGCTCGCTGCACAGGAGCACCAGGGCCCGACGTTGGATGTGGAGTTGTCAAGGTAGTTGGGTGTAATTGTACTTCCTGCGGAGGGGAGGAGACGGGGAAACGGCACGGTTCAGTTTTACAATGATAGAATCTTAACGTAAAATGTTAAACAACAAAAACGTTTTGCAATCTTCTACCTCCTGCTCTGCATTCATTTGAGCAGCGGTTTATTTTTGTAAAGATCTCAGGCTAAATAATTTGTGTTCTGACAAATTGAATGTTGATGCAGAACTGTGGCTGATTAAATTTTGCTGCAGCTCGATTCTAATAATCAAATAAAGACATTTATGTAGCAATTTTTTAATCATCGCAACATTGCCTAATCAGGTTAAGACTGATTTATAAGCATGCGTGGAAATGTAGCCAGAAACTGATTACTTCAAAACGTGATTTTCTATGCAGAAGTGTAGAAGATATACATGGACAAAAAGTGACTGCATGGAAAAACACCCTTCTCTTGATTGCTATTCTTGTTTGCTGCTACAACGGCTCAAATCCAAGCAAGTGCAGAAGCAGTTGCTCAGCCTTTCTAGATTTTCTAACGGCTCCATCAACCAGGCCAGGGAGTTTGGCGGTGCGACACAGTCCAGGCGCCGTCGCAGAACTATCTCAAGTGAATTTGCTTTATTCGGTTCTGCTTTTGGAGCCTTTCAAAAAGGAAACGACTGGGGAGTTGTTCTCCGGGAAGGGCATAACCTTACAGCTTGCTTTCTTGAAAGGAGGAGGGAAATAGAATTGCTTCACTTTGAAGCAGCGTGTCAAAAACTTTTGATTTTCCTCCATCGATTTCCTGGTCCCAGCCTTCCAAACAACAACACCTCAGCATCTCGCCTCGACTTCGCCTGTCTAGAATTGGCCAATCACCGGCGCGGCTTTCCGCCTCTTTCCGTCTGTGGTAAATTAAACTGCCTATATGTTTGTTGCTCTCTGAGCAGCGGTTCATAGTTATCACATAATGACCTTAAGTCTGAATGGTTTCTATGTGATAAGTATTTATCAAAAGTACAATAAGCAAAGCTCGCCGTCCCCACCTGCTCCGACTCATCGCCACAGCGGGGATGATTCTCTTCAAAAGCCGTCAATAGTTGTAATTGCACTACTTCTAATGCCAATGGCTCGGCGGGCTCTGCTGCGACGGCATTAATCAGCGTCCCATCGATCTTCGAGCTCCGCTTCCCATCACAATCCTTGATTCGTTCTTTTGAGACCTGCTCGGCGCACCTGTCTGCTCGCCGCCTTCCTCCATCTAAAGCCCTTTTGTTTCTGTTGCATCACAGAAGGTGGGATGAACTGGAACTGGAACAGAGAGATTTAGTTCTTACCCATCAGCCCGGTGTAAGCGAGCAGACATGCTCCGTAGTTATCCTGCTTGCAGCCGCTGGCGCTCTGCTCGAATGGTTGGCAATCGTATTGGAACTGCGCCCAGCGAGACCTGTGGGAGCAATAACATGCCATCCATCATTTATTTGCGCTTGGCTGCTGTACTCGTCATGCCACCGAGGGGCGGCTAGTCCCCTGCTTCTTCTCCCAATGTCAGAATGTGGACCTGAAAACACACGATGCTAATCTACCTGTAGTCCTACGTCGGGCATGGAGCACCTACTCTGGAGCAATTTAACCTCAAATCCACCCCTGGTGACATTCATCCCCCCTTGTTTGCCCCCCCGCCACAACTTTTCCCTCTGAATTGCTCTACACCAGGCTGACTAGGAGTCAAAGTGCGGCAAAGTCTTACATACGTGTCCAATCTCCTTTGGACAAATATGGATCTTCCTTATAACCACTTCCTCCCATAGCCGCTCTGCTGCCTTCCGTCTTCCACCTTCTCTGCCAGGGCTCAGACATCCAACCTCATCATCATCATCATCATCATATAAAGCTATCGCAGCTCATCTTCAGCCCCCGCCTCGGCTGGCATTTGCAACAGGATCCCCCAAAGGCACCACAACTCCTCGCTCTTCCCTCGTTTGTCATGTCATTATAATGATGTGTGTGAAACTCATAGGCTGTGCGGTAAGTGAAGGCATCCTCTACAGGCCGCCGGTTAATGCCAACGGACTCCAGCAGGACTGCAGGGCCCGGGTAGGGGCCTTGAGGTACCCCATCCATCGGGGGGGTGGTGGTGAGGAATGTCTGATCGATAGCCGTGACAGATGAAACCCTTTGTCTTTCTGACGTCTGAAGAGGAACTGGATTTAACGCTGGTGACGTCAGAGAGACAATGACTGGCGGCGGGTATGAGAAAGAAATGCATCCTCGGAAATGACATTTTGTTGGGAAATAAAACCAATCTACTTCCCGATCCTCCTGATGGCTCGACAAGGATGAATATTTTCTGAACACTTTGGCAGGAAAGTCGTGTGTGGATCCCAAGTGGCTGCCCTAATAATGAATATTTCACATGGCTGCTTCTTCCGCTTCCCTCAGAAAATGTCTTCAGAATTTCACTGAGCTAATTATATGCAGTTAATGAGTATAACAATTGAATTAATTAAACACAGCTGACTAATTAAATGGAAATAAACATATCATGCCAGCCAGGGCTATATTCCAGGATACACAATGCAAGTCCTTGTCCTGAGGGAAGGTTCGTGTCCGAGGCCAATGCGTGAACAAAGACCTTCTGAGCACAATAGTGACGATGGTGCAGCATGAAAATTTGATCAACTCGCTCTTGACAGAGTACTTGCTGTTTTACCGTAACTCAAGTTAACCTTGGTGCAAGAAAAAAATTATACATTAAGCCTTGGACATCCTACAAAACAGTAGAGCAAATTAAATCTTACCAACCGTTCATTGATGTGCTCGTTAGCTAATGGGCTACTGACTACTGCATCAAACCGTGAACAGCCGTTTGCCATTTGTTCTCCGTCGCCACACTTTAAATTATTGTGTGTTGCTGATACTTAATTGTGACTAATGAGCGCTGCTGCTTTTTGTACCCGAACGCATGACTGTGTTGTACTTTAATTCCTACTTTGTGTCATCAATTACTTTCATAACTAACTCTCCTGCTGTTGTTTCGGAGAACGCTGCTGCTTCCCTGTGAAGCTCCAGGAGACTTTTGCCCAACTTGGCCCAATATCTCCATCAGCATATTTCAGTTTTTATTTCTTTTTTTCCTCATGTCATGGCCACACAAAACGAAACACGTGCACATACACCTTAGCAATCCCTCACAGTTAGACAGCATTTTCTACCTGCACACGTAGTCCGCTTTACAGATCCGCAGCTGGGCCAGGCAGTTGGGCTTGTCCTTGTCCTCGTAGGAACAGGATGGGACGATGGTTTGCCGGCGGCGCTCGGTGCAGGCCGTGTCGGTGCAGGGGCAGAACAGCAGCTCGTGGGTGTAGTCGGGGGGAACGCGATCGAAGAACTTCCTCAGCGCCTTGTTGCATTTTGGCCGGTTACACGGCCCCGAGCGGGCGGACGGCTGGATGCAGGCCGAGACATATTCCGTGCGAAGCTTCTGACACGTCTCATCTATGTTGCACGCCTTGGCGGCATCAAGGCAGCGGTTCACCGTTGTTACTTCAGACTCTGCGAGGAGAATAAGAAGCAAATGAGAGCCAGAAAGCATCATGCGCTTCGGTGTGGCTTCGAGAAAATCCAATCCCAGGCAATGTTTACCAATGATTCCTCGGCCTAATTGGAGTTGGTATTGACTTGCCTCTCTCATCTCCAGACTGAAGTGCAGCGTTGCATTTACGGCTGACAAAAAAAAGAGTGTGTGTTTATTGAAGTACAAACTAAACCAATATGATGACTATGTGTAACGGGCCCCTGTGTAATGAATAGAACATGAATCGTGCTTAAATGCTGCATGAGCCTGGCGCTGGGTGCGTTTCAGTCACGGCCTAATGGGCGAATATTTCATTCTGCCGGGTTAATGCAGAGTGGCAGCGCTGAAAGACCGGCTTCTTTGTAACCGCACAACAGAGCCTGTAATTAATGCTCCCTTCCCCTTCATCTATCTATCCATCGTTCCGGCACTCTCCCCCCAAATCTCTGTCCATCCCTCACTCACCTGACTCCCTCCCTTCCCTCGGCTTCCCTTACCCTCCGCCTTTCAGCTCTCTCTCCACTCTCCTCCATCAACTTTGTCCATCCCTGCGTCCCACGGTGCCCCTGCTGACTCCTGCAGTAATGAGCCACCTCTTGCTAAAGCAGTGGACTCCCCCCCCCCCCCGCATCACCGTCTTCTTCTGGCTGCATTATTTCCTAATCCATCACATCATCATATGTGTTTTTCCCCCCCGAGCGACCGACCACTCAATACGGCCATGATGACGCTCAGCTCCTCTGGCGGATAGCGCTGCTCATTAGTTTGTAAGCTGCCTGTCGTTGGGTCTCCTGGTGAGTTCGCTGTCATATAAAATATGAATTGCCTTGGAGAGCACGCTAACAACCCATCACAAAGCATAGGTTATTCCCAATTTCACTGCTAAGCATAGGAGGGGGAGGCAGCAAGAGGATGGAGGGATCTGATGGAACTGCAGGGTGGGATGACAAATTGCATCCGATGGCTGCATGCATGGGAAATGGAGTCTTGGAGACATATCTTTTTATGCCCTGTGTTATTTATTAAATCTGCTGAGCGTACATGCTGTAATCCATAAACATGTCGCTTCACATTCATGCTTTGCTGTGCACACATTTACATCCCAGAGCATCCCAGTAAAACCACAGCTCCAGTCTGGAGTCGCTGGAGGCTGAACGAACTCGTGCTCCGGCTTGCTTTACAGTCGCACGCCTGCTTCTGGAATATTCATCGCCAGCCACATATACATTTTAAATCTGGGAGTATTGGGTCGGTCGCAGTTCTGCTTATATCCAACGTATTCCATAAACATTGGCCAATAATCAAATTAGATATTCAGGAACAAACTTTGAAGTTCCATTTACTGCAAATCCCAAATACTGTAATGCCTTCTTGTACAAGACACTGAACTTACTTGAACTGAAATTGCGTACAATGACGAGGCTCAAGTTTGTTTTACAATTAAGGTGCACAAAATAGAAAAAGCAAAATTCCTGCTGCTCCTAAAGGCCAACGTTACAGCAAAAAGCAGCGTTTTTAGTCAACTGATTTAGGGGTAGAGCGTGAAGCACATTGTTGTTTGAATGCTCCCCAAACTACAATGAACTGCGGCTGCGGCTTCTGTCTTTGAAAAGGGTCATTACTCTGAGGAAAAGATGCAATAAGGGTGGAAAAACATCCATTAATCACGTCTTTGTTGTTTTGGCAGCCAACTTGTCGAGATGCATGGCATGAATGTCAACTTTGACCTCCCACGGAGTTGCTGGAGCGAAATTTACGAGGAGGCTGTCGAGTGCGGGCCTGGCGCCGCCTTAAATCAAAACAGCAGGAAATGAGCGGTGTAATTTTAATAAGAGCTCGTGCACCAGGTCGCGGAAATGTTTGATGGAACACCTTAAAGCAGGTGTGCCTTTTGAACTTATAGACTCCGACTATCTCCCGCAAACAAACCAGGAACGTTTATCATGCTTTCCCTGTGATTTTGCTCAATAATGCAAAGGAACCAAAAGAAAAGCCAAATGTGAATTTATTCGAGGGAATTATGTGCGAAGCTGCTGAAGTACAGTATTGACATTCTGAACAATTTAGAAGACTATATGTGGGAATAGCAGCATATCGGACCGATGTATTTTTACGGATTTTGTCCAAACTGGTGATTATTTAATGAATTAATGAATTTTGGGATCGACATTTGTATATGATGTTGTTTTTTGGACAACGCTCTTTATCCATTTACAAAACCAACGCGAGACTATTGCTGAATTCACCAATCCCCTGCTGAACAAACAGTTTGCAGAAATGTGTCTTTGGCTTTTCAGCAGCCAATCGCTGCAGACTGTTAATACAGGAGATCAATTGCGTTGACAGATGCAGTACGAATATCCTTAGAAAAACAAACGTGACTTCCTGAATTTGCACCACATGTGGTTTTACACCATCTCTGTTCATTTCCGCAGCTGCTTCATAGGAATGAACAGATCATTTTTAAACATCGTCCCCTCTTTGAGCTGTCATTATCCACTTCTTTGAAGTTTTTTTCTGTGTGTGCGTGTCGGACATTTATCTTTATACTGTATGGCATGCATGAATGCGTTCCATACTAATCACTTCATTTAAGTCATTATTTAAGTTTCGCAGACTCTTCGTTTCACTCTCGCTCATCCACAGTATAATTGCCATCGGAGAAAACAAGACACTTGACTTTATGTCCTCTCCATTTAAATGAAATGTACGTCCTCGTTTGTGTGCGGCTCGTCTCTTTTCCAAACCTCCAACAGCAGAAAAACAAAACCCGAACTGTTATTCCAGTAAACAAACCGGCTCCGTCTGTCTCCCACTTTCTTTATCTCTCTCTCTCTCTGACACTTTCCTTCTGTTATCTCTGACTCACCCTCCTAGACTCAGCTGCTTCCATGTATATTAAAGTAAATAGGTAATGAATCTGAGCCTCGGGGACTAACAGCAGCACATGCCCGCCCTGCAGCTCGCCCACAGCCTCATAGGAAAGACGGGAAGCAAAGCGTGGTTTGGTGCTCTTCAAGCGTCTCACCCGCAAATCCTTCTCCTGGTTCAGAATGGCACGAAGGACATCTTGCTCTATCTTTAACGCACAACTTTTTAAGTACCCACTTAGTTTTTGTTGCTGCATGAAACAGAACTTTACCCTGACCGAAGGCAAACGCAGCAGCGGTGGCAGCTTTCCCACTCACCTGCAGCGATGGAGGCCAGGCGAACATAGTCAGAGCCCCTCTCCTCTGGTTCATAGGGGTAGCTCTCCACCAGGCTGAGGCCTGCCAACACAGAACAATCAATATCACTAGAGTTAGAACCAAAATGGACCAGCTGTGTGCCCCGTAGAGCAGGAGACACGAGACCACATTGCAGAACTTTTATTATGGCGACTGACGTTTAAATTTGGCATTAACCTTCTGTTGTATTCGTCCGCAGTTGTTTTGACAGTGCAAATATATGCTAAATGCCTATGTTTGGATGTAAGTGTTACACAAATGGTTGGATTCAGCGTCAGGAATGACAATAGTAGGGAAAAGCTCTTGACTTAAGCAGCAAAGTGATTAAATATAATGAGTGTGGGTAGAACAAAAGGAATCAGAGCCTCACTTTAGCGGTTTTTGACACAATGATAACTCTTTTCATTTAAGCCTGCGAGTTAGCGTTGAGCTGTGTGGAGGCGGACTCCTTATTTATATGAAATGGATGGCGCACGCTCGCTAATCTGCAGACTGTACCTGCTCCAGTCCACCACTTGGGACCAGAACCTTCAGATTCCGTGCATCTTACCGTGCAGGACGGACTGATGGAGACTCCAGTAGATGCTCAGGCAGTTCTTCTCCTTCTTCATCCCTCGTTTGCATTGGCAGCCGTGCAGAGAAGTGGACAGCAGTGCTGTCATGGCGTTCTCACACTGGTTTCGCGCCCCCGGCCCCAGCTTCACGCTGCCGTCCCCCGCCACACACTGCCTGAGGGTCCGCAGTCGTGGGCTGCAGGTGTCGTCACTGGAGCAGGTGTCTCCTGCTCGCAGGCAGTCCGTCCCAGCTGCAGAGAGAGCCATACGAGGGACTCCTGCGAGGTGAGACAGGCAGATACAGGTCAGTGTCAGGTCCATGCGTTGGTTTGTGCAGTTGTTCCACATCCTCCTTTTTTATTCTTTCCTTTTTTCCTTTAAATTGGAATCCAAGTTGGTTTTTTTCCACCCCCCCCCCCTTACAATTATGACCAAACTAAAGGAGGACTTAATTATTCAAGAGTCTAGTGATTTCTCCAGAGAACCTTTAATCAGAATTACCGGATATTTAGCTTAAGTCTTACTGATTGCACGAGCATAAAGAACTTTATGAGGAATTGTCTTTTTCTTTAATATGGATCAAGCTCCAGAAGCACATTTAATCCCTTGTGAGATAATGCACATGCCATCAGGAATGTTGCTTCCCATTCCAAGAAACCTGACTTTGATTCGGGTTAGTCCTTTAAACGTAAAGATTATTTATTCCATTGCTAAATAGTGTGAATTGCTGCAATGGCATAAATGGAGTGGGTTTTAATAATCAGATTACGTTTCTACACTTGTCAGTAGTGATCAAAATTGGTCCGTGATGCATTCTGGCTCGTTAAAATGATATTCATAAACCCAAGGGGCTGTTATATTATTCATGAATTCATACAGTTGTCACATAGAGTTCATCTGAGGGCGCGGGTGGATGCTGATGGAACCTGGAGGTTAGATTTATCTCACCAATATATCCTGACGTTCAAAATCACACTGATGTGATTCGGCTCCAGTCAAAACAAAGTGTCACGGTCCGTACTGATTGGCCCACGGAGGGGCGGCGGGGGGCAAATGCAAGTGCAGTCTTTTCCCCACAGTGCTCTTTGATGATGTAGCATTTCCCTCTAATGCGACCGTGTGTCTAATGTTGCGTCCAAATTAACAAGACAAAGACCTGACGGCTACTGTATGCGCAGGACTCTGAAGCTGTCCTCGGGTGTAGCACGCTAACATCCATCCAGCCATCCATCCATCCATCCATCCATCCGCTTGGTAATATGTTGGGATACTGGTTTTTCATTTGCACAATTCTACTTTAGCTTGTTGGAACGCTAACTTTAGCATCAAACACAATGTTGAGCTGCTGGATTTTACAGCTAACTGGTCACAAAGCAAAGTCGGCTACAACTGACAGACGATAGATCGACCCACGGCCATATAGTCTTCTGAAAGCGGGTCTGACAGCCGGACTAATCGAAACCCCGATGTTCCTCGTTAGCGAGAATGTCGAGCTGACTTCTGGGAGACTGTACAAGTGTGAGCCTGCAAGGGATACCAACATTTCACACGCTCTAAATGAGTCGTCTTCTACGAACCATTGCTTGTCTGCTTTGGTTACAACTGTAGGAGTCTCTCTGCAGCGAGTTGCCTCAGTAATTAGATCGCAATCCAATTTCATTCGGTCACAGCTCAATCAAGATGAGGAGTTAAAGAAGTATCCCAATAAAGGACGTTTGCTCATTTTCCACTGGCTGACTGATAAAACAAAGAATTCTACCTTTTGTTTCAACTTCAGGATACATTTTCTCTGGGTTGACCTGAGGGATAGATAGATAGATAGATAATGTGAGGAAGCTTTTCTACCTCCCCTCGTAAAGGATCAATACAAACAAACAAAAGGAGAGGCAGAATCATAAAGTGCACTTTACCATGTGTTTGTGGAGCCGACAGGCGGCACTCAGATATATTCCCCTCATCAAGTCATTTAGTCTTCTATAGATACTTAAAATCTGATTCATTTCCTGCAGGGAGGAGGGAAAAAAAGCCTGCAGGGTGACATAATGTCATTCGTTTTCAATGCAAATCAGCACCGCTCAAGAGTATTCCTGGATCAAATGAAGGTATCTTGAGAAAGGCGGCGGAATCAGCCTTATGTCAAGACACCTCACTCGCTCTAAGACAACTCTCAAACTGCACATTTGCATTGCAAATGCTAAACATTATCTCTCCCCCCCCTCTGGTAGTTCCTGCACCGGCATGAAAAAGAAATGATATTTTAACGTATTTTGCACTGTAGGTGGGGGCAGATGTGTGGGAGGTTGGTGTGGGTGTTCTGATATGAAAGGTGGAGCACGAAAGAATGTCAAAGCCAGGTTTGGTTTCCCTTGGCTTCAAGGCAAAGGAGAGAGAGAGAGAGAGAGAGAGAAAGAGAGAGCAGCCACAGTGCAAATCTTATTAAATTGCAGCTAATCTGGCGTGCAGAGAGGTTTGATATTTGTCTTAGAAATTACCCAGCAATCCAGATCGTAACGGATAGATGTTTAGCCTGGAAAGAAAGCGCCGACGCGCTGGCAGTTCAAAGAGAAACAGTCAAAACCAATTAGGAGAAGTCTGTTGCCTTGTCATTCAAATGCGTCCCATCCTATAGGCGTCCCTGTTTATCCCACAGAGGTAAATAATCTGTTCGGCTTCTTCTTGCATCTCTGCTCCTTTCTTTCTGTCTCTCCTGTTTTTCTCTCAGCACACGTCATCCTTTCCTACTTACCCCCCCCCCCCCCCCCCCATTTTCTCCTCTAGGTTGTTTCCTACTCATCCCTAGTCACACATAAACACACCTGCCACGGTTCAAGGAGCAGATTCTGGAATTTGAAATTAAAGAATATTTCCGAGCAAGGCGGGACAACCAAAACTGAATTCAGTTCAGTTTTCTTTCGTGTGATCTCGCGGCTTGAACGGAACCCGGCGCATTTTGACAGACAAAGCCCATCCAGATTAGCTTTAACTGGAAACACCGCTGACGGTGTACGGGACATGAATTGAATGCAACTATAATCCTGCAGGCATATATAATGTCGCTTTACAGATGGCCGCCCACTACGAGTCTTAGGTTCTGTTCAAGGTTTCTGCCTGTTAAAGGGAAGCTTTCCCTTGGCTCCGTCTCCAAAGTGCTTGCTCTTGTGGGACAAGTTGGGCTTTATCTTTCCCTGCAGGTTTTTTGCTGCTACACCTGTGAGGTTGCTGGAGAACACTTTCTGTTATCTGTTAAATGTAATTGTCTGTGCTTTGTTTTGGATTTGATGAAAGGCTTACCTGTATCAATTTAGAACCCGACGGTAGACTTGCCTATTTTGACTGGGGACTAACCCTGACCCTGTTTTATTTTGGGACCTAAAGCAGGACTTTTGGGGGGGCGGGCTTGGCACAAGACTTTTCTGTTGACTTGGACTTGCCTGTTTTGACCTGTAAACCTGAAGCAAGACTTTCCCACTGCAACCTACCTAATTGGACATTTAAATCTGAAGCAGGAATCGCCTCTCACTCGACGCAACACTTTCTTGTTTGGATTTGGGACAAACATACTTCCAACTTATTTAAAACACAAGAACCGGGCCCCACCTCTGCTACAAGCCGATATTGTGTTGCTCAAACACACCATATTGTAACACTGAACATGTGAGATTTGTTGTCAATCACTGCCAAGCAGACAGATTCATTAAATAAGTTTATTTATAGCAGTCCGGGTCAGAAAGTGACGATCTGCAAATTGAAAAAGCAATAAATAGATAGATTAATTCTGAGAACAGTCATTTCTCCCTAGAGGGGCTTGTAAAACATGAGTGACACACTGTGTGTGAGCTACACAAGTGAACCTGATGTGAAATCAATAACAGGCAGCGGCCCAACTTCCTTTGCAAAGATTTGAAACATTGCTGAGATTTGCGAAGACAAGGCAGCAGGCGACAAAGAAACATCTGAGCAGCGATCCATAAGTATTGACGGAATTTCATTGAGAGCTCATGTTGTTGGAAGTGTCTCTAATTTTTCCACAGACAAGAAACATCTTGCAATCATCATTTGCACGACTGAGTGACTTCCTATAGATGATAATAAGAATCTTATTAGCGATAACAGACTCTTGGATTGTTTGGCAAATGTCGGACATCACTACCGAGGGATCTTGCCTTTGTTGCTGTGTAACGTAGTTCCCTATTAGCGATCTGCGGCTCCCAGAACGCATCTTTAAACCACGATGACTCACTGCGTCTGCTGGCGCTTCTTCTGCTATGTTGTCGCTGTTTTCACAGCTGCTAAAACGCCCTCCTCGCTCCCGAGCAATGGCACCAAAACAAAGAAGCAATATTCTTCAGATTAAAGTAAGGCAGTGAAAGAACAAACATGCTCATGTAAATACACTCCGACAACGGGGCAAGAATGGTTTAAATGCTTTTACACAAATTTAGTTTGCAGAGAGATTTATTTGGAAAATAATTGGCCCTTAAAAATACGTTGCGGTCGAGCCTTTTTCCTCATTGATTCAGCAAAACAGGACGAAATTTAGAACGGAACCAAGAGACCGCTTCAACCATGATGCTGAATACTAATTCTCTTACTGCATTCTTCAGCTGCTAATCCATTCAGTGGAAATGCAATATCATCCCATAACTATCCCAGAATAACAACACAATTGCAATTTAGGCGGTTTCCTTTGTCTCCTTGGAATTGGGAGCGTGTCAGGGCGTGAAGGTGAGACACAAAAGCTTATTAAAGAAATATTGTTTTATCACCCAAAGTCTATTTTCTCTGAGATAATAATCTTTGAAAGTAGAGATCATGATTTTCGCAGACACAGTTATGTTTTGCAAGATAATAATAAATGGATTTTTGATGGAGCTCATCACCGGGATAACTAGATAGAATATTAGAAAAGAAAAAAAAAGATAAGTCCTCAAGACTTCTATCAGCGGCTCGAAGATGTCTAATTTGGGTTATGATAACAAAGACTTTTTATGTGAATGTAGATTGGAAAGTTCTGGATGAGATCGTAATAATA
This sequence comes from Brachionichthys hirsutus, assembly GCF_040956055.1. NCBI lineage: Eukaryota > Metazoa > Chordata > Actinopteri > Lophiiformes > Brachionichthyidae > Brachionichthys > Brachionichthys hirsutus. Next base: position 9,617,379 of record NC_090914.1, on the reverse strand, counting down.
TTCAACAGAAAGACAATTAACGTTTCACACATATTAGGTGAAGCAACCGAAATACTGAGGTTTTCTACTTGTGGAACTTTTACTTCTTAATATTTATTACATTGGCAGTTTGGGTATTGACAAGCTCTGTTGTTCAGGAGGGACACAGCAAAAGCCTCGAGCAGGTGGAATTTAAGTTGAAACAGTTTTTTTGTCAGCTGCTCCTCTTTTTCAGATTCAGATTGTACTTTTTTGCTACTAAAAAAGACACGAGCCCTTTCCGTCTGATGTACAATTATGTGAAAAAATTTGTTCGCTGTGATGCCCAGGTAATAACGTCAGAGAGCTGTTTGAGTCTATCAATGTAAAAGAACAAATTCTTTTGTCCTTAGTTCCTTAAGGACATCAAATCATCTTTCTACTGATGGATAAAGCAAACACAGGTAACAGGATGACAAAGGGACTGCAGCTACAAAGACGAACCGTCCTCAGAGTCTGGAAGAACAATGTGCTCGATGCTACGAGGTTGTGTTGCTTTGTCACTATTACGCTTTCACCACTGTGTTTCTCACACTCATTGTGTTTCTGCTGTGACCCCTTCCCTTTCATCCTGATGGCAGTGAAAACATGTCCAGGTGTTGCATCCGTCATTCATCCAGACAGCAGCTGATGCAACCGATGGACACAGAAACCAAAGGTGACCCCCCCCCCCACCCCGCCGTACTTTCAGATGTACAATGCTTTCTGCTGATAAAATTCACAAAAGAACTGGGAAAGAAGGGGTTAAATGACTGCTGTGGACAATCAAGACTCCATTAATTCAGATTTCTTTTCTTTTATTATTGGCAGTAAATAGAGCAACTTGATAAAAGAGTGTCTGTCTCGATGTAATTGTTGACAATCCTCTCAGGTAGAAAACAATCTTAGGAAACAAGGCGATTGGTTTCATCTATTTTTCCGGACGGCGTCACTCTGACCTTTAAAATCCATACTCCTGTTTGAGCAAAGGGGCTTTGACAGCTGCAGTGTTCGTTGTCGATTGAGTGTAATGTCTGGGGTGTTGGATGTGAACCTTTTTCCCACTGCATGCCTCTCGATGAGGTCAGATGTAAAAATGGAGAAAACACCACTGGGACTGAAGTAAACGGTGAGCTGACATTTGCTTTGTCTTGTTCGAGGGGAATACAATCCAGGAATAAATATTAATTTCATTTTTCTCAGTCTCAGCTGACTCCTCTGAAGTGATTTAGATGAATTTGCTAAAATATTTGCCTCCATAAATAAACAGCAGCTGCCTTGCTTTAATAGCCGTGACCCCATTTACACGGCTGTAAAGTCCGTAATGAGGCAAGTGTAAAAACTGTTCACCGATGATGCAAAGCCAGCATCAATGCAGCAAACGCCCCGACAGCGGCAACACAGTTAAATCAAACTAAAACAAAACGCTTGACGACCATCAAGCCGGGATGTGAAATGATCACCTTGATGAGTGTCTTGGAGCCACACTGGCCCTCAGCCATCATCTGGTAACAAAGGTGACTGGCGCCACGGCGTAGCTTTCATTTTATGCTAACCTTGTAAAAACGGCCCCATGAGCAAATGGCTTGCAGGAAACAAGACATCAGCAGAGCACACAATCGAACCAACGGCTGATACTAACACTTGGCCCATTTGACAGGGGTTACATTGTTCGCTTCTTGCAGAGCTTCTCCTGACGGTTCTCATGATATTTCTATTGGGTTGCGTCATTCTTTCCTCACTTTCCTTTGGAGATGAAGCTCTTTAAGACCTGATTAGAGCACAGTTGGAGGTTCCATAAAAAAATCTGATGTTTAAGCTCCTTATTTCTCCATCTAAAACATAAATGCAAAAAAAAGATTCACTCTCTTCTGCAGCATTCCTTCTTTGTCCTATACGAACACATTAAATACGCAGCGGCAGATTCTGCACGCAACATCTTACTTTTTCCACATCACGTGGTGCTCATTCTGTCTCACATGTCCTAACAACAAAGAGCTCTGATGAAGGTTGACCGCTGACCTCGCGTCCCCGGGATGCCCCTTCATGCAGCGTGTGTGTGAAACAGAGAAACAGCAGCGTCTGTGCTTACTAGCTTTAACAGAGAATGACATTATTGGACTGTAAATACATGTGTATCTCCCTGTCAGCACTGTCTCTATTTAAAGCTCTTGTGAGGGAGCACATGCTTACACAAATATTAGTGTACGCACATGTTTTTTTTTTTTCGTGGTCGGAAATAATTGTATTGTTTGAGTTAATCCCAACTGCAGAAAACAAAGCTTCTCTGAACAGCTGCAAGAGGGAACGTTGAGCACTCCATGCTAAAATGACTTTGACTTCACAGTTTTACATACAGTACAGAATAGTATACACCGCACACACAAGCAGGGCCGTTTTCAGGCAGTAATTTTTGGGACATGAAACTATAAAGTACAATAAGACAATAGCTGTTCAGGCCATTCCTGTGTTGCTTTTAGTTTCCGACATCACTTGTAGATACTTGGATCCGGTCGGCAGATGTTAGCCTTCATATTTCAACAGTTTCTTGCCTCCATGCATTAAATATTGTGAAGCTCCTTCGACACGCTTTCTTTCATTGTTCCGTTGTTTCTGCATTAAATGCACACTTCTTTTGGGTAATTTAACTGTTCAACACAGACATGATGGTCACAACGGCAGCTCTCCTTCTGATACACACCGTGCATCACTAATTTTAACCCCCCCCCCCCATGCTGATCGTCATCTCAACTACAGTTCACTGCGCGCTCCGCTTCGTCCTTGCACTGTCCATGGTGCTGAACCGGCGGCGCTGTCCGTGGTGCTGAACACACGGCGCTTCCCATGGGACTGAATGCACAGCGCTGTCCACGGTGCTGAACCTGCGGCGCTGTCCGTGGTGCTGAACACACGGCGCTGTCCATGGTGCTGAACCTGCGGCGCTGTCCGTGGTGCTGAACGCGCAGCACTGTCCATGGTGCTGAACCTGCGGCGCCGTCCGTGGTGCTGACCACACGGCGCTTCCCATGGTACTGAACGCACAGCCGGAGCGGGAGGATAAATAAATGTAAATGAAATAAATACTGTGATGTTCGCTGAAACAGATTGGCTATGGTGCAGCCCCACCAAAACCAGCGTCCCATTTGACCACCCCCCCCCCCCCCCCCCCCCCAAATGACTCAATGATCCAATCATTTCTTTGCATTTAAATGGCTATTTGCATGCAAATGCATGCCAGCAGAATGTGTAGCTGCTCATGTCTCCATCTGTTATGCGCCTGTCTCTGCGAGTACGTCTCCCCAGGTCAGAAAAGGTGATGGGACGTGGATGTGCTGATTGTGAGTTTGTCCAGCCTTTGCGACAGCAGCTTCTCTACAGTTGTGTTATCATTTTTCTTCTTCGCCGTAGAAGCCACTTCACATTAATTACCGAGTTCAGATGCGATCTAATTAACAATGTTGTTTCAAATGATAAAAATAGACAGGGGCTTTGATGCTGACGAAAGGCTGCGGTCACAAACTCCTTGGGCGATGACCCGTGATGAGCGAGGAGGCGAGTTGATGTTTCATTCTGTAAGGCAGCGGATTAGAAGATGCACCGCTGCTTCTCGGCACGGGCTCATCCGAGTCAGCAGAGCATTACGCTCCCTGTGAGATCAGGATGGAATGATGCGTATTGACAGATTTGCGCCCGTCTCTTTCCATCGCTCTCTTCAGCTAATTTATGCTCCATCGCACTTCCAAAGCAAAATCATTCAGCATGAGGAAATGATCTGTTCAAATCTCTTGGCAACATATGAGGAAATAAGTTGATGTTTTTTCTTTTGCTTTGGCCCAGGTTTTGATGCAGCTGCAAAAAAAGTGACAAATTGAATTTGGTTCATTTTCTACTCAACTCTTTTGTCACTGCTTGCGCTGATTATGCCTGCTTTCTGCGGCCAATATGGTCTACTGAGCCGAGGACATCACCGTATTAACATGGTCCTTGTCACTTCAAGGAGAGCTGTCTCAGTTTAGCTCTCTGGTCATGAGTTTGGAGCCCGAGGCATCTTTTTTTAATGAGGAAGAGGGACAGTGTGACAGAGACGAGCTGACCTGATGGAAGCCAGGACCGGGCCAGCGCTCCATGCTGTGTGTACACACTCAGCGACACACACACATTGAAACCCGCAAAAAAAGAACAAATGCATGCACAAACCCTGCAGATACAGATCGAGACAGACATAAATGACTTGCTTGGCTCTGTTCGTGTCAAAAGCCATTTGAAGTGGCTCCTGTAGACTGCCAACCCGCCGAGAGCCTCCATCCAGCTGCACCAGGGTTTCACTGATAGCTCTGCAGCACCAGTACTCCCATACTACAATTATTTTTACATGTTTAAATGAAAGTACCTTTTTCTATATCCAGTCACTATTAATCAACTTACAATCTATGCGACTTACGACTGTTCGACTTTACCACTGCACTAGTGGTTTACTTTCCGACATACGAGCGAGCAAATCGAGTGTACGACAGTTTCTGCGGTTTCACCAACAAGTCTCCCGAGAGGAAATTGTCTCTTTCTCCTCCTCATTTACAGGATCATGATGCAGCATAATATACTTACGTTAATTTAACATAACATGAGTGTTTAATCAGGCGACGGATGGATGCGCGTGGATTCACACCAGTTGTGATACTACATAAAAAATAAAAATAAAAGACAACAGTGAATTCAAACGGCAGCTGTGATGTCACCTCAGGATCTTCAGCGAACATGATTGTTGAAGCGAGACGACCTGATGGGGAAGCTTTCTTTATCAGGTAGCGATGAGGCTCCAGCTCCGCTGGTCTGAGCGATGTACTCTAACTATTCACTAGTGGAAAGAGAGTCGACACTCACTCGGCATGCAGCACAGGAGAGGAACTGGAAGCGAGTTCTCGCTTGGCGTGGAAACGAGTGCGTGGGAAGCCAATGCCGCCGCCACCGCTGCTGGAGCCAGGCAGGGCACATCGCACTTTGCCACCTTTCCGTTCCTGAGCGTGTGTGAGGAGTTTATTTTCCAAGTAAAATGCTTTTTTTTTTACCAACATTTGGAAAAGAATACTGCAAAGCTGTGGTGAAGTACTTTTAATTCACAGCAAGCCGTATTCAATTTTAATGTTTAAAATCCCAGAAAGTTTAGTTGTTTCTGCCCAAACTCAACCGACTGTACAGAAGTTTTAAGCATCTGTCGGACTGTCAAAATCCCACCAGCCCATTCCTGCCCCGTTACTGCTGTACTGCTATATATGTATATGCTAGATAGCAATAGCAAATATTAACTAAAACAGTGCTATAATATAATTTATTGTTAGAGTTTGGACATATTTTCATGATTTTGAATTAAAAAAGATTCTTGTTCTGAAAAGAACTGGGAAAGAAAATGTAAAATGAAATATGCAGTGCACAAAATCACCCGCCCCAGTCCTCTATCTTTTTTATGATTATCTTTTATTAATGAAATCCTATTTTAAAGTGTGCCGGCCTCAACTCGACCCCATTAATAGTGACTTAAGTGAAGAGCAGAGGACTAACGGGTACGACGACAGAACCTCAGAGCAATATTTCCCATTTCCATGTTTGCTCAAAGACACTGTGTACTCTTTACGACATACAAGGTACACACACAGAAAGACACAAGATAGTTTAGTCCTTATCTCATTTCCTCCCACAACTGCGCCACTATTGACTGTTCACGTCAGAAACACTCTTACTGAAGGAGGGTTGTTTAATTCCAACCATCTGCGATGTAAAGCCAGAGCTCCTGGTTCTGGTTCTGGTTCTGGTGCTGGACCGGTTATTGACAGCTGTCAATAAAGAACAAGTTTAAAACATGTTCTTTATTTACATGTTTAAACTTAAATGTTTAAACGTAAACATTTAAGTTTAATTTAAAAGGGAAAAATACAACTAGCAGGAAAATTATTTATCATGTGGAATGTCTGAGCTGCCCGTTTTGTTTCGTTCGTGCTGTGAGGCAACAGCGCAACCCAAAATAATCAGCATTTAACAGCAGAGTTCATCTTTGAGGTATGAAAAAGAAAAACTTTCAAAGATAATAGTCTCACTTTCTGAAAAGACAAGGCAAAGCACGTAATGACCTTATTTTGAAAGTTACAACCTTTGCATTCTTAGTGCCAAACTAAAATAACCCATTTAGACGATTTCGTAGGAAAATCTGATAACATGTTCCCAAAAAACTCCACGGCTGTGCTCCATGTTTGTTTATTTATTTCCCGCCCGGATAAATTAAAGAGGCTGCTGCCTGTCGCTGACCCGGATAAAACTGGAAGCTGATATTTCTACTCTGAGGCCTTGCCATGGGATCACTCAAAGGAGTCCCGCGGGCAGGAACAGAGTTTATATAATTCAGGGATGTGTGACTTTGACCTAAGTGGACACAACACATGCATCCAAACAGATGTACGTATGACAGACTGTGTTTGTGACGAGGATGAAAAGTAGTGGTGATAATTACAAATCCGATGCAGAAATATTGATGATGCTTCAATTGTGGAAGCTGCTGTTCTGGAGGATTCGTCATCCGGGGCATCAGAAGGATTCTGTTTGCCTGAAACTATCATGGCAATTTGTGTAATGGAGACTAATTTCATTAAATTAACTCTGCTTTTTTTTATGGGAGCCAAAGTAGAACAGGACGTACTAGATTCATGCCTTATTCCTTCAAATCATCCTCCAGCCTGTCTCCTTAGGTTCTGTTCACCGTTCAGTCACATGCAATTAGAGACAGATGGTGTGAATGCATATGTCCTCTTTCACCCTTTTCAAATTCCAGCTTGTGTTGAATGTATTTCAGTTTCGTTTTCAGGGGCTTTTCTGAGAGAGCTGTTTGAGACAGAAAAGAAGGACGCTGGCCTGCAGCATCTGTTTGCTATTTTGACAAAAACATTTACAGATATTTCATATGTGTCTGGGAACTGCGATACCTCGTGGAAAAAGAGTATAATATGTGATCTATAAAGGTTCTGTGAAATTCATGGGGAATAAATTGAAGTCCTTGAATTTTTCAGCACAGAACTCCACAAACTGGACACATGAAATATGATCAGTTTCGCCCCTGTGGGGTTTTTAGTAAAGCTCAATATAAATGTGATGCAGGGTGATTCCATGGACCATAGCCTGCAGCAAAGCAGGCTTTTAAAGCGTTCAGGAGGGCGACCGCCGCCCCTTTATGTCCCTGAAATAGCTAGGATCAAACTGCCCCATTTAGAATGCACCGATGTTCAATATCAACAACCATTGTGCCATTTAAATTCTTTTTACTATATGGGCTTGTAAACACCGATCTTGTCACCCTATCCCTGCTCCGTCCGTGACACAAAACAATATCGACCGGGAGCTATCGATCCCAACCGGTCCCAAATCGGAGCAGGAACGATTAAAACCCCTGCGAGACCACTGATGGCTGGCTTTACAGCAGGGGGTGTCAATATGAGGACAAAGAGGATAAGTTCATTAAAAAGATTCATTGAGCGTAAAGAGGACAAATCATATGTAGCTGTGCCTTTTAAAAGCTTGCTGTCCATCCTGGAGATGTCGCCAGGTCCTTCTATAGAGCACTTCAGTTTAAAGGCGCCTATGGAGGCAGACGTTGGACCGTCTGATGCTGCTGACAGTACATCTGCGACAGTGTAATAAGACACAGGACGATCGTTTGAGCGCTTCCATCACCCGACGCCTGCAGCAAACCTGCAGCGGCCACGATCAGGCCGCTGTGGAACAAGCTTTCATTGCGTATTGATCTGCGTTGTCCCGGCAAAGGGGACTCACAGGAGCCCGGGGCTCATTAATCAAGCTGACATTCACCGTGACACACGGGGCTGAGGCAGCACCGGGCCGCCGCCGCCACCAGGACGGCTGACAAGGCTGCAAGGGGGTGACGTCACCGTATCATGGACGACTCCTGGTCCACCTCTGAGACGAAGGACGTTTGAAGGCAGAGAAAAATCCACATCACCCATGAAGTAAAGGGATTTACGTTCCCTCTTAACTTTCACTTCATATCTTAATGTAATAATCAAAAGGAGAATTTAGACACCGTAGTCAGTGTCACCTTCAAAAATTCAGAAACACGAGTTTGATGCCAACAGGCTGGAAGTCCATGACACCTGGAATGATTCGGCATCACAGGGACGGTAAAAGTAACGGTGGTCTCTGCAACAGGTCAATATGTCTTATGTGTGGTCAAGCAGGGCATGGGCGGTCCATCGGTCCACATGTAATTGTACAATAAATACAAGTTTTTAATTTGAATGTTAAAATGTAATATTTTTTCCTGCCCTCATTCTGAATCAGATCCAGAAGACATTTTTCATGATAGTGAATATCGGACCCCTTTATGACTGTAATTTTTGGTGAGTGAATTGAATGACAGGGATATCTTTCCTCACCTCACCCTTATTCTCCCACAGACTATTACCCTTTTTGTGAAGCGCTTCTTCTCTCTGCACTCTGTGACTTTCTGGTTATTTGAAAGCACTTTATAAATAGATGACATGAATTCTGGGGAAGTCCCCATCGCCAACGAAGGCTGCTAGAAAGGAAGGTTTGGAAACCAGGCACAGTCTTTCTGTTACTGTAGCAAGGCTAATAGGTAGCAAGGAAGAAAATGTCAAGCTTCTGAAATCCTTGTAGAATCCAGGGTCTCTGGCCCGGGAGGAGGAAACGGTCATAGGTCGGTGGTCAGAGAAGGAGCGCTCCTTACCGACTTCATTCCAGTCAAGTGGAGTCTAGTCAGGTTCCAGGAAACTTTACAGAGACAGAGGAGGCGAGATGAGACACGGCGTGAAAATCTATGTTTATAGGATGAGCTGTGATGATGAAGATGACATAAGATGAGGTAAGATAAGATGACACATGATGAAAGGATAAGAGGAGACGAGATGAGATGTGCCTTTATTGATCTCAAGTGGGGGCCGTTCAATTTCATCCAGCATCACGAGCAGAGGCAGCAAAATGATGCTTTTAGTGTCGTGTGCAGACTAGATAGGAGCGCCATCATCAGCATCGTATGCGACATCTGGCAGGATTGTCATTTAGAAGTGGACAAAAAAGAATCAACATTTTCTGAAACGGATCCCGTCTTCTAATTAGTTAGTTAGTTGTGTCCTCCATGTCATGATGTATATGCGATTGGTGATTTACATTCAGGCACGGGATTCTTACAAACGGCATCAGGAGCACTATGTGGCGCTGTAGGGGTGTGATTATCCATCTAATATATTTCTATGGTGACACAGTTCAAAAGGAACATTTACCATAGCTGCTATAGATAAGTAATTATTCTTTATTGCGTTAGTGAGATGCTAAAGGCCCCATCAGTGCATTTTGACGACATGGGTATGGGATAAATTCACATACTGTCAATTATTGGGTTTGAGTTACAGATGGAAAACCAACACTTTTGTTTGTCAACTGTTAATAAACAACATTACAGATGTAAAGAAGCGTTTAACCGCATCATAAAACATAATAAAATCATGACTACCTGACGCCTCTGAGCCACCTGTCTTTGCTTTCACTTTATTCATTTTCATTATTTTCCCATCTGTTGGACCATAAAATCCTTTAATGATTTGAAGCGCACGGAATGGGCGACATGTTGAGCTTCAAATCTTTTAAAATAGTGCAAGGCTTTCTAGAAAATTGTATAAACTCAGGTCTCTACTAGTCAAATGCAAAATTGCCGGTTCGAAAAATTCCTCTTGCTCTTTCTTTACCAAAAGCTGAAAAAAATTCAACAAATCCCACAGATATTAATATTATTCATATTACTCCATTGTTAATGGGAAACCACATTTACCTTTAAAGCCTGCCTACTAAAAAACACGTAGGCAGCCTGAGGGACACGAGGTGCTTGATCATCTTTGCAGAAATGACTTTTTAAAATACATAATTTTATAAGGAATTTAGCATTGTGTGGGATTTTGTGTTCTACTGCATCTTATAAATGAATAACGAAGTTCACCTCAGGTGAGACCGCGATCCATACCAACTTAGGGCGAAGGATTAAGGATTTCGCCACAGGAAATCTTTGACCTTTCAGAAACGAACAGTTTCTGATCTGCTGGCCGTCATCTGCGTTCACCATTTCAGACAAGAGCATCAGAGCGAGTTTTGAAGCCACAGCACTTTATTTTAGAAGTCGCAAGCAAAAAAATAAAAAAACAAGTTTTCTCCTCCCAAACTTTTCGGGAAGCCTTTCCCATGGGCGCCGAAGAAATAGAGGGGCTTCCCACAGCAAGTTTGCAAAGTCCTAATGAATAATGCAAATTAGAAAAGCCTGTGCGTCTCCTTAGAATACTAATCATTGTGACGGTAAAGCATCAGATCGCTCCGTACCGAGTGTGAACTCTAATCTTAACCTTAGCGCAGCAGATGGACGTAAACACAAGCGAGTTGTTGGGGGGCCTGACGCTTTTTATTATGTTTCAGGACAAGCTTATCAGCTTCGCACAAACATTTATGTCGAGTAAACATGTTTACAAAGTTATGATCTTTGATGAAATGTGCCCTCCTGATTCCCTACTACTGGTAAACATGTTTTCTCACCTAAGACATTTGGTTAATTTTTTAGTAACTGAAGATCCCTATGCTGACAAAACCCAGTCGCCTGACGCTTCACCAAAAGCATTCTATCAGCAGATGTCTGATTGTGGCTATCATGTTTAAAGCAGTAAAAATAAAATTCTTCTAAACAGGAAATGTCGCACTTCAGCTCATCCATTCCAATTATAGCAGCCCTGCAGTCACCTTCACGCATGTGTCCATTTTGGAATTGGATTGACAGGACCATAATGATCACTGTGCATACCTGCAGCTACCCTGCAGGGGAGGCCGAAGTATGGGACGCGTGCAATCACAAACACGACTACAGCATTTTCTCTAATGCGCACAACAGCCCAGCAAATCGGCTCTAGGGTCGAGTACGTTTGCTTTTTAAAGCCCTGCAGGGTCTTAATGAAATTCCCCGGATAATTGAAAAGAGCAATATTGATCAAGTGATTATCCTTAATGAAGCCCCCCTTACGTTAATCATACTTAACCATACCATGCACGAGCCATAAAAAAAATTGCCTGCAGATATTTTTGGTTCTATAATGAATTGAATACTGTGATGAGCTGGAAACTCATCCAGGGTTTACCTGGATGTATTTTTTCCATTAATAAATAAAAACTACACCTATTCCAATAATCTAGAACAATATGTCACAACATTATGATGTTATGATTATGATCACATCATGGTAGACTATGATGCCGCTGATATAACGTCCTCTTCGTTCACGTGCATTCTCAAATTGTTTAGAAACGTGATGCGGTGGCGGCCCGGAGGTCCCGGGCTCCGAACGCGCGCCAGCAACATTCACAGCTCAGGGCCATCAGGCGAGCTTTGTTGCATGTGAACCTTTATCTCCCTCTCCATTCATCTATTGTTAGTCGTATAATTCCAACCGCCTCCAGGGTTCACAAATACAGTCGAATGGCAAACAACTGTGCAGATTTTTGCACATGCGACCCCGAAGAAATGAAAGGCAGAGGCTGGAGAGACGCCTTCTGTCGTTCATCACACTCTCTAGTTCACTATCACGGTGGCAATCTGGAGCTGAATCAGGCCAGAGGAAATAGCAGTAATGACAGACAAAGCCCCGAGCCGGGGCAAACTGCAGAAAGTCTGGGTTAATAGACTTTTTATGGTTTAAGGTGTTCTGTTCCCATGGGGACACTTTATCAGAGAACCCATAGTTCTCAGTAAAACCTGTAATCGGATTAACACCAGGCAAACATCAGGAACACCTCAATCCCAATCCAGCCCCTCACTGATTGATCTTACATCACTAATAGGGGAAAAAAAAGAGTGAATGAAACAATTTATTTTTCATCAAAATTTCAGGAAAGCTACATCGGCACGTCTCAAAGTTCAGGAGGAAGGTAGAAATAGAAGTGATGTTTCCAAATCAGCAATAAATGAAATGATCCATAATAGTTGTCAATGGTGATGAAACCTGATGGCTTTGTTAGGTTGCATTAAGATGCCCTTCAAGTTGGTTTCCCTTTTGTGTCTTTGTCCATTTGTTTGTGCTTGTGAATTATCTATAAGTCGTGCCATGACAGAAAATTGGAACCAAATCACACACAAGGTTATTAAAATGAAAGACCTTTGTCTTGAAAGCGTCTCGGTCGGGGACTAACCTTTTATATTCAAGTTCATATCCGATCAGGTCTCCTGAACTTCTTGCCAAACGAAACAGAAGCCTTCATAATTGAAGCACTGGCCATATTAAATCAGCCTCTCTATTCTAACCCTTAATGAGGACAGTCTTTGGGCCTTGGAGGATGAATCTTAATTAATGTGAATTCAAAAAAAGGTAATCTCTTGCTCTTATCTAATCGCACACCTTTCACACCGGTTCAGAAGGTGAAAACTCTCAGCCCGTTCTGACAAACGCTCTCTAAAACCCGCCCTCATTTAAAAGCCTGCAGATCAGCGCGGAACGCACGTACTTAATTAGGCCTGTACAAATGCAGAAGCGACATTTAACGGCCGAACTCATAATTAACCGTAGAAGAGGTCACATATCTCCCCGATCCTTTCCTCATCTCCGCCGCCCCAGCGGGGAGATTATATGATCGATAATTCTTTTTGTCTGGGATTCCCAAAAGCATCAAAAGATCATTTTAATCTTGTTTAAACCAAATTCTGCCCAAGTGTTTTTGAACCTTTATTGATCCAGGGAGAGTTTGCCGTTTCATGGACAGCCTACTCTATATTCATCCCGCTACTAACCATAAATTCATAACAGGGAGCTGCGAGAGGCTTTCACTTTTGGCTGAAGAGCTGTTCTGGCTCAGAGACGCCTTGAAAAGGGCTGTTGAAGAAGAGGGGCGCGTTAATTATTTAACGCAGCTAGATTTTTCTATCCCATAATACACTGTTGACCAGTAAGCGACCCTGATGTGTTGAGGATCTGATTTCTTCCATTTGTGTTTTACGTTTTCAACCTAGGAGTCAAAGTGTAATCAAATCCGTGAGCTGATGGCAGAAAAGGGGCGGCTCAATCTGCGGAGCGCTTCAGAGATTATAAACCTCATCAATGTGCACAATGTTTATTGTCAAGGGGTAAGATAAAGGACTGGAAATGCATTTGACTCGGAATGACATAAAGGAGAGGAGCCGTGGATAAACCCAGCATTTCTCACAAAAGGCCGGACAGTTTGGCTGGATTTATTGCTGCCTTTCAAACATAAAACCCTCCATCTCGTCGGTGAGGAGATCATTACACGTGCGCTTGAAAAATAAAAGATGTCATTTCTGCTAAAGTCTAATGCAGCTCCGAGGCACCATACAATCTGATTTATAGCAGCATCTCCGGTTGCTGCGATGCAATCATTCAATGCCAGAAGTATCCGGAGAGCAGTGGGAAATAAAATTCAATTACAACAGATCATTTCTTTTTTTCGACACCTCAAGTGACTCAGGGCTGAGAACTCCACGCCAGGCCGAGATTCCACAAATATTCCTTGTTGTGAGGTGTCATGCATCAAATAACTACAAGAAACTTCCACCTTGGTGTCTCTGCTTGGTGGAGAGGCTAAAGAGAGAAAACACACGGGATTACAGGGAAAAGCGAAGAATCAAAGTAGACTGGAACTCCTTTACGGAATACAATGAAAGCAACCCTTTCCTCGTGGCTGAGGGATATCGAGCTGGTCGGACGCATCTGTCTGACGCTTTGCTGGTGCAATCAGAAAGCTCATCCCTCCCAGACATGCAGACAGGCAGACCGAATTCAATTGAACTGAAACTCATTTCGGCTTGGAGCTCGTCAGCCTAGCGACGGGCTCGGGCGCCGCGGCCTCTCATCTTCCTTCGGTGGGCAGAGACATTTTTTCAATTATGCACACAAGCGAATGGAATTATAGGCTTAATCCTGACCTAATCCCCAAACAAACAGATCTAAGGCCTCTATTTCCAGCCAAGCCACCCCAGCCGTCCTTTTACCCCAGCATCTGTCTCCTCAGCTAACCCGGTGCAGGCAGGAAGTCCAATTGCTCCAATACTTCCTTAAACTGAGCACTGCAAACATCGACGCCGTCTAAATGGTCAAATTGGTTTTTGCTTTGTTCTGTTCCATCTTGTTGTTAAATGCGGTAAGGCTAGCAAGCCACACGCTTACACAGGCAGCATCATTTCATTGTTTCGCAAATATTTGATGTGCAAATAGGAAGTCTTTTTTTTTTAAATAGACCTAGCTGCATGTAACTCCGGGTTTCTTGACAGTTTCTCCATCCTTTTACTTGAAAACTAAAAACGCTGACTGAAAACATGACCTTCTCGGCAGAGTTAATAAGATATCCATTTGTATCCCATAGAGCTGCTTGCTGCTGGGCATCCATCTACCATAATACCAGGGTTGTAGACAGCATGAGCTGCAAAAAATATCAGAGGTCAGGACATAAATGAAATAGTCCTCGGCACGATGTTCTCGATCCGTACAAAGGAACTGCTGTCTGTCTAGCCACGATACGATAGACGCGATGCTGGTTGGCTTGATGTGGCTGTAGAAGCCGTGGAAACCGTCCTGATGCGCCGAACAGTGAAAGGTCATTGCTGAACAAACTGCTTGAGCGGCTGCTTGGAACGTTTTGAATGGGCAGCACAATAAACCTCACAGAGTGAACTCGGGACAGCCCGAGAAGATTCCATTCAGATCACACGTCTTAAATGCATGCTGTCTTCAAGGACGGGTGTAATTGTGATCTCTGACTAGAATCCGACAGACTTCCTGTTGCTAGCACATGGCTAGGTCGCACATTTGAACACATTACACCTGTTTCACACCGGTTCCACCTTCTGGGTACCACACCATTCCGACCTAGCTCTTCAGGGCTTATTCTCCAAGGCGACTTCACACTACTTCCTGTCTGAGAAAGATCTCAGGGGCACCGTTTCACTTTGATGTCCATTTTCTGGGGGGTTAAATTCAAAGGAGAGAGAATCCCTTTGCCAACATCTAAAATTCCCTCCTGGTCCCGTGCCGTTCACACCAGCGCATTACAACAGGTTGCATCCTTGTTGATGATGTGGATTTGAATGTCAATGGGCCTTAAATTGATCCACTTTGAAACGACTTGAACCAGCGAAGCACTCAGTAATTTTCACCTCCCTGAGAAAAAGAGAAGAGTCGAGATGTTCGATGCATGAAACGCACTGAAAGGCTTCATCAACCCGTGCCACCATTATTCTACCACACAAACACACTAAGCCATGAACGCGCTCCCTTTTTACGGGTGTCGGTGTTTCCAGCCAATCCAAAGGCGGTGAGCTCGCTCTCATTTCCCTTGACTTGTACAAGCGATCGATTCCACTCGGAGCTGAAAGCCGCCGCTCATTCCCCCCTGCCAGCCCGCTCCAAACTTCCCTCGCCATATCGCTCCATCACCTCCTGCATGCAGATGGGTTCGAGGAGGGGAGGGCGGGTTTGTTAGAAGTGAGAAGAGAGACACAAAACGTTTGATCGGCAGAGGTTCTAGCGATATGCATCAGCGTACGAGCGCCACGGAAGATTTGCCTCTAATTAAGGAACACGCTGTCGTAGATGTCACCTTGTGAGTGGATCGTTTTCGCTTCACATCCATCCCTTTCTGTTATGCATCGCAAAGCGTGTCGGCACTCTACAAATACACTAAAGACCCAACTCCATGTTTGGGTCCGATAATTACACATCTCGCATATTATACTTTCACGCTTATCTATTTAGGCCTCTCCAGTTCTGGAGCGATGCAGCAAGTCGGGATTGTTTTGGAAGCTTGTTTTCATGATGGTATGTTCAAGGACAATACTTGCAGGACTGCGAGACATATTTACACATTGGCCACCAAGTAATGTTTTCCCTGTCAAAATGACCAATTTAGATCGAAAATTCTCAAAGTAGGACAGAACCTCTATGCACTGAACGTGATTCAAGCACCCAAGTGTGCATTTACTGCCAAACTGTTGAGTTAATGCAGTACTGCAAGAATATTTTTTTTTTCATGGAGAATATAGTGTGGGGATATAATATAATCAAACGATTTGATGATACATTAATTTTTCATCAGCTTAAATTCACTTTGGGGCTGTAAATTCACACTTGGCACCACTGAGAAGCGTCTCGCTGGATAGAAATATTAGCGAGTAACAAATCAGCTCAAACCGTGTCTTCATTCTGATGATAAAACCTTTATTGCTCCTACATCTGCAGCGAGTTGCGACATAATCAGCCTCATCATTTATGACGGCGTTTCAAACAAATGATTTCCACCCAGTGGTCGGAGCGACCTTTCACACCTTTGAAATTGGTCGAGGGGCGAATTAAGTTGGGGGCTATGGGGTGAGAGTTCAGCGAGTCGTTAAGGTCGTCACTGTCGGGTGATAATGCTGAATCACAACTTTTCAAAACAAGAGCTCCGTTTAAAGTTGGACCGCAATGCGACTCATCAACTGTGAAATGGATTTTGATAACCTTGATGACGACAATGAATTGACAATAGGAAAAGATCTTTTGTTTCGCATTATGCTCTGTTGTTCATTCGGTTGTGCCACTAATCATTCTCTTTAATGTTCAGGCAGCGAATGAGACAGGAAGCAATGTCGTCCCTTTAATGACATCCATCCATCCGTTTTCCATAAACACTTATCCTTTGCAGGGTCACGGGAGGGGGGGGGGCTGGAACCTGTCCCAGCTGACGTTGGACCAGAGGTGGGGGTACGCTGGCCATCAGTTCATCAAACTGACACTGAGCCCATTCTCTCCTTCTCACTCACATGTCGGAGTCACCGGTTCAGCTTTGCTGCTGTCGTTTGGATGGAGGGAGGAAGCAGGCCAATCCGGAGGAAACAAATGCGGACAAGCTTTTCACCTGGCGGTGAGGCGACAGCGTTTGCCCCCTCCACCTGGACGGGACACCTGATTAAGGGATGCCTACTTATGCTTCCTAAGAGCCCTGGGTCACTCCATGCCTGTCGGTGTCACATTTGCGGAGATTAGTCTGGCGCGTCTTTTTCAAAAACACAACAAAGCCAAGTTCATAATACACGACTCTCCAGCTGTTAGAGCCGTTTTATGGCATGTTTAGGTTTTCTATACCCATATTACACATCTGCTTAAATTTTACAGTTGGTTGGCTTGATGTAGAATTTCAGTTGCTATAAATGGCCACGGGACACCAGTGGCCCTTTCTGCCACTGCAACTTTAGAATCCCTCAAATCCTTCAAAGCCCTCAGAAACACTGACACCGCTTTAAGCGTCTCAACACCCAGGCTGCTCACGGAGTCTGCACTGATACCTGTGAATCTCAGCCACGCAGGCAGGTTTATGTTTAATTTGCTTCAAAGGGACCGACGGCAGATGAGCCGAAACGAGTTCGGATTTGAGCGAAGGCTTCTTTTTAGACATTGCAAACGCAATCTGCTGTTGTGTCCTCCGGGGTGGGTGTTGCACCATTGTACACAGCGTAGAGAAGAAAAGTACGGTGGGGGGGGTTTGTTTCATGGCACGGCTTTTTGTGAACTATAATTACTGCCCGAGGTTCTCATCGCCTCGCCACTGCTGACTCAGGATTTTCTTGCAGGAACAGCGCAGATGAAAGAAGCTGCTCCGTCAATAAGACGATGGATTTTTGCACAAAAGGTCGCAGCGTTTTTGTCTTGTATTTATTTTCTCCATAATCGAGACTCCGTGGCTTTTGGTTGAAAAATCCGTAACATCAGCTTCTTGGGAGGGTTTTCTGCAAAATGGCCAGTGTTGAACAATTATACATTGCGTATGCACAAGATTCTGGGTGTGGCACATCTACAAAGCGTTACTACATCCTGGTGATGGAAACGCTCACAGGCGACATCCTCGTTCTACTTGCATTCCCCCCGAACACACGCAACTGTTTGAAGAATTAAATATCCTTCCTGCCGATTCATTCCCAGTAATGGCTTCCTATTCGCTCTAGTTAATATCCTCAAGGTCACCATTTTGATGGATCATAATGTCAGCGGGGATGGACATAAACGTCCGCCGCCCCCTCCCGTCTGGCGGCGACCGTCGGCTGGCATCACACCTTAATTGACAGGAAGAGAGGCAGACAACACCGTCAGACCGAGGCAATCGATTGTGACAAACAAATTAGAGATGCGTTTGAATGATTAAGTTATGTATTGATTGTGATTTAAACATTAACGGCTGATGTACTCGGAACGATTAGATGGAAAGACCGAATGCGATCAATCCTTTTACACATCACTGGGGTTTAGCACGTGAAGACGTGGGTCTACGGGATAATGAGGGGCTGCGCAGGAGCCCGGTCGACGGGTGAGAATTCCATCTAATGTAATTATGAACATTTAAACTTTGAACACCAGTTTGTTGTCTTTTTTTTTTCTTTTTTTTCAACCAGCTGAAGCTACGGAAGCTTATTGCATTCACTGAAGAAAAAAGTTTCGGTTTTCCTGAATTTATGAGATAACTTCAAGAAAAAAAAAAAAAGTTTTGGTTTTCCTGAATTTATGAGATAACTTAAAGAAAAAAAAAAGTTTCGGTTTTCCTGAATTTATGAGATAACTTCAAGCCCTATTTTCCGAAGAAGCATGTCGATGCTGCTTGCAGCCTTCACCCTCGTTTGCCCACAGATTGGATATTTTGAGCAGTGTAGCAGGTGAACACAAATGCCTAATTGTTTCCTGAGTAACAACAAAGCCATGTTGAAGGCATTTCTGGTGCATCATCTTATATCCATGGAGCATGCCATGTTGATCCATCTGTTCCTGAAGAAACAGCGCGGTATCCAGCAAATCAGAATGGCACTTTCTTCTGAACAACCGCATAGACTTGAGGTGCCTACGCAAAGTCGATAAACTGAGAACAATCCCTTCAAGGTTACTCAGACAGCAGAGTATTTCCCAGTGTCTTAAACCAAGATGAAAATAAAAGCGAATAGAACAAGCAAGATCTACGGCAGCCATTACTAGACCTAAAATAAATAGGCCTACAGAATTATTTCAACATTTCAGAAAAACTGAAAAAATTACCTCTAAAAACCGAAAAAGATTACCTCTAAAAACCGGAAAAAATTACCACTAAAAACAGAAAAGAAAAAATTTGCTCTAAAAACCGAAAAATAATTACCTCTAAAAACTGAAAAATATTACCATTAAAAACAGAAAAGAAAAAAATTGCTCTAAAAACCGAAAAATAATTACCTCTAAAAACCGAAAAATATTACCACTAAAAACAGAAAAGAAACATTTTGCTCTAAAAACCGAAAAATAATTACCACTAAAGACCGGGAAAAAAAATTACCTCTAAAAACAGAAAAAAATACCTCTAATAACATTAAAAAAAAACATTTAGCATTAATTTATCTCATTATTTCAGAAAAACAGAAAAAAATACCTCTAAAAACAGGAAAGAAAGGATTTATCTCATTAATTCATAAATTCAGGAAAACCGAATTTTTTTTTTCTTCAGTGAATGCAATAAGCTTCCGTACAATTCTGTCAATGGCGCTTACCTTCCTGGTTTAATTCCAGGATACTCCAGTTTGAACACTTTCATCAGGAGCTTTCTGGAGGAACATCAGGAGTAAATCAAAGACAGTTCGACTTACTTTGACATTTCCTGTACAAAATAAAATGACCGTAATATGTCTGCAAGCGGCTGATGGGGCCATTGATCAAAACTAATGACTCATTTACTTCCTCTGCTCACTTCCCTTTTTTTTTTGTTCTTTGCAAAGACATGAAAACTTCAGCAAAACTCTCTATTGTGATTGGCTGACATTAAATTAACTTTCAGTGGGTTTACTTCCTGCTGCATTACTACTATTTGGTAAGGATAAGCATTTTAACCCTTTTTTTTTATCTCTCCAGATATAATTTCAAAGTTTGTATGTTTAAGTAGCTACACAACTTTTTAGTTCTCATTACCGAAACGTGAAGTTTTGAAGTTAAAAAAAAGAAGTTAATGATTCTATTTATTATTATATAACCAATTATGGTCTAAATATTAACAGCTAAGAATAGTTTAGGTAGCACATTATGTACTAACTACGTTAGCATAAACGTTCATTGTCACTCATCCACCGCAACACCGTTTATCATCCACCGCAACACCACTATCATCCACCGCAACACCGTTTATCATCCACCGCAACACCACTATCATCCACCGCAACACCTATTATCATCCACTGCAACACCGTTATCATCTACCGCAACACCGTTATCATCCACCGCAACACTGTTTATCATCCACCGCAACACTGTTTATCATCCACCGCAACACCATTTATCATCCACCGCAACACCACTATCATCCACCGCAACACCACTATCATCCACCGCAACACCATTATCATCCACAGCAACACCGTTTATCATCCACCGCAACACCGTTTACCATCCACCGCAACACCGTTTATCATCCACCGCAACACCACTATCATCCACCGCAACACCGTTACCATCCACCGCAACACCGTTTATCATCCACAGCAACACCGTTATCATCCACTGCAACACTGTTTATCATCCACCGCAACACCACTATCATCCACCGCAACACTGTTTATCATCCACCGCAACACTGTTTATCATCCACCGCAACACCGTTTATCATCCACCGCAACACCACTATCATCCACCGCAACACCACTATCATCCACCGCAACACCACTATCATCCACCGCAACACCATTATCATCCACCGCAACACCGTTTATCATCCACCGCAACACCGTTTATCATCCACCGCAACACCCTTATCATCCACCGCAACACCATTATCATCCACCGCAACACCGTTATCATCCACCGCAACACCGTTTATCATCCACCGCAACACCATTTATCATCCACCGCAACACCGTTTATCATCCACCGCAACACCATTATCATCCACCGCAACACCGTTTATCATCCACCGCAACACCATTATCATCCACCGCAACACCGTTTATCATCCACCGCAACACCATTATCATCCACCGCAACACCATTATCCTCCACCGCAACACCGTTTATCATCCACCGCAACACCATTATCATCCACCGCAACACCGTTTATCATCCACCGCAACACCGTTTATCATCCACCGCAACACCGTTTATCATCCACCGCAACACCATTATCATCCACCGCAACACCATTATCATCCACCGCAACACCATTATCATCCACCGCAACACCACTATCATCCACCGCAACAGTTGAGGCCCTGTTGCGGTGGAGAGATACAATGTTTCGGTAATGAGAAACAAACAAATAAAGGAGGGAATGCGCTATAACTCTTGCTCATTCTATTCAACAATCTATTTCTATCTTTCTGTGTGTCAATCTTTTTCATGAAATGTTATACTCAAGTATGGTATTTTGTTGCAGGCAAGCATCAAGTGAAAAGAAAAGGGCGTCAGCGAAAGAGAGGTTGGCAAAGCATAGGGCTTTAAAGAATCTGGCAGACAGAATAGTGTTGTATGGGACCAGTATCCCAAATGCTGAATGTCTGTATGATCAATTGAAGAACAATTCATCAGTGACTCTGTTTAAAGTGTCAGAAGGGGAGATAAATACCAGCAGTGAATTGATTCCGCCCAATCTAAAAACTGTTCCTGGGACGCTGAAGATTCATCAGGTGACATCCCCAAAGCCAGGAGTCATCAACACACGGGAGGTGTCTTGCTTTTGTAGGGTTTATGAAATAAACATTTATTTAGTTATTTAGTGACCGATACATACAAAATGTGTATGTTATCTTTTACAAAAGTAATTAAATAAACACAATTGTAAATCCTCACAAATGTTTCGGTAATGAGAATAGGAAATTACATTAAATTAAAACATTTTAAAATGCATCTCTCCAGAGTTATATATAGGTTTTAGCATGAGTAATAAGAGTCTACTGTAACAATGGCCAAAAATAATCATTTTTAACCATATACTTCATGTAATGTTAAGTTGATAATTTGTTATGGGCTTCATCTAAAAAATGTCGATAAACATATAGGCAATATTTTTTTTTAATTCTGAAAATATACTTTTTAGTTAGTTCACCCCATAATCTTATATGTACAAAAAAAATATATTCAAGGGCATGTTAAAAATTCTTATGCTTGACACCTTCTAAATCTTGATTTCATGAGAATCACCCAGGAGGCGCTGATTGTTTTGTGAGAAGATGGTTGGAGAGGTGTTGATTGTTTGTCCAGTCAGAGGTCTGGTCAAACCGAGTCTTAGTCATATGGGTGTGAATGCACAACTCACAAGCGATGGACAGATGCTGTTGTTACTTTTAGCGGCATCAATCTAGTGCTAATTTGACATATTGACTCCAAATGAGGACAATTTTTTTATTTTTTTTGGTGAAGAAAATGATGATTCACAACTAATCGCATGAGTTCACTTATGCAGAAGTTGAGGAAAACAGATTCATCAGGGACAGGCGAGGAGGAAAAACACAAACTGTACTCCGGCGGAGTAATTAAAGATAATCTCTAGACACTTTTCCCCACGCGCTGACAGACAGAGGTCACACTAAAAGCAGCCAGGAGGTCTGTGGTGAGTGCCGGGACGAGGAAAAGTGGCGAGCTGTTAGTCCGGAGGAAGTGCAGAGAAGTGACAAACTGCTGATGCAGGTTTTAAATTCATCACGCAGCGAGATGACGGCGCCGATGACAACGACGCAGTCGGCGGCCGTGTCATCTCTGGCAGCGCGTCTGCAGCGGTTAATCAGAGGGAGGTCAAGCAAAATGCCTGCTGGAGGAAATGCCTTTTAGAGTTGGTGCACGGAGACGGAGGTGTGTGCAGTGCTGTCAGAGATAAATACGGTGAAATGAACTCGTCTGGTAAACAATGACACATAGCTCCGTGTGCCTTCACACCATATCCCCGCTTTCTGTCCGAAACTGAAAGCAAATTTTCAGTCGCTGTATTCTCTTTTAGTTTGCTGAGCATGCTCATGTGCAACAAGCGCCTGCTCCGTATTCACACAAGCTGCAGACACCGAGGCCTCGGGTGCCACTGGGTACAATGACAGCTGAATTCAGCTCAAAGGCGCATTGATGCAAGTCCTGCATTGAGGGCTGACACATTCATTTTCAATTAGATTATCTGAGCATGTCTACGCTTTTCAAAGCAGTTCATAATTTAGGAGAATTTCAGAGTTTAGCCAGCTGAAAGCTCTCATTCTCCAGCATTAACTGCCATGAAGGCGTGCCCTTCTCCATCTTTCAAGTAAAGCCGGACTAATTGATTTTTCAGCCATTCAGGAGCTGGAGGTGATGCATTATCGTAATTTTCTGAAAGTGTTAGCGGGAAAGAGTGCAAGCATTCGTTTGGAATTGAGATTCAGCGAGCCCAAAATAATCATGATGCTGATGCTGAGCAGCAGGTTATGAGCAGATTGCTAATTTAGTTCCACATCCAGCAGGCATGCCTAAAAATGTCCATTCATTAAGAGTTATTTGGAGATAAAAGAAAGCCTAATTATCACTCTCACTATTAGGCGGTGGAATTTCCAGTTTTTTTTAAATTTATTTTTAAAAGTCTTGTTTCTTGCTACTGGGACAAAATGCAAATGTTCCAAGCCGTGAGCTCAAACCGAAGAATTATCGCAGGCCTCAGGTCTTCCAGCTGGGAAAGTTACAGTCAAAGCCAGGATCAGCGGATCGGGATAAAAGCTGGAGCTGGCATGCTGCGTTAGGTGTGTTTGAATTTGCTGCTAGCACTGCCGTTGTCGCAAATCAATAACTTCCTTGTAAGCCTGCCTTCAAACTGTTGGTGTACATAATGCTTTCACTCCGTCAGCTCCGGAATGGTGCGAACAGAACAAAGCAGCAATCCAGAAACATGATGCAGGGGTTGCAGAGAGCCAGAGAGAAAGATTTGAATTGCAAAGCGGTTGTAATTACAAATCCAAACCGTTTTCAGAATGCAAGCCATTCCCAGTCACTGTCCCTGCTTCTCATAGTTCCTTCCTCTTTGCAATTCAAATATAAACATTTGGCTTGAAGTGATATTTTCATGGGAACGCTAAAGTGGGAGTCGTGGAAGCAATCGGGACACACATAATACATACTCATTGATGAATACATGCATTACAGATTAGGAGCGCTTCATTTATCATTCTCTGTGTTAGGATCTATGCTAGATGACATTATATAACATACACGGTCCAGCTTCCTTAAAACGTCAGAGTATTATTGGTGATTCCGATACAATCAGAACAACATATCAGATCTTAAGGGCTAGACCAAATGCAAAATAACTCAGCTCTCCAAATGTAACTCTACAGAAGACGTGCCCCATATTCAAACACTCGCGTTGAACATTCGAGCGCATCAGTCGCAGACGGTGATTTATTGACTAAAGCTCTGGCTCTGCTTTCACATCAGAACTGTAGCGCCTGCCTTAATTTCCCAGAGGGCCGTGCTGTAGGAGGTTATCCTGGCCCAAGGTGCGAGCCTGGAGGCTTGGTGACCTCGATACTCAGACGAATACGAAAACTTGCATTCTGGGGGGAAAAAGCCAATCTTATCTTGGTATGGGAACCCAAGTGAAGATTTGATTATGTTAGACTTCCTAAATTTTCATAAGACTTCATTAAATTCAAAAGTGCTGCCAATAACTCCCTGTGACACCGTCATTATTTTGGCACAGAAATTATGATTAGGCACAACAGTATTATATTTGAAATTATCATTGGTAGGATTCTCAAACTGTAAATGACATTTGAAATTTCCTTGACATCTTAATATCCCTGATATTTAGCACCTGTTCTTTCGAGTCCAATACAACAAGCTAGCGCGACAGAAGCAGCCATGGATACACGTACATCCCAAAATCTGATTTGGACATGAGCGCCGATCGAAAATCCGATCCAGATGAAATTTGGTGGTGAGGTAGAGGGGCCCACCCTACATGACCCACCCTTCATTCAGTCCGTTAATATTTATATTCAAATCACTGTCTGCCTTTTATGCATGCCAGATGCTTTAGGAGTGGATTAGAACGAAGACTGAATATGTCCCAGTGGCCTTTAAGTGTTGTTGAATTATGTGTAACCATCTACAGTGGTACCTCTACTTACGAATTTAATCCGTTCTGGGAGTAGCTTCGTAACGTGAAAACTTCGTAAGTAGAGACGCATTTTGAATGTAAATGCACTAATCCGTTCCAAGCCCCGCAAAAGTATGATATTTTTTTTAAATATTAATCTACCTGTTAGCTGTTACTTTTTGTCCTCTTTGTTTACTGGTCCTTTGCGGTGTTTTCTGCCTCGCGTTTCTTGAAAAACTGATCCAATGACGTCTGCTTTTGCCGGCTTTTGACAATCCGTCGGAAATGTGCGAGGCAGACGTCATCATAATGAGCAATAGCCCGACTTGTCAACACTTTTTCCGGGTGACACGAGGGGGACACGAATAGCATGCTGGGATACACGCATACGCAACGGGTTGCCAGGCAGATTTTAGGCGATAGCCAATGGCAGAGCAGCTACGAGCAGCTATTTTTGACTTCGTATCCTGAAACGCCTTCGTAACGAGAGGCAATATTTTCCCATTCAGATACTTCGTAACCTGAAACTTTCGGATGTAGAGACATTCGTAAGCTGAGGTACTACTGTAGTTAGAAAATAAAAATATTTGGTTGATCTTTTTTTTATATTAGAATAGAAAAAGAAGCTGAATTGCATCATTTCCATATTTGACCTCTTCAAGCGGAGGCCAAGGTGATGCTCGTCCTCGACTTTGTTGCTGTTGTTGTGCTTCTGGTTAATGATTTAATTCATCGAGTCAATGCGAGGAAATTACAGTTTCTCAATTGGGTAGAACTTTAGTATCTTTCAGTAACACACTCGCATCATCTAGGGATATGATGAAGATAATAAGGGATGCTCTCACTGATTTCTGCCGGAGAGAATGACTAGAGCATTTGCTTGGCCAGCCCTATAAACTTCAGAATCTAACCAAATTGGCAAGTGCAAACAAGGTCTGTCTCTTTATGACAGCAAGGGTCAGGGTCATTCAGGTAAGGAATGAGATGATGGAGCCCTGGAGGGGGGGGGGGGCGTTAGACACGCGTTCTATCTAAAAAAGACTACTGAAGGTAGAAATGCCCTGTCGCCTCAGCTCCTGAAACACTCTGGCTTTGATCCTTACTCCCTTTGAATCTTAATCACCTGGGAAAAAGTCTCAATTATCTCCAGGAAACTTTCAGAGGGACAGTGTTGTCGGTCGTCCACCGACTCGGATTAGATAGAGGCACCGAGAGATGCGGGATGTTCATATATAGGGGATCCCATTTCATGCAAGATATCAGGAGCTGGCCCCAGTGAAGTGAGGAGGAACAGTTAATTGAGATAAAACACTGGCTTGGCTTTGAGAGCTGGGCGTTTATGACAGAGTGGCAGGTCAGAGGAATAGAAGAAAAACGAGTGGATGGATGGGTAAATAAATGGGGATGGCTGGGTAGGTGTGTGGATGCGAGATAGATGGTGTTAAGGCACGGATGCATCCGGGCAGTCCCGCTTTACATAACAGAGGCTTTTCACTGGAAGAGATGAAAACACAGTTCCAGCAGACACGGGGAAGTGTGACTGGTCGGGTGTTTCAGCGTCGATAAACTATTTCCCTGACAAAACATTACAAATCTCTCCAAGCCGAAGGCCTCAGAAATACACACAGTTCCGCTGCACTGTTGCCTGGTGAATTTGGGAACACTGGCTTTTCCCTGAGTCACTTCTCCTAATGTGATTTTCGGCCTTGAAAATGTAATCGCACGCTTAAAATAAGGCTTGCAGAGAACTAATCCTTTCCAGTGTGTCTAAGTGCCATGGTGAGATAATAAAAAAAAGCTTTGACTTGCTCATCCTTTTCTCAATAATCATACTTATTGTCATTGCAGTATCATAATAATCCCAAACGAGATAGAATGCATCATCATTTAAGCAAAAAAAATCCTAAACAAGAACTAGGATATTTGTGTCCAAGCCCGTCACCTCGTGCATCATAGCTGGATAGGAACAAACTGACTATCTTAAGTTCAAATGTGGCTAAACTTTGTAAAATATGTAAAAGTGAAGAAACCAAACGTGAAGATCCAACCTTTTAAAGACACCATCGCCTGACTGAAAGTCTTTCCGTGAACGCCTGCATGAGGTAGCCGTTTTCAACAAAAGCTATCCACGCAAGTCAGAACCAGAGCTACAACCTCAGCATGCTAACAAGTCCATTATAAGGATGTTAAAATGCTGGCACAAACAAAACTTAGACCAGGTGATAACCCATCTGGCAGATTTCATCCTGAGAGGCGACCTGCAGCAATCCGTCCAATAACGTCAAGTTAAAAAGTCCATATCGTCCAAGGGTTGGGGATAAATTACAATTTTCTGCAAGTCTTTTCAATAGGAAATGTGCATGAGCAATGAGACAGAAGTTTAAACCGAAATGGTATGGAATCTATCCTGGGGGGGGGGTCGACATTACTGTCTGTTCGTAATGCCAGGACATCAGCAAGACATCTCGCTCAAAATAACAACCTCATGGGGGGGGGGGGGGCAGGAGATAAAATCAGGGTCTCACAGAAGACATTAGGATTCATTGTCTATGGACCATAAATGTCTGCACAAAATTTAGCATGAATCAATCTCATAGTTGTTGGGATATATTAGTCTGAGCCGGTGTGGCGGACGGGTGGACGGATCGATAAATACTGCCTTCCCCAGAGCTTGCATGGGTAAACAATGAATCTATCAGTGCTTAATTTGAACTGTGACAAAACTGCTTCAAATTAGACGATGCTGAAGACGGAAACAGATCTGCTATTTCATGCCTCGGGTTTCGGTTTGTCCTTTTGTGTCAAGGAAATCCTTAAAAACAGCGCAAGAGAGACGTGCATGTGGTCATAATGCAAACTTAGTAGTGTTGAATCCCTCGCTGGTGGCATTGCACCGAATCCTCACCTGCTTGAGTGCCACTGAGCATTCAGGTCTGAGACACAGAAGCCTGTTAGCTTGCATTAAGCAGGCCTACCGTGTTTGACTTATAATGGGGCGGTTTCCCTGCAGAGGAGGCGTGACATTGCACATTCTTACGGAGCTGGCAGCGCCGGCCTTGTTAGCGCCCCCTCCGTTGTAATTCCCCTTACATCAGCTCATCTTGCTTGTGATTACACAGATGCCAATATAACTCCTTGGACTCCTCTTGCAAGACAAGTGATCAAACACAAATCAATTACTGATAGATATACGCTTGAACCTACATTCAAACGTGCAAGGCGTGCGGAGGATGCGGATTCCTACGCGCACACAGGAATATTCTGTTCTCGTGACTTTCTCAAGGCGATTGCTGGGCAGTTGTCTGGTATACGCTATTGATTTTTAAGTGATGCTAAACTAAAGGGAGCCCCGCGCCGCTCTCGCTGCCGTTTGCTCTGCATCATGCAGATACATACGTTTTCAGACAACCAGCCTGCTGCTCTGTTGCTCTCGCGTCTGGCTTAGCCCAGCAGTATGAGCTTCCTGCCAGGATAGCTCTGCCCTCTGAACCCCCCCCGGGCAGCAAGGCCAGCACCAATCACAGGCCCTCAATGCATCATTAGCCAAGAGTCTGACCTTTACATCAAAACACAAACAACAACTTATTCAGGTTAAGTCCACTTAAAGGCGTCTGCGTGGAATTAAAGGCAGTGACAGGATGATGGACGACCCGCATGCCCAAGCTGACTGAGACTTAATTCGCCAACCAGTGCTCCTTGCCTCTTGGTGGACTACCGGTGAGGAGATGCCCTATTTCTACAAGAAACAGGGAAGAGAGGAAGGTGATATAAACAGGGGCTGGGAATGATGGAATATTAACGTGAAAAGAACAGTAGGCGCTGGGATTTAAAGGGATCTACGGCCCCCAGAGCACATCAGACCCTCCGACAGAACCGAATGAGCTCCTATAATTGGAATGATTTGGCTGACCACCTCGGTCAGCATGCAATCCTGCAGGATCGAGGAGGAAAAGGGGATACGGAGGAGGTCAAGAGTATGGATGGATGGGAGGAGCTAGAGACGCTATACGTTGTCAGCCCCCCTGGTTTAACTGCTATTCTTATCTTAACACCAGGAAATGGATCACTGAACTCCTTTGTTTAAATTGGATTCTGGAGGAAGAAATCGTTACGTGAGAAATGCATCCCGGGGGAGACTCTACTTTATCCCTAAGTCTTAATGTGGCACAGAACTCATCTCCAGAAGTGCTGCATTCTGATTTTGAAAGCTGTCAAGAGGCACTGATGCTTGGGGGCAGGAAACAATCTGATTTTTAACTCGGTGTCACGGCTTTCAGAACATTTGATTTCCCTGTTTGGCGATGGCGACAGATGCGACTTTTATGCAAATCCTCTTTGAGAAATGTTGCATCTTCCCATAAAATACTTAAATTTAACTAGATTATAAGGGACTGTTGGATTTTATGATCCTCACTGATTGGCCTTCCAGGACTGTCTGCACTTTAATCCCACCATCAAAGCTTAAAATGCAGATAGGGAATGCTGGTTTTCGGCTTTGAGGACACAATTCATAAATTCATATTGCTCCAAAAAACAAATAAAAGTGATTACAGGGCAAAAAAAATCGAACAATTCTGAAATAAAGAGGGTTGCATGGGATTAGAGTCTCCTGGGGTCAGCGTGGATGCATTTCTTTCTGTTTGGACGTCAGAGCGTCACAACAATAGGATGACTTAGACTATCTGACTTCTGTCTTTACCACGGTGTCAACAAGCAGGAAGGGAAACTCTGACTATATTTATCTTCTTAAAGAGCCTGTTATGTTTTCTACACGGCATTAAATAACAGATCTCTGACACGTCGGCAGCCATGAAGACATTCGCACAGTCCTCACACTGTCTTGACATTGCATAAATGGAATGTTTTTGTGTTTGTTTGAGTGGCTTAGTTTGGTGATATTTACATCAGATACATCAAAGGTGCCATTTTTCCGCCTGGTTTTCAGCAGTAAAATTCTTCAAATTAGCCGAGAGCCAGCGATAGGGACGAGCTCGGTAAGATGTTTTTTTTTTATATGTCGGTGGAGCTGAGATTCACGGCTAGCGAGTAACAGATTGGTGACGAGGCCGTCATTGCCCTTGTGGGCATAGGAAGTTTGAGTTGCGGAGAGTCCTGGTCTGCACCAGCGTGTGTTGTGTATCCCAGATCTGTCCCAGCATCTCTGTTCTTCTCAGCTGGAAGTGAGAAAAGAATCCAGCACCAGATGTGGTAAATATTCCATCTTCAGAGGATCCTTGTAGATCAGTCTGTGTGTGTGTCTGTGCGTGTGTGTGCGTGTGTGTGTGTCTGTCTGTTTGACTGTCCATGCTGTTTCTTTTCCTTTTTGCCCTGAGGTATTTCACCAGCCTGAATACACTATGAGCTTCAATCCCACATGTTTATTCTTCCTGACTTTGATATGGAAATCATTCGTAGGTTATCTGTAAAGAATTCCCTGTTTCTTATGACTTTGCCGGTTAATGCCGAGCGGCATTCATTGTTCGCCCCTTCGCTGCACTCTCTTTGCATTTGATGGTGTGCTGTTTATCAGCGAACTGGAAGCACACTGGGCTGAGAGAAGCACGCTGGATGTCGCTGCGGATGAAACCGTCAACTAAAACGTCTCTGACATGTCCTCTGCATGACTTCTTATCGGTTTGGAAGCGCAGTCTGTCTGAATATATAACATCCAGTGTGGCTCTCATTTGCTGGCAAACCGTGCCTTCCACTAGTATTTCTTTGGAAATAGGCCGAAGCAGCCAGCGGTGAAATCTGCAAGGGGGATGAAAGACAATGCAGGTTTCCCTGAGAGAAGCAGCCACCCCCCCATGCACATTTTGCAGGAGCAAGATAATGGACACGGTATTCCTTTGAGTTGTCGCTTTCAGGCGGGTGACCTTCAGTGCTCCAACTGTAAATCCTTATATTCATCGGGTGCGTGCACTATCTCAATTTGACAGAGAGCCGGCGCTCTGACACCGACTTTTATTCAAAGTTTAATGATTTCCAGGGCTCAGAGTAAGTCCTTGGATGGAATCATGGCCTTTACCTGTCCTCACATTCCCAATCTTGATGTACTGGGGGCTCAAGAAGGAAATGTACCACAAAAGCGCTGCTTTGGGGTGGATGATTTGACTCAGTGAGCTGTAGGGGTGACAAAATTTGATCCAGTCGCAAAGGCGGTACAGATGAGGTGTTTCCACAATCGCTGGGGTTAACTGGTTTTCACTTGGCCAGTTTTATTGCGACACATCATCACTTTTAATAGAATGAGATGCCAAGGGTTCTGTTTTAAAGTAGCAGCGGGTGGTCTTGTTACTGTTTCACAGGCCAGAATATCAGTTTAATATCTGCAGGGGGTTAATGAGGTCGGTGCTGAAGCTGCAGGGCACTGTGTCAGGATGAAGATGTGTGTGTGTGTGGTTGTTGTACTATTACTACTCCAGTTATGATGGAACTATAAAACGTACAGATCGTTTGAACCCATCTAACTAAACAGCCAAAGGGTGAAGGGGAATCTTTACGTGATCTGATCTTTAGCTTCTTAGCAACACAAAACATGACATTCCAGTGAGAGGCTGCAGGTAACAGCCTTTTAAAGCTAAACAAGCTTAAACAGTTTGCTTTTGAAGACGGGGAGGAATTAACGGCAAAGAAGACGCCCAATGCATGTTAGCTGTCTGATGAGGTGAAAGCACGGAATCTACCTCCTCCTGGTGCAAGAACTGCATTTGTAGTTCTTAGGGATCAGTTCTGACAAAAAAGCTACTCCTGCGGCAGAAGAAGAACTTTGTGCAACATACGTGTAGATTTGTACACCGTTCTTATTTGCAGGATGAATGCGCAAAGAAAGGAGAAAGAAGAAAAATAAATCACTGCATTTTCTTTCAAATGTTTGACTTATATTTTCAGTGGAGTTGCCTCATCCAGTAAAGCTGCACTTAAGAGTCCATGTCCATAGAAATGATGTTTTCAGGTAACATCTCATTCATTCAAAATCAGTGACGTGGAGCTGAAAAGTTTCTGCTTATCCAACATCCACACATTTCTCTTTCTCGTAAAGTTCTTTGTTGGTTCTTACCTACCATTACGAACGTCGGAGAACAGTATAAAATATACCGTAACCATGGCGATCCAAGCTCAGCTGAAATGACTGCACTCAGGATCATTTACTTTTCGAGATGAATAACAAATAGGAAGCATGTGTGCCTTGAAGACTTCTGGTGGCTTCCCAAACACTTGCTAATTTTATTTCAGGTAAGTGTTCTCTTCTTACTCCATTAGACAACACATCAAATTCTGCATAAAGACCTCAGCGAGCATGAGTGACTCAGTTTCAGCAGTGGGAGAGTGATTGCTTAATGCACTCCATGCCATGGGGAGGTCTTAGATTGGCTTAGATTGCCTCGGAGTCAGTTGCATGACAACAAAAGGTTTTTCTAACAAGAGCGTGTCTTTAATTATTCAAAACTGACACATAAGTATTCTTCGGTGCACGCCATCTCTGCATCTTCCACAAAAGACATCAGGGCGATGCCATTAAGCTGAAAATTCACATTGATGTTTCCCTCATGGTGCGCCAGGCGGTAAAAGAAAATCTATTTTTTCATATCATTGTCTATGTTTCTATCCCGGTGTTTTTTAGCCTCCATTAAACAGGGAAACCAGGGATCCTGCTGGCTGTTACCGAAAGAGGAAGCCGAAAGAGAGCATCTATCTGTGTGTTATTCTCCGTCAGAGCGGCCGTAAATTAACTGCTAGCACCACTTTTAACGCGGTAAAGTTCATTTATGGCTGCGCAACAAAGAAACCCCTCTTGAGATCATCACATTTGGAGTAATAGCCAAGAAAAAAAATGCTGTATGATGCATATGATATATCTTCCTATAAGAAAAAGGCTGTGCTGCAAAGTTTTCTGTGAGATGTTTTGCATTGATGATGAGGGGACACATATACCTACAGTAGCCCAGGATGGACAAACTAAAACTAACTGGAAAAGGCCTCACGTGTATTTTGTGACAGTAGGACAAGAGTTGTAATATGATTGCGCCATTAGATTGGATCTTTAAATGGCTCCAGCTACTCAGAATTAGGGATGAGAATTGATCAGATTCATACGATTCCAATTCCATTTTCGATTCCGTGAAACGGTTCGGTTTTTTATCGATTCTCATTTGGAAAAATGGAGAACAAACAGGTCGATTAGCATCAACTTAATTTTATATCTTATTTCAGAATTTTCAGTTACGTGACCTTACAAACCCAACAGTTGAGGTTTTAATAAAGTCATTTAAAAAAAAAAGTGAATTGATTTTAAGAAATCAGCATTTCCCACCTTCCTGCGTGAGACTTTCAATGTTGTAATGAAAGAAGATGAAGCCTAAAAACAAGAGCTCGCTTACAACTCCACAAAAACACTCTTACTTCCAGTGTAGTCGACGTGTGTGAGCACGATTTCTAAAATGCATATCTGGCACTTTGAAAATGAACTTTTCCAGCAGAATATTCTTGCATCTGAGGCGAGTAGGCAGACGAGTCACGTCCGTGTTTTCATGCTGAAGAATAAGCAGGAAGAGGGTGAAAGACTTCAAAGCATCTTTTCTCCGTGGCACCAGAGTATTCCATGGATAATCGACTTAAGGAGAAGATTTATCAAACAGCACACTTGAGGATTCTAATGTGAGTGAGTTTGCGGAGATGTGTGTGCGGCGCCTTCGCTTCAGAGGAGTGTGTTGACGGGGATGTGTGCTGGATGTGCTATCTAGGAGTGATTAAGACCGAGGGTGGGTTCACCGGTGTCATCTTCGGTTCTATATTTGTGAAGTTAATATGCTAATGAGCGGCCCTGTGGACCTACGCAAAAACGCACCATAGTGCCAGCAAGCTGTCCTGTCTAACAAAAGTTTTGTTAGATTTGCATGCTGATCTGGCATTTAAAAATCCTGACAGCACTTTGCTGTGTCATACGAAGTCTACCCTTCTATATATGTGGAGATCCTCTTGCTGTGTAGACATGGATGTTAAATGAGCTGCTGGCGTGTGCGTGTTTAGCGTGGGCTTCATCTGAACTCACAGAATCCGTCAGGAAAGCATCCTGTTCAGCCGTGACCACGATTATAGGTGCTTCAAAAGGGAACCGAAGCGAAGCAGCCAGGAAATGACTTATTATTTCTCTAGTTCCACGCTTTGTTGCAGCCAACAATACTCCCTCTCTTCATTCATCAACTAGCTCACTTGACCATCGCTGCCCCAGCAAGCCGGAGAGGAGGAGCCAACCTGAACTAAATCCAAAGTCTGTGAGCCAAAAATAATTCATCCATCCGTCCTGTGATTTGGATCTGCTCCAGATATGGATTCTTCATTGGCCCGTGCTATAACCTTGCACAGAACCCTCTGAAAACCTCCTCCTCGCTGCAGGTAATTTGTTTTTGAGTAGGAGAAATGAAGCACACATTTTGCATCCTGGTTTTTGTCAACAGAAATTGAGGTTTTATAAAGGTTTTTTTGATATATAAAGAAATGATGCAGCAGAACTCCCTGCCTCCATGAGATTAAATATGCTCCTTTGATATCAATACCTTCTCAGTGGCTGGCCCGAGTAATGATAGCTTTAATAAAAGTCTCACCGCAAGATGACCAACGTCTAATCTCATCTGAGCAGACAGGATGAGCATTCGGCTCTGCTTCGCCACCCAGTTTGTGATTGAGACCAGTAAAACCAAGAAATCAGGCGCATGAGCACATATCCAGGAGAGGAACTAGGAGACAGGAAAGTGGATGGAAACAGATTTGACAGGGGGGAAAGATTTGGCAGGAGGAGGAGGAATGAACAGAAAGGTCACAGACATCAAGAAAAAAAAGAGAGCGATGCAAAATATGAACTACAAAGTGGAGGAGAGTAAAGGTGAGTCGAAGTGTGTTAGCGCCAAGGCTAATTACCCTGTTCCCCGGGTCAGACCATGATTCACAGTCAATGGACAAGAAGTCCTGTGTGTGTGTGTGTGTGTGTAGGTGTGTGCGTGTGTTCAGGAAAGAGGAAGTCAACCTTTCACCGTCTTTTTCAGACATCAAAGTAATATCATTGCTGGTTATAAGCCTGAGGTTCCCAACATGGGGGTCGCCACCCCCCTCACTGGTTTGCAAGGGACCAATCTTGGGGTCCAAAACCACAAGTAGCCGTTTAAGGAACTGCAGCTTTTGGCACTTCAAAGTAGTGTAGAAATGTACTGCGGTGTTTCGGAGTTGGAAAAAAGAGAACGCTAATATCATGTACCTTTATACGGGGCGAGACAGGGGATTTGCTGCATATAAATAGAGGGGAAAAAGATAATGAGTATCAGAATATGAGACTCAAAATGAGGAAGAGTGAGATAATGTAACTTTAGGGAGACTGAGATTGAGAGAGGGACATATTGTAATATAGCAAAAAAAAAGAGAGAGGAAGAGATAGCGCTTATACAACCTCAGGGACAGAGATATGAGGATAAGTGCACGGCTCGCTATGTAACCTCAGACACTCAGAAAGCTCGAACAGAAGACAGAGAATGACTAAAACCTTAGCAGAACATAAGTACACTCTGTATGGCAAAGTTTAATATTTACTGCTGTAACTTTAAACCCAGGGACGAATAGATCAGATTTATGTAACCACGGAGATACCGCATGCAATGAAAGAGAGATGGGAAGGAGCAATACAAAAGGCTCTCCACGCTCCTCCGGTCGTATATACCTATAGATGGTACGGGGTTATTCCCCACCGTGACACCAGAAAGTACATTTAGCGAGCACACACACCTTTGCAAACACCATTATCATAGCATACACTTTCTTTGCGATGTCATCATGCTGCTTTACTGGGATCTGCAGTTTAAGGCCCAATCCCAGTTCCCCCCTCAGCCCTCACCTTCCATCTTGCACATTCCCATCTAGGATAGAGTGCATTCCCATTTCTTAATCCCTCAGCCCATCTCTACACAAATCAAAATTTTACTGCCGCTTTTACGTCGCACGGTTTGAATATTCCAAAGGAAGCACCAGGGACTGATTGGTTCCACCTGAGAGCTCCGACATCATCATTCCTCTTCACCCCGGCGTGTTTAACATGGTGTAAAAAGCAATCTGCGCTCCAGTTGGTCAACTTGACACGAGATCAGGTGGTGAAACAAATATCGCCTCTTTATCAGGATGTTGTGAAGCGGCCTCGTGACATACCGCATGGGTTGAGAGGAACACCGGCATTCATCAGGCCGGTGCTGCGTGATCCCATTCTCGCATTAATCACCTTGATAATGTCTTAAATGTCTTTAGTGTTTCTCCTCCCTGGTGTGAACTGTCATCTTGTTTGTTCCTGCTAACTGACTGGCATTTATGAATGCATCACTCTATTTGGTTCCAGCCAATCAAAGTGTCCAATTCAACTGGAACGTTCCTAAAGGGAAGATGGAAGTAAAATAACGGCCTTTCTTTACATGTTGTATCATGGCCACTAACGCCTAAAGACATAATTTCCTATTTTCTACATTTTAATTTAAGGCAGCAAAGTTCATCAGTAGTCTAATTATCTGAATGCCGGACCGGCTTTATGAACCCAACCGAGTAAACACAACAAATTTTCCATGCACTTGCTGATGGCTCGAATTAAATAACTTGCTTAGTTAATTTTATGAGCATATTCGGTGTTCTCATAAATTATTATATTATACTTGCAAAACTATGAAGGGGCGATTCAAATCAAGCACAAACAGGAAGCAGCCTGCTTCATGTTTACTTGAATGCATCAAAATGCTCAGATTAGATCTGTTCCACGTGGAGGCGTTGACAGTGTACGCCTTCTGCAGAATTAAATACGCCTCCAAATAACAAACCTGATCTTCTGCTGGTAAAAACCGGGAAGTAATTGTATGACTCAAATCAAAACATGATAAAGCAGACTGACGCCCACCGTCCCAGCTCATCGCTGCAAACGCCCACGGGCCAATCAAGGTTTTCGTGCTAATAAACATCCTCCCATTAACATGGTCTTCCAGAGGAACAGAAATGCTCCATCCCTGTTTTAACAGCCGAGCGTCTGTGTAACTTGGAACTACGGCGATGAATGGTTTTCACAACAGGCTCACCATAGCAACAGTTCTGCACCATGGATGCAGGACGGTGTTCACTTTCAACATGTGGAGTCAAGACGATCACTGAAGTTGAATGTTGGTGAACCCAAGCAACATATTTTCTTCCTTAAAAAAAGTCAAAGGGAAAACACGGAGTCTTCATTTATGGAACTGAAGGACAAATATTTTATTGACTCAATTTGACATGGCAAAAAGAACGTTTCAGTCCCAGCAGTCAGTCTTTGAATTCTGTTCAATGTTACCGAGAGGGAAATCAATTATGTGAAATGAGTGCTTATGGCTAACTATGCTGCTCGCTGTGAATGCATGCGAGGGTTGAACAGTTGGGAGAAGCCTTTTTAAGTGGCAGGAACGCTTCGGCAAAGAGGGATCAAACCTCGCGTGGTTTAAACCGAGCAGCCGCGTGGGAGGAATTCGGGAAGACGTGAAAGATCAAATGGCGCAGCTGTAAATATCAAGCAAGGTGAAGATGAACACCCAGAGGCGTTATTGTCGCTGTGTTTGATGATGCTGACAGGCATAATAGAGCTCTACAAATGTCTAAAAAGCCTCGGAGGGGCCACGGCTGCTCTGAACAAGAAATAATGTAAGTGTATATGAAGAAAAGACTAGGACAGGGCAACGATGGGAGGATAACCACTCTCCGAAATATTCTGAACAATGTTTGAAAACGGCTGCAGGAAAGCGAGAGAGCTTCAGTTCCGTCCACCGGGGAGAGGAAATGGACAACGGTTCACTGGCCTGAGTTAAGGCCAACTGCTGCCTCAGCTTCATAGGAGACGTAGAGAGGAGGTCCCTCCCTCTGTCACCTTGAGGAGGCATCGCACTCCTTGATCTACCTCTCCTGTCTGTCACCCAGCAGCCGGCCTCTCACCTCACAAGTGTATTTATTTATTTTTTAGGCTCATTAAATACCAACTTACATGTGCTGAGCGTGCTCTCCCATTAAATGGGAATCCTCCATTAGTAATTAATGGCGTTGATCTTGCAAAGATTTCCCATTGGGTCGGATGCTGTAGCATCATCTCCTTGGGTAGATTGTTTTTTAAGTGTTTTGTCTGGCGAACATCACAAACAAAACTGATTCCATGAGGGATAATTACAGCAACTGCTGGAAGCAAATCAGCGCAGCCAGCAGTGAAACAATCCAGGATATTAAAGTCAGCAGAGCTGGATGCAATAAAGAGGTACGAGAGGACAGTGGGAGATTACAGGGCTGAGGAACCGGACCAGTTCATTGCTTTGTAGAGCGGTGTAGACGTAGGCCATTACTTCAGGGCCATTACACAAAACGATTCAGGTGCAGTTCAATATTGTAAATGAAGCAGACGGCGCACTTGTCCACGGGAGCCAGCTTTTTAAAATTGAAAAGGCCACACTGAAACAGCAAGACAACGGTGAGTTGTTGATTTATTTCAGCGCTCCCTAACCGTAATGCATGCGCCCATGGTTTGAGGGAGATGCTGGGCTTTCGGCCACTCGTCGGACAGCTGTGTAAAGCCCGGCTTCGTTAACGCCTCTCCACCTTTGCACAGGTTTATGACCACGGACCAGCAGGCTCGCTAACAAGGCTGACAGAGGCTTCCAACAAAGTCAGGAGGCGGGCAAAGGGATGGACCTGGCAGCACCCTTCTCCACAGAGAACGGCGCCGTGTGGGCTGAGGATAAATGGGAATCATCTAGTCATGCGTCACTGAATATGCTAGCCAAAGCCCCACGGGTGCCAATGACTGGCGATGGGGATGAGTGTGACCTGGAGGTAGCTGACGTTTCAGCAGTCGACTCGCGTTGGAAGTGTCAGACACACAAGGGCACAGTTCATAGCAACGTATAAAGAAGAACTACTAAAAGAGTTAGAGGACAGTTCATCGTAAAAATCTTTTTTTTAAAAATGGGTTGCTATCACTGGCAGAACGAGGCGCTTCATTTTGTGTTACTGAACGCCAGAACGATCTCACCTTGATCAAGGTCAAACCTGCAGGAGCAAAGTTACTGAAAAGCAAACCTAGGAGGAGGAGAACGAACCTACAGCATATCCACACTGCTAGGAAAAACTGTTTGTTAAATATCTGGGATATCAATATGCTGATAGTAAAAAGGATCACCCTGGTTGAGAAGCACCATCATCGATTAAATGACAGGTACTTTGTTGATGCGTGATTGGAAGATGACAGGTGAGATGCAATGAGCTAACGCTTTCTACACCTTAAAACGCTTACTGTGGGAGAAGGAAGGAAAACCCTGAAGTCTAAATCTGCATACTTATATTTACATGTGATTGCATGAATATAAACGTTATTGTTGTCTTATCTTGTAGACAAACACATAATCATAATGACATCAACTTTTGCAGAATATCACTTCAAAACAGTGATAAAACGGACAAGACGTGTTTGAAGTCGCCGTTAAAATCACTACAGGAAGCAAACTGAGTCGGAGGAGGATGGCGGACAACTCCAGCTGTCGGCACGCGAGCTCATCTAGTTCCCTCCGCAAGTCTAAAAGTCTTCCAGGGAGCCGAGACGGTTGTAAATATCCTCGGTGTCGTCGTGTTGATTGGCCACCATCTTTTTTTTCCTGTTGCGTAACCCTCAATTTAACGGCTACGTTGGCAAATTGATAGCAGAGGAAAATTGAACCAACATTATTGCCGTACGTGAATAAGTACTAATAAAAAAATGGGACAGGAGGGGTGCGACATTGCCCACAGATGCCAAGGATCTCATTCATTCTGGTTGTCACGGCGAGGCGCGCCGCAGTACCAATAAAACCTTCGCCGCGCCTCATCATCTATCATGGCTCCGGCCCAGGCAGATTCTTGGCTCGCTGTTTGAGGGCAGCCTCTTGGCCTTGTAAAGTGTTTTGGGCTCAGAGCACACAGAACCCTGGAGTACTAGTACACTGTGTAAGCCCTTAAAAGATATTGATGGGGGCTGCAACCTTGCGAACCCCGCAAAAGCCCGAGTATACTAAGCTCAGTGGTTTTCATCTAAATCGAGTTGGTTATCAAGATCGGACTCGTGCCATGGGGCGAACATGTGACGGCGAGTTTGTTCAGGTTGCTGATCTTACAAGAGGTCACGGCGGTGGACGGGCGAGGAGGGACTCGCGTTTTTATCTGCTGCCTCGTAGGACAAGGCGAATGACAGCCAGTCGACCTTTCATCTGCTCTCTTTTAGGGAAAGCTTCTCCATCGTCTCACTCAGATACCATCACGCGGCGTCTGAGTGAGTCAAGTGGCTCTGACCTCGGAGGCCATCTACTCATAATCCGTCATCTCCATGTCGGCAATGCTTTTAAAGAGCATTGCTTGTTCCAAAAGCCCAGTCGGATTAAAACAGGTGTAGGTGTCAGCTGTCCTCCACACCGCTGTTTTCCATTGCTGCTTCTCCCTTTTGTCGACTCCACAGGCTTAAAAGAGTGGCTAAAAAAAGAAATGCGAGGGCTTAGCAGATTGTGATACCGCGATGATCTGTGATGGATAATACTACAAGAAAATATGTTCAATTCTCAGGAGAGATGAAATTATTCTAGCGGAGGATGTTGCCGTTATTCTTCGGGGAAGGCTTGCCAGGACGCAAGGGCCTCCGTGCGCGTCATTGCCGCTTCTGATGGACTTCTTGAGCAATGAACGCCACGTGGTTTCAAGTGGCCAGTTTCTAAATGAGCCAGGAAGTCAATGAGCCCATAAAGAAAATCAATACCCCTGTTAACGGTCTTCCAAATAAGAGGTGGCAAAAAGGCTCGAGTCGATATATATCGCCGCCGTCATCATCTTTAAAACAAAATGCCTCGACTGTGATTGACGGGCTCACCAACATCCACCCGCTGCTTGTAATTAACTCAGAGGAAAGACAAAGAGATGGAGCTCTCTTTGTCACTGACAGGACACCATGAGGCCTGGGGAAATTTAATTCACATTGAGAGGGATTTAATTAGACCACTTTGTACCTTTCATTGTGGCTGAATCCTATTTACATTCATTCTTGTGTTACTAAGCTTCCTTACCTTAGTCTGATTGGCTTGGCTAATCTTCGGGTCTCAGAGTTTTGGGGGGGGGCGAGGGGAGAGAATAAGCACATAAACATCAGGATTTCACTTCTTTTAGAGAGGAGTCTTATTTAATTGGGTTGGCCGACCACATGATTACCATTAAAAGCAGTCATCAAACACCAGACGTATCCATTCCCATGTGCGCAAGGGAGATACGGTAACAGAGCGGCGATCCCATCGGCAAAGTGCGAGCATGAAAGAGATGGAACAGGGAAGAAAAGCAACTAATTCCTTTCGGCTTGTCCTGTCACGGGTCGCCACAGCAAATCAACCTTCTCCATTTCACCCTGTCCTTTGCACCCCCCCCCCCCCCACATTCAAAGTCCCTCCTCTCAAGATGTTGATGGACCAGTCTTCCTCCTCTTCTTCGACCCACAGTAATCCAGCTTCCAGCAGCGCCCTGTGGGTTACATCTCACCTACCTCCCTGAATGCTAGCATCTACGACAGTTCTCTCATTAGCATCTTCTCCCATTATAGCCTCAATATGCTATTTTTACACTCCTGGAAGTATGCTGTGTGTGTGTGTGTGGGGGGGGGGGTATTCTCACCTCCCTGCCATGTATCTGATGCAGTTTGAGTCATCGCACCTGTCACATACTATAATGGGCCAAATGGTATATTTGTTGTCTGAGTGATAAAGAGGCAGCCAATCAGAGCTGGAGAATAAAGCTTATTATTACTGGACCTATTTTTTGGATTTTTTTATTTTATTCTCCCACGATGATACCTTTACTTTGAAATGCCGTAAACACGCCTGTTTAAAACAGGATGGTGTGATTCAGAAGAACATATGGTGCATGTTTAATATGATTTGGCATGACATACTGTGGCGTAGCAGCTAAATCAGACTTCCTGTGATAGATATTCTGGGAAAAGAGACACAAACTGCCAATCATCGCTGCCAATATGCCATTTTTGCCTCTTGTATTTTGTTCAAGCCAGGGAGAAACCTGGAAAAGCTTCAAATTTTCAATCTTTTTTTGTGCATTCTGCTTGTTTTCCATCTGCTTGGGTGACGAGTGGAACATGCAACACAAAAAGATAAAATCAGATAAGCGGCCTGTGACAGACTGCAGACTGGAAACCATGCTCGAGTGTTGAGCCACACTCTTTCATTAGCTCTCATAAATGTTATCTGGCACATATCGGAGACAGTCTGGGACGTTCGCCTGCTGAGATTTGGCCCGCTCTTCCACACCCCCGTCCTCCCCCACCTTCTGTTGGCTCGGTAAGTTGACAGCCTGGCACAGAACCTGATTCCTGAGTCCCGATTTCACACGCCCTCTATTTCTATCTCCTCGGGCTGAACGGAGCGACACATCAGAATCTGCAGCTCTGATTAGAAACCAATTAGCTCCCCAGATCTTGGGGCCCCAGCAGTAGAGGCCGGAAGATCTCAACTCGATTCGGCTCCCGGGATCTTGAAAAAGGAAAAGCTTCACACATCTTAATCGCTCAGCGCCGTCCTTCAGTACATGAATGTGCTTGGATGCGGCGTATAAACTACCAACAGCTGCAAAAAAAACAAGCTAGTTAGGTACGGCGGCGAAACATCGCCGAGAAACAGAAGACAGTTTTTTTTTAGATGACAGGAGGAGTCTAACGCTGCAGTCTGATTTGTAGTTACACTAATATCATAAAATGTCTTGTTATTTTAACACAGCGCGTTGATTTCTTAAGTCATCCAAGCTATTGAGACCTCAGGCTCCGGAGACGGGACCGAAAAGCATTGGATGACATTCCCCGAGAGCATACGGAGGGCTGAAACATTAGCCTGCGGCTGCGTGCGCTGCCAGGGCATGGGATCAGAGATCGTTTAACTCCTGCTTCATCACAGCCGGAGGAGAACGTGACTGTCACACCTCCAGTGCTTCCATCAATAAAATGGCGGCGTGATGACGGCCTTCGTTCAGCGACTGGCTGACGGTTTGCAGCAATGGGAATGTTCCTTATAGCTAAATGCATGCTGACAATCTAGCAGGCTTTGCATCCTGCAGAAGCATGACGGCGGGCCTGGAAGCGCCACTAACGTTTACACACACACACACACACACACACACACCCTAACTCCACCCACTCGTGAAACTTATTCTAATTAATTGCAACCTTTTAAGCTTCTCACAATCTGTTCGGACCATTTTGCAGCCTTTTCCTTAGAAATGTGAACGTCTGCCTTTGGAACACAACGCCGTTAAATGGCGTATCCTTTCAGCACGGCGAGGGCAGGGTAATTGTCGCTGTGACATAATCGTCCCTCAACAAAAGCCAGTGGAAATGACAGGGT
Source organism: Brachionichthys hirsutus (assembly GCF_040956055.1). Taxonomy (NCBI): domain Eukaryota; kingdom Metazoa; phylum Chordata; class Actinopteri; order Lophiiformes; family Brachionichthyidae; genus Brachionichthys; species Brachionichthys hirsutus. The sequence continues at coordinate 9,573,817 of NC_090914.1, read as the reverse complement.
TTTAACATAATAGGGAACACTGTCACTTTGATTTCAACTCACAAGGTCCTCGGTGCATCGGTGCTGTGATTTCCTCTATTTCGGGGAATATTTAACTCCGTCTTAAGGCCTCCATTTTGCTCCTTTTCGTTGCTGCCTACGGCCTGTAATTGCTTCCATCTCCTCTTTATAGATACGGTGTGACTTGTCCTGGCTGAGATAACACAGAGGAGGCAGAGAGACAGCAAAGAGCAACCAGCCAATGAAACACAGCCCGTTCCATTTATGTTTAAGCTCCTTTGTCGCGTTGCAATTAGATCAACAACGCTTCCTTTTCTGCTAATGCATTATTTCACCGGGGAGACAAGTGATGAATTAGATCGATAAATCAGTCAGCCAAGATGGATTGCGTGTCAAAACAAAAAGACATCAGCAAATGTGGAGAGCTTGGGGCGAGCTATCGCTGCCATTGCTCCCGTTGGGATGCGGAGCAACAGGTGCTGCGTAAACAACAATCAAGAGGAAGCGTAGGAGAATTTCGAAGGATGGCGGGAGCTAAATATGAGGCTCCAAAACGGAGCAGACGCACCGGGGATCTAAAGAGCAGCTCAGCTCTGGTGAGATGCTCTACAGGGGATACGCATCTCCTTTTCTGTTAGATGCCAACAATAGATCCATACTCGAGAAAAATAAGTCCCCTCTCCTCTCCCACTGTCGCATGAGGCTTACTCACATGTACGTCCTCATCTTTGCGCTATATTTGCTCCTCTAATTATCTTCCTTCTCTCTCTGTCAGAGGAACTTGAAGGAACAGTGACGCACCCAGTCTGAGAAAACTCGAGGAGGAGAGGGCGAGCGTGAATTATACATGCGTCAGAGTCCAGATTTGTCAGAAAAAAAATACATGAGGTACATACTAGCAAAAGACCGTTATATTACCTGTCACAATTCAAGGTTAGAAAACATGCAAAGGAGCAAAACTATTCATTTCCATAAACATGCATAACGATGAGGCTGAATAACGGCTGAGAGCAGCGGCAGGAGTTTTGTTCGAATACACCGGCGGTCTTTCTATGTGTGCAGGCTCGTTAATCAGGAAGCTATTTATCTTATAATCGGTAAAGTGTTTGTCGCTCTGCAAGGAGATATCAGAATTATAACAGCGTCGAGTTTTTAAAACGTTGTATTTAACCGTCATTTTAATGAAAAAAAGTAATCAAAAAATATATAAAAAATCAGTCCATTTCCCCAATCCGATGGAAATTTTAGAGAAATGTCTTAAATGTCGAAATAATTCTAGAGCTTTTGCAACAAAACGGGGCGAAGGATCCGATACAGATACAGATCCAACTTTGCACTGCATCTTATTGTTGTTTACATGCATAGAGACCTTTTACGTCACTGAATGAATATTGCCGACAGTGTTATTATGAAAGTCACTGTTTTTCCTAACAAGTAAACCCGATACCATCAGTCAAACCGCGCTGCATTAAGCTTTGACTCGAGTCCAGACCAACCATCTGGCGACGCTCTAGACAGAAATCCATCATGGAGGAGGCAGACACGGCGGATCAACAGTCGTGACATGAAAGCCACATGCGATAATGTTACCATTCTTCTCAAAGACACTTCTAAATCTGACACAGTCCATGCAAATGTCACTGCAGCAATTCTAGTAGAGCAAACAGGTTGTAGAAACGCAACCATTCAGGAATTCAGCTTGCGCTTCCTAGCAGTGTTGGAAGCCTCTGTTATTTTTTTTCAGAGATAAGATCATTCTCATGCAGTGAATAATGAAGCTAAGCAAGGACTTCTTCAAAAGTCCAACTGGACTGGAAAATTAATCAGTGTATAATTGCCTAGTGAGGAGTAGTAATCAGCAGTCAGCTGTAGTCTCAACACTTTAATTTATTTTTCGGTCACTTTTCAGACTCCATTGTGACATTATTATCAATTCGCTGCAGAAGATTGTAAAAGTAGACAAATCAAAACATCAGTTATTTAAACAATATTTTGACTCCATGAAGCATCATGAATATTCTCATCATATTTGTCCTTCAGTTTGAATGGTTTGCTTTTCATCGTGGGCAGCTTGGTGGTGCAGCAAGAAGGTCATTGGTTCAAATCCGACTTGGGGCCTTTCTGTGAGGAGTTTGTATGTACTCCGGGTTCTCCAGCTTTCTCCCACCACCAAACACGCAGCTAAGGTGATTGGTAACACTAAATTGTCCGTAGATGTGAGGACTGCAGGATGTGGGTTCTACCAGTACAGGTCACTGTGGAGGACTTGCAGCCACATCAACCACCAGGAGGATGGGAACAATTTGGATTTCGGGGACCGACCTCAGACCTCATCCGGGCTCCATGATGACTAGGATGTAGCAGCACGAAGGCACAACCAATCAGAACAGACAGCTACCACTTATGAACAGATAACACATAATCAGCTGTTTTCCTAAACACAATTTGAATAAAATCAGCAGTCGATGCCCTTTACTGTCTGCTGGGCCTCTTTATAGGACGTGATGCTGGCCCTCAGCACCAGCGCGAGCAAGTGGAAGCCCCCTGCAGCTTAATGCCTTCTCAAATGGTTCGCACCTTCCCTCCACAACTGCTTCCCTTGTGAAGAGTCAGTAATCACAATCTCACGCTGGTAAGATATACATGCAACCCTGAAACAGGGAACTCGTAATGTTTATGATTACTGCCTCAAGCCATGGTTGTAGCAACAAAAAAAAACACATAGCTTGTCGCTAAGGGCAAGGTGGGATGTGTTGATTTAATTTGTAGCACTTGAAAAAAAGACTAATATTCAGATGAACTTGGTCAGCTAATCTGAGACAATAACTCCAGGATGCTCAGAACTGTGAGGGCAGATAATCACTGATTCACAAGACTGTGCTGTAAATATGCTAATCTAAATCTGAAGTAAATAGAGGCTTGTTTTTCCTGAATTTATATCAGCAAGCTAGCAAAACATGCAAAAACACAGCGCACTAACCTTGCATACATTCATGTAATTCATCTCACTTCATCACAAATACACTTTAGGCCAGACAGATATTGCAACCTTGGACATCGCAGGCATTTTGAAATCCGCGTTGCCCCTGGCGAGTTGTGGAGGAGCATTTTTGTATTTTTTTTGAAGCAGAAGCTCAAAGAGCTGGATGCAAAGATGTATATACATGGAATATTAAATGTAAATATCCTAACATGGAACTTTGTTGTTGGTGAGGATAACGCTAGGTCGACCTCCCAGGCTGAATCCCGCTTTCAACGAAGAGTTGCCATAAAACGTGCTGTGTGAGTATTTGGTCGAGATTCCTTTATAAACTGATGCTGCTTTCACTTGCACCGTGCAAACGTCATATTTCAGTTTTTACACGCTCAAGTGCTTTTTATTGGGCAGTAAAACAAAATGTGACCCGTTAATCCAATGTTCATTTTATAGTATTTGGTGTTTTACTTCGACTTTAAGTGGCACGGCAATATTTGCGTGACAAATCGCAGACTATAGACAGCTATCACCAACAAATTAAAGCAATGTAGAATTGCAAATATTTACACTAAATGCCAAGCATGAATATACAGTAATAAATCACTTTAGATGATTACAACCCGTCCTCACCGCTGCAGCACGCCTCCTCCCCCGATTTTGCATCACATTTCCTTGTTTATTCCGCAGTTTTCTTTCAAATAGTTCAGGTGCACTCGGTTCCTGACATTTCTGAATGTCTTTAATACAACCTCTTGCACTTTGTTGCCCGCTCTGTTGGATCCAAACCCACCACCTTCCTCCTGCCCTCACAAACCTTCAGGCTAAGATGTATCGGCTGCTTTGATCCCCCCCCTCTCTCTCTCTCCTGCCATGTGTGGCTGATGGACGGAGTCACGAAGCCCTGGGTGAGAGACTGTATCGTTTGACACATCTGTTTGACAAGGTGAGAATATCTGCAGAGAAAAGACGAGGCCCGACTACGTCCAACGTGCTGCTTTCACTTACCCACTTCAGTCGTGTCTTCGGTGACATGATGTGGAAAGTGAGGGGAGAAGTAATAATGTCGCTTTCTTGTGAGGAAATGTGTTGAACAGGAAACGTGTGTGTTTGTGTGTGTTCAGGGTTCAAGGTGATTAAACAGTCTTGTCTGGAAGCCTTCCAACATGCAAGGCTGCTTTCAGTTTGCCTGGCGAGTGGCTGAAATCCCAGCTGCAGCAAAGGGAAATGGAGTCTGAGATGTCATCATCAATGCTACAAATCTCTCAGATTCAAGATTCAAGATACTTTATTGTCATTATGCAAGCATAATAAAATCAGACACAAATCCTTCCACCCACGAGTCCCATTTCCAGGGTGCACACACTTTGCTGGAAGGTTTCTTTTTCTTTTATTTCTTTTATTCCTTTTGGTGGAGGAATTTGGCACAGCAGAGTGCAGCGGTATCAGAACAAGTACGACTTTTCACCACTGATGAATTTTGAATCAGACCAACCAAAAGAAACGCTGACATTAGAAGTGACTGGCAGCAGCTGCCAAATGAGCAGGTACCATGATCAATAGGTTCGGTGGAGGAGAAGATGTGCATGTGTGTGAGCAGTGATGGTGGTCGCTGCCCCTGAATCCACGCGCCACTTTCTGTGCCTCTTATACAAACGTGCAGAAATGCGCGCTCCTGCGCACAACGCGCGCACCAAAACAACCGCTCCGCCTCCACCATAGACTTACAGACGACACAATCACCTGCGAAGGCAGATGCAGGTGCGCTAAAGCACGCACACGTACATGCACGCGCGCACACAACCACTTTAATATAGACTTATCTGCATTGGCATTTTCGCAGTTGGGGGGGGCTCTAACAGCGACGGCTTTTATTAGGATTTGACATTTCGTAATTTACTGTCACATCACTTGCAGGGGGGGCATAAGACACCCCACGGGGCTGTGAAATCACATGCATGGATTTAAAATAATAAAAAGCAGAATCACTGCGCTCCACGGAACCCCGCGGTGCATCCGTCAACATGAACACCACATGGGATGTGAAGATCTCGTCATGCAACTTTGACACAAAGCAATCAAACCAGGACCCGGTAAAGACCCGGCAACGACCCGGCAAAGACCCGGCAAAGACTTGCACTAATGAACGCGAGGACATCCGCAGAACAGCGCATTCCTGTTTGTGCACCAAATCACCTACACTGAATCACATCGAAAGTGGTGTTCAACTTACCAATAAGAACCAGCCGCAGCAAGTACAGTCCGAGGAAGTCCATTACGCAGCGCGACATTCATTCAAATGGATCCAATCCCGGGGCGAGTGGCGACGTGCGAGAATAAAAAAAAAACCCTCTGCTGAAATTGGCACCGAAATGAACAGCGACGGAATCGCAGCTATTTCTCAAGAGGTGGCTGTGCCGCTCACGCTGACGCCGGAGTCCACAGCAATGCGTGACGACGCAGAAGCGGGGCAGAGCATCATTGTTGGTAACAGTCAAACTTTTGTCATGGAGGAAAAAATGGGTTAAAGATCAAACCGCCGGTTCCAAAGCAGAGCAAATCAATAGAGGGGGGGGGGGGGCAGTTCGTTCCTTAGATGGAGTCAATCTTACGCGTGCTGAACATCCCTGGCCGTTTCATACGTCCCCCTCGAGCGTCTGCTTCCTTCTCCTCTCTTCGCTTCCACCTGCGCACCGTCTGGAAACTGCGGATGAATCACAGGGGCGCGTTGCCCGTGCGCACTCGGACAGTCACACCGCGCCTGTGCCCTGTGAGCGCCCCTGCTCTCCCAGACGGGTCCGCTCTGCAAAGCTCCGTTTAACTCGTTTAAAAATCCAATCTGGGCTAAAGTTGAAAAAGGGATAAGTTAAATCGATAGGCTATTTTAGACTGCCCGGAATGGAAACAATAAACGTGCGTAAAATGGCGCATTCAGTGCGAGTGGGTAATGCCACAAACACCCTTTCTGAAAGTAGGTTTTTGTATGCCCCATAAATTAGAAACTGTCTCAGTAAATTAGCATTGAACTTATTGAGAAAATGTTTCAGGGGCCCTGCAGCAGCTGGAGCTGGAGCTGGAGCGCGGAAGGGAACCACGGATCCGGGCCGAACCGGTGTCTGCATGCGACTGTTGAGCTGTTTGAGGCTACCTGCTGTCTGCTGCGCTCATGCTGGACTCCTTTAAGAACGGAACAAAGAACTACAATTTTGATCTGGGTTTTGGGGACAGTATCTGACCGACACTCCAGAAAAGTGTTTCTATTCTTGTTCCTCTCTCTCTCTCATTACACACAGAAGAGTTGGAAGCAACGCACCATAAATCACGCAGAAGGTTTAAATCCCGCAAAGTGACAGCTGTAATGGGTGCATTTATGTTCATTTCCTTTTTTTGTTCAAGTCTGAATTATTTTGAAGCCATTAAAGAGAAATTAATTCTTGAGCTGCTCCTCTGAGGGAGATGTTTTACCTCCTCGAGCTTATTTTTGAACGTTTTTACAGCATCTCTGGGACACTTGCATCCGAAGCCGTGTTTGTGCAGTATGTAAAAAAAAAAAAAAAAAAGGCTGACACTCACAGAAATGTGTGAAGCATACTCTCTTTCCAAAGTTGCACAACCACACTCACAAACTTCTGTTCAGCGCTTTGTGTTCTTTCTGAGGAGAGTGGGCAGTGTGCTCCTCTTAGGATTTACTTACTGTACACCGGGACCGACACCGGTTTTGACAAAAGGTAGTGCAGGAGAAGCGATGTTCCTGGATGAGTTCTTCAAGGCCAGAAGTATGCATGCCTCAGAAACATCTTTGCACTCATTTTTCTCATTGTATTCTTTTTTTTGCATGCACACTGTCAGTATCAGTGATGTAAAAACAAAAAGCTCAACGTTTGAGCTTTGATGATGTTCAAAGCTCCACCTGAAGACGAAACAGAGGCTCCGTGCTGCATCATTCCCAGGAAGAAGGCGAAGCTTGAGCTGCTTGTGAGTCCTAGCACCATCGCCTCCACCCCAAACAACCATCACCATCCACAAGTTTGGGATCCCAGCTTCAGATTCTGCCGCCCCAACCAGACTGTCAGCCTCGAACGACCCATTTACAAAACCTCTAAAAATTGGTACCTCAGAGGAAGCTGACCTAGCTCAGAATGATGGGGAGACACCGCTGCATCTCCGTTGTTGCCGGTGTTGACATGATTCTGGATAGGATTATAAATAAGGCAACCCCCCCCGCGAGTCTCCACATACATCTGCTGGAGGTGTTGGAATAAGTTTGCTTTTCCCATTTTTTTCCCTTCCCTCACCTTCCATTTGACTGTGGTTTTCTGCACATATGGCGTTCTGTCATCAAACCCCTTTCACGCCACACAAGCTGTCCCCAAACTCCAATAGCGAAGTTGCTTTTGCTTGTTGCTGCGATGCTTGCTGCATCAATAAAGTTGTAATACTGCTATAAACGTGATGTGAAGTTTTTTTAATCATACTAAAATCTGTTCCCTTGGTGGAAAGCAGGCCATTTTTCACGTGTGCTTCCTAACAGCTCATTACGTTAAGATCTGCTCTTCATAACGCTTTATGCCGCCGCCACCGCTCCTTGGGCAGAATTATAGTTGAAATAGAAGCCTGTGGTGCGACAAATGAAGGTCTGGGCTGATGCTACTTTCCTGGCCATTACACTGATTTTGTCCCATTTGCAAATTCTGTCCCTGCTGTGGGCAATATTATCAAGCCACCCTGCTACAGAAAGTCCCTGTTGGATCGCAGCCTTTGAAGGCCGGGGGGAGGCATCACTCGTGTGCAGTGATATGAGATGTGAGCGGAATGAAATGCAGCATGTCTCATTTGATGGCCAAGATTAGTCCTTTTTAGGCGTGAAAGTCCCAGCTGGTAGAAATCTATGCAAAGCATGAGCGGTCAGTGCGTTGAAAATAATGCCTATCCATTAATGCTTGCATTTTTTTGGGGTTGAAATAAAACATTGTGGGATGTCCTGTGCATTATTCTACTTCGTCGGTTGCTGTTTTTTGTTTTTTTTTCATCCTGAAATAAATTACAATAAACTAGTTCCAAGTGCTTAAAAATGTATTAAAGCCTAAATAAATACGTTTATCTTTCTGACTTTCTGCTCATAAAACATGCAACAAGTTCCGATATATATTTATATCTTAATTATTTTTTCACCATTTGCAGTATTTTTATTTCAACCCCAGCATTTTCAGAATAAATGCACTTAAATGTCTTTTTTTTTCTTATCCAGAATTGTATTAATAGCACAGAAAACTAGCATCTTTTTTGAAATGCCAAAAATAATGAGGGGCATGGAGAGATGACTCAGAAGGGCATGGTCTCATAAAATTGGTATTCCCAAAATCAAAGTAAAGCCTTGAGTCACGTTTGAACTTTTGCTGCCGGAGCAGACAAAAATCAGGGCAAAGCCTGTCGCTTTGACTCGTGAGGCTGCCTGGGAAGGCGCAGCTGCAGCCTCCATTGAAAATAATGGCCTTGTTCTGCACGATGTTGCACTCGGCTTGGCATGAAAGCGGGTCTCCGTTCGGTACCAGCTGCACGGCTACAACATTAAAATGCTTCCCATGAATAAAGGAATCCATCGCTTTCCGCTTTGAATGGAGACGTTTTCCATAGTGAGCGCTATTAGTTGCTCACTTTTGATGCTGTACATTTCCAATCCTGGACTTTGATGGCGGGGGGGTCACTTTTTATAATAAGTATAAGCACTTTCATCTCATTTGAGGAAACGTTTATCGCTGCAGTTGGCCGGCGTTTAAGCTGGCCTCAACATCGATTAGAAACAGGAAACATTTTCCTGCTTCCCACGAGTACGATGGAAGCGTCGTCAAAGCACCGACTTGCCACTGCCTTTTCCAACAAATTTAAAAAGCCTTTGAAAACGGCGCTGATTGCAAGGAGCCTGCACATTAGTTTCTGCTCTTGCTGCAGAATAAAGCTGGAACCAGAAATCGGGCTACCAAACAACGAGTTCTGGCTTTTCAAGGCAGGCCTTTGGTGTAATCAGAATCTTATCTGGCCTTTGCAGGTGATGAGGCGGATGGCTCCTGAAAGTAGTACGAGGCATAAAAACCTAAAAGGCCCATATGCCCATGGCAATTCGGAACTGTTTTCCTGATGTGTTTGCAGCGGCATATTTCAGATGCACAGCGAGGATGCATGGAAATGGATAAATCAATGAGGCCATCTGGGGAGAGGAAGTCAAGATGAGAAACGGTTTGATGTCGACGTTCATGCGACAGTTGCCTCACAGCCCTAATTATTCCAGTCATTGCTGATATTGGGGGGAGTCCTTGTTATTTTTGTGACACAAAATCAAATGGTTTTCCTTTTTAATTTGCCTTGAAGGAAGTTTTAGGCCACGCTCTGTTTATGAGAGCATATCTGTGGTTTTTAAAGAGCAATTAAACGCCGTATGGGACACAGATCAGGGTGTGTGAGCCGTTTGATGAAGAGTTTTAAGACATGAAACTTGGCAAAGGCGGCATGCAGAAAATAAAAAGTGCAGACTGCCAACATGTGGAGCAAGAATTCTTGAATGAGTCGTGTCTGAATTAAGGCCGTGGGTGCCGTGAGTTTTATTCTGATCATTGCCCATTCAATGGCAGCCACACAGAGCCACCAGTTCACAAAGCAGTATCACAGCAATAATTGTGTTTCGTTGGACGCCACTGGTCACATGACACAGATTCAGAAAAAAAAAACCCATGATGGATTAGATCATTTGATGAATTAGCCCCACTGTCAGGAGTTTAATGGGAAATGCATCAGAGAACGATCAGATCATGTCGAGTCTCTGTATTGACTGTATGAAGAAAGAAAATCCTAAGGCCTCAGTGAGTTTTTACAAATTGAAATATAAACTTGTTCGCACAAGTAATTAACACTGCTGAACAGCAGATAACTGACCGTGAAGCGAGCAGGAAGGGGAGACTAGAAGAGATTTTACTGGTGCCATTGTCGATCCCGCTTATCGGTCCGAATCTTTATCGACTTCCTGCCTTATGCAGCAGTTTGTTGTTGCTGTTTTAGAAAGCACACCGGTCAGAAGCAAAAGATGCTCAGAGAGAAACAGCCGATCTTCCGATTCAGACGGATCGCAAAGTTAAGAAGCGGCCCGACTTTAAACGGTTCTCGATTCCCGTCCACAGTAGAGATGATACCGTAAACCCCCAATGGCGACAGGGTCAAAATCTGGGCCCGCCTGATTAGAAGAGTTGGATCAGCTGTGGTCTCTGCATGTTTCGCCTACTGACACCAGAATAGAACGCGGCGCAGTAATCCAGTCGAGAGGAAATGACAGCATGGATGACATTTTCTGAGGCAGACTGTGAAAGAAATGACGTGATTTAGTCACATGACAAGATAAGTCCCGGGCCTCAGTCCTTCAGGTAGCGTTAAAAGCTTAGTCACTTTTAAAATCAACCCGACACTTTCGTCATTTGGCCTTCTGCCTCCTTCTGCAGGACTATCAGCCATGATAATTATCAGCCACTCTATGCGTGACAAAGAATGGTAATAAAGGTCACAAATCCATCATCGAAATCCAGTCGTGCATTTGCAGCTCTTTTTCTTTTGTCGAGTCGGAACAGGTTGTTCTGGTTTCACTAAAGACACTTTAAAATAGCCATTGGAGCTATTTGGACAGTTTCTGCTGCAGGATGAGAGATCTCAGCTGACTGACAACAGAGGAGAATAAAGGCAACTCTAATGGAGGCGGACGTGGTGGAATATAATAATCTGACATATCGTCGAAATATAATTGCTGCTTTCAGTGTTTGGGCTAAAAACACCCTGCAGCCGAAGCGAGCACACGAGTATTGAACTAACTTTGGAATAAAGTTAGTTCAAGAATTTACTGTGGTTCAGCTGAATGGTTGTTTACTTCTGCTCAGCATTCATTACATCATATGTGATTATTATGAAATGAAACACAAAGGGAATATCCAGCTCATAATGTACGATTCCACGTCTCACCCTGAGGCCGTTTCCACGCTCTGAAGCTTGATCGCGAGCGAAGGATAGCAAGCCAAGATGCTGATCATACAGGCGCCGCAAATTTCACTTCAATTTGAAGCTGCTGCCTTCAATTTCCCTTCAAATTCATTTTGAGAACTCATTTATTCAGCAAAAGCATATTTTTTTTAAACAAAGACCAAAAATAAAATAAAAACTTAATGTGATGGTGACAAATTCATGGATGGAGCGTGCACGCTGCTTCCTCCATCACATGCACACAATTACATTCCCAGATGGGTGGTCCCCAGTTTGACTGTGTGGTCGTGCTGGTGAATGCCGAGCAGCTGCAGTGTGAGGTTTGGTTGTGGGGGGTGACGCTCGATGTTGGATTACTCATAACCTTTCCTCCCGCACGTCTGGACTCCCCGCTGCTTGCCATGCTGGGGTTTCTAAACACGGACTCGACTGTCATTCCCTATTTCTGCATTCTCACATTATTGCTTAATCTAGCTACAACGGCCTCACCATAAAAAACCCTTAGAATAAAAAACCTGACGGAACAATGTACTTCATTAACTCGATATTGTGCGTTTACCTGTGTACTTTGCCTCAGGTTTGAAACACAACCCTGCACGTATCTGAAGTTGTTTTCTCGCCACTGTACTTCCTGTCCCTGTGTGATTAGCTGCCCCGCCCTGAACGGCTTCACCTGTCCCTCATTTCCCCTCCTCATTTGTGTACTTGGTCCGTGCGCTGCCTCACAATTTATTTTAGCATCAGCACTGCAGAGATCCCCCCCCCCCCCCCCCCAACACACATAATCCAATATCAAAAGCATTTTTACAGATGCGAGACACTTTTGTATGGAAGTTGTCGTCTTCTTTTTTATACAGAAACAAACTTATTCTCCAGGGGTTGTCTGCGTGTCTTTCAAAAATGTCACTGGAATAAAAAAAAAAAAAATATGGCTTCATCTGGTGAGGGATCTGCTTCTTGTCAAATCCAGTTACACCGATTCAATCAGACTTCACCGTCTGAAACACCGGAGTGAGAACACAACACCTTCAAACAGGAAGACATGAAGCTGTCGACAGGTCGGGCCCGATGGAGCATCAGCCACAAAGGGGCTGTTGCCGATCGTGGCGGTGAGATAAATCTTCAAATCTGCAGCAACACATCAAATCTGAAGACTTTGTTTACACGCATTTATTTATTTCTATTTATTCTGGGAATAAGGCAATAAAAAAGGTGTCGGAACCAGATGTAAATACCTTGAATATCAAACGGCAACATATCTGCAGCTTATCAAATGAATAACCGGTGCATATGACACCAAATCCTGTGTGCCATCACTTAATAATGCAAGAAAGCAACCGCATTAGAGAGCCACTTTCACCACAGCTGGATTTAATCCCAACGCTGGACTGTGAAATGCAAACAAAATAAATCGGAAAAGAAAGAAGACATAGGGATTAAATGCCTTAAATAATAAACACGTTGAATAGCAGTCGTGTGCAACTTTCAGCAGCACACTAACGAGCCCATCGAGGGAGAAGACGTGTGGATGAGGAATGGCTCAGTCCGGCGTTCATCCGTCAGCAGCCTCACCGCTCTGATTATTTCATTCGTTACGGAGATGAGGAAAAGAACGGCGTTATCGGCGTCGCCACATTGATCCGCTTCTATAATGAACTTCTGACAATAATTGTAGCGAATGCCGTCCACAGGTGCGTTTACAAAAGTGGAACAAACGAAGGGGAAACAAAAGCCTTTGTTTTCATTTGGGTGCGCCCGTTGCATCATGGTGGTCATGGTAACAAAGCATGATGGTTGTGATTTTGACAGCAAAGAGAGGATAGAAGAGAAATGCATTAAGATTTGAAATCTACCGTGCGTGTTGACATAACTTGAATACATCAGACTTTATGCAAAGATCAGCAGGTTTCCATGGATCCCAATCCCCAATATTTCTGATACGACGCCTCCGCCATGAAAACAGTGACTTGGGTATGAATACTCTGCTCATAACAGCGGGATATACAGCAATTCTGCTGCATTCATTAGGTGCAGTGGCAGATAAATACAGAATCCAGCTGTACTTAACGAAATACAAGGGGGGGACTCAGTGGAAGTCAGGTTTAAGATGTTAGGAACACATGAATAATGGAATTTCAGCATCCCTCCAGACCCACAGCTCATTTTGTTCCTCCCAGGTTCTGCTTAGAATAAGCTATCAACATGTGTCCTCTAATACTCATAAAGCCGAGAGAAATTTGGCAGAACTTCCTGCTGCTGTTTTGCATTACACCGGCAGAGCTCGTGATGCGCACAGTTTGATTGACACCCTCCTCACCTGGCCATCCGACGCAAGGACAAAAACAACGCTGCATGAATGAATCATCCACACATGCCTGAAATGATGTGGAATTCCTAGGTGGGAAGTTCTTCAGTGCAGATGTGGATGAAAGAGGCACCCAAATGGCAATTTAACAGCATTTGGTCCTAGTCGCACTTGGAAAATGATCCTTCTGCACTTTTGGAATTTTGCAGTTCACGTTTCAGGGCTGCTCGGCGTGGGGAGGCATAGCTAACAGAACCATGACGATGAAGGCTTTCCCAGTCGATGTCAGAGTGCATCTCAAGGCGGTGAAGTGACAGCATATAATGAAGTCCACTCCATTTGTATGACACTCCCTCCTCCTCCTCCTCCTCCTCCATGCATGGACCATTTCATTTGTAATGAAGCCCATGTCTAGCACACCCAAATTGATTTTGGACTTGTGAACTGTGCCAAGCAGGAATTAAACGCTGAAAAGTAGCCTAAGCACGAAAAAGACATCCCAGTTAACAGAAACATTCCGGGATGGATTCCCAGAAGCACCAACTTACACAAAATGCATGGAGAAACAAAACCTCGGCTAAAAGCTCATCTGCGTCCAGAATGTCTGATTTTCTTAAATGTTTGGTAACAATATGCCGCTCTGCTCTTTCAGATATCGTCAGTGATGTTAAGTAATGTAAAAGTTACTCCCTCAACCTCAGCACCCTTGCAGGCCGCGTGCAAACCCCTCCTACCCTCCACAGATACCCTTGGGAAGACGAGGCGGTCAGTTTCCAGTTTCATTTGCCCCTGGTCATGCAAGGCTGCTCCAGTGTCTCCGGCTGTCTTTCTGCACTAAATCAAAGAGTGAGGCGAGCGCCCAGCCGTGGCGGTGACTCCTTTTATGATATGCTATAGGAGTGAAATGTATGGCCGATAAGTCTCAGAGACCCTCGTGTCGTGCGGGGGGGTCACAGGACACGGCCCGTCGTGCGTGTCACGCACACAAACGGCAGTCCCTTCTTTCCATCTCGCTGAACTGTATCGTTGAAAACTTCATCAAGCAGCAGGATTAGAGAGTTTAGTGTTTATTCTGCAGGTCTGCTATCCAGCTGTGACAGTTCCCATTTGCAGGTGTAAGATATTGCTCCCGCCCCCCTCCTCCCCCTTTCTCTATTACTCATTGCAAACATGACAAAAAAAATGTCACTGGCTGCCGATTTGCAATTTTGTGCAACCCCAGCAAACGGCTGATGTTGCGTAGTAGTGCAAGTCAGCGCCGTGATTCCAGCTGCACTGCAGCAACATTCATCAACACTGCACATCACATATCAATGCTTCTGCTTTTTGGAATGTGCATTTCCCCCTCTCTGTCATGCACAAATCTCACCAGTACATCTTAACCGAGTGTGTATATTATCAATCGCCATTGGCGATCAATTAACCAGCAGACATGCAACCGTCTATTAACAACCGCACATGAACAAGACGCAGACCTTGTCTCTGGTGTCCGTCGTGTAAATGCAGTGATTACACACATTAGATTAGTTTCTGTAACTTTCCACACGGAGGAGAAACTACTTTCTGTGCATCTCATTTGGAAAAAGGAGGGCAATAGAAAACCCTGTGTTGATGCTGCAAGCAACAAAAAAACTGCTCATACAAAGGAAGGCAATTATTTTATGGAGATGATCAGGAAATACAGCCAGCTGCACTCAATAGGCTTGTTATCTTTGGAAGTCTGCAGCGGAAAAACTTTTCACTGTGACCAGATGTCAAGAGCTAATCAAATTTCCCCCATATCCCTCTCAGATTAATAACACTTAAATCTTGTAAGTGCAAAATGTATGAGGGTATTATAAACGGTCATAACTCAGTTTTCTGTGATTCATAAGTACTTCAAGAATAATGTTTGAGTCTTAGTGGAAGCAAAGGAGCATTTATCACACACTGTGGCTACATCAAATCCAGAAGTACAGACATGCACAAATGGATGAAGGCAGGTTACTTCGGTCTCGTCACCTTTGTGTCTTCATAAAATAAACCATGATCGCGTTTGAGTCAGGTTTAGGTAATGAAGCTGCTTGGTTATCTTGAGTTAAGTGGTCTTGGTTCAGGTTAGGATTGGTTTGCCTATGTTATATACGGTGTGTGTGATGTAATCAAGACTACATACAGCTTACCAGGGGAAGGTTTACATTCGGTTTTAAACTGGACACCAGAGTTTTCTCAATGCCATTCCTAAAAGGAGTACTTTCACAAATCGAAAAAACAACAACAAAAAGTGACACTAAACTGGGGCTGAAGACTGCAGCCGCAGATCCATCAAGGTGATGGGTTATTACCGAAGCATTCAGAAACCAGTTTAAAAATAAATGTGACAGTGCCAAAAACAACCAATTTGAACTCTGCCGTTAGTGACAAGGGAGCACATTTAAGTTTGATTATCTTCTTTTCTGTTCCAACAACAGAGAAGTGATTAAGGAATCATCCTCTGGGGACATTTAACAAGCAAATCAAAGCTCCCCGAGAGATGGTTTTGAAATATAAGGCATAATGAAATTATATTTTTAGCCATTTACGTATGATTGCTGCTCATTAATAAATTAGAAAATAGGTGTAGTTTGGAATAAAAGTCATAAAGCATGTCCTTCGCCACTTTGAAGGCATACCTGTGGTGAAATGGGCGGGTTGTGGTTCATGTGCATGTCCTGTACTCACCCCCACCGTCTGGGGTCATAAATATTCATTTAGCATCCATCCGCCTTCAGGGATTAATTCCAGTACATGGGATAAAATACAGAACACGCCGCTACACAACAGGCATGTTAAGTCCATTACACCCCGTAAAGAAGTAGTAGGCATTGGCCACAGGAGGCTAATGGCTTTTTATCAAGGATCCCTGGAGGACTGCAGCCCTCCACCTCCAACGGCACAGCTCCCATTAACACCAACCAGGTGCAGTTCAAGAGCGCAGTTTGCCAAAATGCACCTGCTTTAAAAGTAAAATGAGTGGCATTAGTGAGACAAACAACCCACAATTTTGCTCTATTATTTTCACGGCGAGCATTCTTCAAGGCCGCCGTTTGGGCGAGGTGAAAAGCATCTCTCTGCTTTGTAGCTTGTAATTGACACAGTTGCTTTATGCATCGTGACAATAAAGATGATTAAATACCACACAGTCACAGTATTTTTGTGTGTGTGTATTAAAGTGCTTTTTTTTTTTTAAAGGGAACATTCCGTCCAACATCATCCGGGCTCTAGCTTGTGACAAGTCGACTCGATGAAGTTAAATGAACTCCGAGTCCTCACTGGAGTGGAAGAACGAACTGACTCATCATGAAGCAGCTGCTTTGAAGTGACTCACATTTACATTTCAATCCAGTTCATTAAACACAGTAATCCACATCATGTTTTAGCTCAAACAACACAAAACAGCTCAACAGACTCACCACCACGACGAAAACGAAATTACAAGGTTGGAATGGATAGTTAGTCCTGAGCTGCTGCGACCTGAGCGCACCGCCACTATTGGCCAACATAACCTATGAGGTTCGCTTCGCTAGCACATCTAAGAACTGTAATAGATATTGACACAAACATCGGTTAGCTCACTCCGTGCTCACCCAACGACTACCAACCAAATCAGACTCTAAGGTGCTTCCGAGCTGCATGGATGTCGGTCGTCTATTAGAAGCGCAAGCGACTCTTATTGGGAAGTTGTCGCAGAACTTGATAGAAAGTCTCGTTATCAGGTTGCATTATTTGCTTTCAGCTAGTTTCCATTATGTGAAGCAGCATTTTAGATGAGTCAAGGACTACTATGCAGCACAGCATCCTCGGTATTGTCATGGGAAGCGGCGCATTTGGCCTCCGTGCTCTCGGAAACCTCCCCCCCTCCGCCCCAAATGCAAAGGAACTTTCTTCTCAAAATTCACTAATGAGGCTTAGCCAGGAGTCCATGAGCTGGAGGGGATAAAATATGCAAACCCGTGCAGCATGCCAGTTCAACAATCTCACGCCTTTGTGCAAGTATCAGCTTTACTTTTCACTTACATTCAAGCCGAGGCAACCGTAGGCGGCAGACACGTCCGTCAACTTCTGGCTTCTTCTTCCCAGAGCCGCTTTCATCGTGGTTTGGTCTTTGCACATTTATCTTAAAAAAAACAAAAAATCAGAATTACTTTTATTGAAATAAAAATACGGCGCCTTTAAAGGAGGAGACGCTGAATAGACACAATCCCTTAATTGGGGCGACGCCTCATTTCTTCTTATTTTACAACACATGACTAAGTTTCTGTTTTGTATTTTTGCATTCCACCGGGCTTCATGGGGGCTCTGACATTTCAACGGCTCACTATTCCACCTATAAACCGAGCTCCATTAAGCCCAATAAACTGAATGCTCATCACCTACTTTCTATTTTTAGCCTCTGCAGCCAAATATCTCTGAGCATCATTTCGGTAAAACTGCAGCAGGGAATCAGCGAGCTAATGCTGCAGGGGGGGGGGGGGGGGCACAGAGGCCTCGGAAAAGAAATGTTGTCAGCACCTAATATCATAGAAATAATTCATGTGGAGAAAAAATAACAATCTCTGACATCTGCCTCTGTAGTGATTATTGTAGATGTTTTCACTGCAGCGATGTCTCACTCATATCACATTTCAGAGACATAGGAATAACAGCTTTTGATTGATATTCTGGGTGTGGCGGTGCTTACTGCAAAAATTGCCAGTCTACACAAAAAAACAATTGGGATTGGGAAATCTAGATCATTCAGCAACGCAATCAACGTTTTGTTTGCACCGCTGACAGAAGATTCCACCGTACAACAGTAAGATGGAGCGATTTTCCACAGGAACCTGACGCACCGCAACAAAAAGAAATCTGTGTGATCACGTGGAGAAAATGACACAGCAGCCAATTGTCTCTGCTGGAGATATTTTGCGAAGGTGATTGCAGCGTTATCACGCTCGCTGCTTTAACTGCGTATCTGCTCAAATTTAAATTTCATCACATTAGTGATGTGATTTCGCCAAAGACGCCACGATGAATTAAACGCGTGCAGCTGGTTGCTGTGCGTAGCAGGCCCGTGGCTTGATGGGCAATGTGACTCTTAATTTGTGGTGGATATATTATGAATAAGCGATACTGAGGAAAATATTACTTCGCCTGATAGATAAGAGATTTTTATTTTCAACAAGGCCGTTTCAAAGTTAGCATCAAAAGGCGTGCTGATCCCGGTTCAAGAGCGTCTGCACTTAACGGGAGAAGCCAATCAAAGGCTTTGGCTCGCTCACAAAGGCGGCAATACACTAGGAAAGAAATAGAGCTTGCACAAAATTAAACTGCTGTTTCAAACACAGGGCTGCAAGCAAATATCTGTATGCTCACCGCAACTTGACGTCTGTTCACTTAGTGACACGGAGTCGTTGCCAGATGGGGCTGCTCGCAAATTGCCACTACACGAGATAGAAGGGAGAGATTAGCGCTCGGCAAATAAGAGCGCAACAGTCGAGGGTGACCCGGATGCTGGTTTGAATTTCTAAACTGACATTAGGCTGAGATGATGAGGGCAGGACAACAAGTTAAAACCAGTTAATTTATTATTTATGTCCCAGTTGGGGGGGGGTTAAGGAGTAAAGAGGCGTTGTTAGCTTCCATCCAACGCAGGTGTCATGTCACAGCCCACATTCTCTCAGGAGAAACTCCAGGCTTCTCTCACTTATCTGTGCATCCATGTGTATGTTGATCTTAAATTGAAGCGTGGTCAAGCATCTGTTGGTTCATTGCTCCCTTGAGGCAGCAGAACGGCGCTGCTCCACTGAAAAAAATGATCTGGAATCTACGGCACGGTCTTTTCCTTCTATTTAAAGTGCGCATTAGTCAGATGCTAAGATGAGCCTGGACAGGCTCACACAGGGCCCGCCGTAGAAATTATCTTCAGGCACTGATGCACAAAACTAAAAGATGACAGGCCGTGAGAAAAACAAAATCCGGCTTTTAGATTCTGGTAGAAATATTTTCACCATTCACTTTGAGCGTAAATGTTCGATTCTCACCTCTATTCATGGGGAAACACATTTATCATTCCTGCATCAAAGCCTTCTAAAGGGACAGCCGCAGGTAATAAGAGATTTTCCTCATTCAAGGTGAACAACTCAGATCCACAAAGCTATCCGCGTTATAATGCCAGGAATCTCCGCCTGTACGTCACCAACATCAGGACCAGCGCCTGCAGTCGGGCTTCGCTGTAACAACCATAACGGACAGACAGTTTGGCACTGCAGTGATGTAAAGCAACACGCCATCATTTTGATCCTTCTTGCAGCAGAGGACATACAGATACGTGTGTCGTTACGCAGCATGTCGTTAGGAAATAAATGCTTATTAGAAACAATAGAAATGTTTGAATGGCTAATGCACAATTAGCCCGTCTGGATCACACACTGCAGGGGTGGTCCTGCTGTAAAATATTACAGCGCCTGGTTTTTTTTTTGTTTCCTCAATCACAAAGTTGTGCAATGTATACATGTGACCCCTGATGGAGTAATGAGCGAGTAATTGGCATCAATTAATAACTTGATCAACCCCCCACTGACACGCGATGAGCGGTTGCCACCAGCAGGAGCCAAGAAGAATGAATCGGTTTTGATTCAGCGGCCATTAAGCGTGTAAACAGCTCAGGATCCGAGACGAAGAGCACCTCCTGCAAAACCTTATCGGAACCACACGGACTCCCCTCCCCACCAAAAAATAAAAGCAATAGAAGAGAACATTTCATTGGTGTTAGACAGAGAGATGTTTTTCATCCTTATCCTCAATAACGTGTCACCTTGAATTAGCCCGAATTGATCTTTTTTGTGGTAAACATGCCAACAACCTCCAAATAATTGCATTTGATTGCATTATAATTTATAATACTGTAACCAATCAGCTGCAATCTGAAATGCTGGAGTAATGCTGTTTGTGCGAGTCCTGCATGGATCAGGTACCGATGAAGATGCTGTCGCTTCATTTAGCATGACGTCATGGTATGCCTACAGCCATCGTGTGTACGATTTGTGACATCACATTGGCATCTATTACAGAGGTCATGGGTCAGAGGAAGAAGACAAATAAACAGCTCTGTATGCCTCTGTACGTTTGGTATTTAAGCTCCTCCCCTGCAGGCCTGGGCAGACTGGCAGACTTGAAGTTGGTTTTCTACCAACGTTCAGCCCTTGGCGACAGGCCATGCTCTCTCTCCCTGGTTTCCTGTCTCTCTTGGCCTGTCCTGTTCAATAAAAACGTTCCCCCCCCATCTACACCTTCAACACTTCACGCTGTTGAGATGACGCGGGTATAAACTTTGCAAAGCAGCAAAATCCATGCAAGGTCAAATAAATCAATGTTTTGTTCTCCGACTTCAAATCTCACCTCGCTCCCATCGGGGGGTGCAACCTGGATGTTTCAGGGACGCGAGCGAAAAGGGAATTAAAACAAACATCAGTGGTTTTTGCATTAAAAATAGCAGACTTGTTCCTGCAGGCTCAATGTATATGACTAACAAAATAACCCATAAAAGTTGTTACTCCTAAGACAATTATAATGCAATAGGTTCGGATGATGGAATCAGATCCATCCATCCTTCCATCTGTATTCATCCATGAAATCGTCAGTGCCTTCCGGCTGCCTGCTACCACGTTGCTCCGCTGCTGGCCGAAGGCCGCGATGAAACAGATGATTGATGGCTGTTCAGCAGGAAAACAGCAACGACTGACAGCTGATGAGCCTGACAGCAGACGGATGAGGCGGGACACCATCTTTCTGCATGGATGGTGAAGCATCATGGAGCAAACCAGGTAAATAAGAAAAGGGGACCTCCAAATATCCACCGGCAATGTTTACGCCGGTTGCTAAGCAGGTTTAAGATCAAACACAGCAAATCTGACATGCAATCAACCGTTAAGGTTGCTCCTCAACTAGCGGTGCATTCTGGAGAGGATGCGTCAGCTGCCTGGCAACGGTCAAAACTTAGCGGCTATTATTGAAGCAAAATGAAGTCTTAAAGAAACGTCTTTGTTGACCAGACTTCTCCTGAATGTTAGCAGAACACAGCCTTGCAGCTGCAAGTATTCATTTATGGTGATTAGGCCGCGCGCTCCCTGTAATCAGATGAGAAATATTTGACATTTTTATTGGCAAAAACAAAAGAAGAAGAAGAAAAAAAGCTTCATCCAGACCCCGGTACAGCAGATAATTAATTATTTAGCCAAGAGTCTGGGTTGGTAGCTGACCACCGGTGTTGGCAACGAGAGCAGGGTTTTGCAAGCCTTTGAAAGGACGATATGACCTTGGGTAACCTTGCATTAAAACGTGTCTGGAAGGTTTTGTGATGAAGTGTTCAGTCAAGTCTTGCAGAGTATTCAGCATCCTTACACCTGCCTCGACGGCCTCCAGAGAACAGATGCACGCTTGCTTTCACGCCGCTGTTCGGAGGCGGAGAAAGCAACGGCAATGGAGGGGTAAAAAAGAAAATACAGATTCAAGGTGAGAATTTATTGCATCACGGTTTATTGGAACCACCGTGTGAGGCGTCCCCTCCATTTTGAGGATCTTTGTCTAAGAGCTGCGCAGGAGTTTTGACTTGTCTAAATACTTATTGGTGAGTTGTTTTGGAAGTATTTTGACGTGACATTCCACTGCATCACCCATAGCCCGAAAATGAAAACATGGAGAGCAATTTATTTGCAGTGTTGGGGTTTTGAATCCACACCAAGAGTCATCCTCTCATGTCTCCTGTCCTGTTTTGTGTCTCAACAACATTTCATGAAGCAGAAATGCCACAAAGATCATCTTTAAAAACAGGAAGAGCAGTATTCCCTGGGACTCTTTTCAAGGACTGAGTGAAACGTCACCTAAATGAAGAATGACAGCGATTTCCAGCCAGAGGACAGCTTCCTCATTCTCCCGGTTTTTCCGCTCTAGATAAATCATCTCAAGGTTCCTCTGTGATCCTCGGAGTGGCGGCGGAGAGGGATCTATCATTCTCAGATAACAGCTCGGTCCTCGTCAACGCTCACTTTTACCTTCTGTGCTGAATTTATGAGAACCGGTGCGCGCGAGCTGCCTAGTTACACGTCAAAGTGCAAAGGGCTGCACAACAAGACGATCCATTGTGCACACATGCCGTTAAAGAAATGGGTTTCAACACAATCCTGTGCAAAAGTGGAACTCCAGCAAAAGGTGCAACTGCAGCCTCCAACAGTGCACTAAAACAAAAACAAAGCAGCTAATTCACATTATGGATGTATGGAGTATTATTTTACCACTGATTTCTTTAAAAAAAATGCTTCCCTGTGGCTGCACATCATGTTTGGCACTCGCTATTCCTTTTGACTATTTATTTGAGCTCTGAGCAGATTCTCTTCCAGCCCTCTATAACACTAGTAAACACATAAATAATTACTGCTGCCATAACTACAAACAGCCTGACCTCGTCTTTCAGGCTTCGCCTCATGCACCAGTTATCTATTATCTGCAGTAGGAATAAATGCCGTCTGTATAACACGGTCTATGTAATTACCTCATAAAATTAGCCTCTGCTAACGTCACGACAGTTCAGTGTGTACATAAAGAGCTGTGGAACTAAGCGAAACGCGACGACGCCGAAGCCAGCAATGTCTTTCCATCGTCCGTTCAGGCTTTTCCTCCAGAATGAGGAGTGTTAGCAAAAGATCAAAGCTCTCTCTCATGCTCCCCTCCTCAAGTGATTTGCAACTCCGATCAATACTTCTGTGTAATGCTGCAGTTTCTCCTTGAAGGAGGGAGCAAAGAGGAGAAAGGAGAACGAGCGCAGCGCTGCTCACCGTGACTGAAGCAGACTCGTATTTACAGGCCGATTTGTGTTACCACTCGCAAATACAAAGACGTGTATTGATGTTTTTATAATGCGTGATGAATGGCGCGTCCGGCCGGGAAGCCAATCGTTCATGTTGAACCTCGTTTTAATTGATGGAGGAGAGTAAGTAAATGAATCCCTCTGTCAAGCGACATATGTCCGGTCAAACAATGATAGATTCTGACATTTGGACAACTAAAACACGACACGAACCTTCCGGGGGCGTCGCGCACCGGATTACAGGTGTGTGCGTGGCCTCACCCGGGGTCTACGCTGTGAAACGAGCTCGCTGGCTTAGCAGTTGTAAACAGCTCAGTTTCAGCAATGGCCGCCAGCCAATGGGATTCCTTGATTAAACCATGCAAGTGTTCATTATACCTCTCCTACGCCATCGGGTTCTTCCAACAAAGCGACTTCTTACAGAAAGCATTCCCGGCGTGGAAGTGAAGCCATTAATGCCTTTGATGATAGCATCGGCCTCTTGAGGGAATGATTGATGAATTTTAGGAAACTAAACTTTCCCAAAATACTTTAGCACAGAGCACCTCATTTCTAAGACTCTAAGAGTTCCCCCTTCATGTTGGGTTTTTATTCCCCGTCTCCGATAATGAAGGATCATTTGACACGCCCCATCAGCCGCTCACTCCCACGGCCTCGGTGTCGGATCCGGAGAGACGTTCCTTGCTCGTTAGCTGACATCCCGTGGCACAGCTGTCTCTAGTTTTTGCTGCGGACCTCCAGGTGGTTCAGCCCTCCTTTCTTCCTTTCCATCTCGGACTCATCCAGTTTATCCCTCACTCTCCTCAGGGCTGCTGTATTTGTTTTTGTTTTTTTACCATCTCTCACGGGCGTCTTTTTATGACGCTGCGTATTTGAAGCCGCGTCCTTATTATTAGGTAGCTGTAACAAACACGCATTCTGGCTGCAGCCACAACCTGGATGCATGATTCTTGCCATCCTCATTGTCCGCCCTCTGGTTCGTCCATCCGAAACATTTATTTTCCCAGTCTCCTTCTTATCATTATGACAGGGAGGATTTGGGTTTTTAGCTGACTTGGGTTGCTCTCAGCACATGTGACTCAGTGAGGCAGAGTCCCAGAAGGGCAGCACGTCTCCTGAAAAAAGAGGCTTGACTATCAGCAAAAACCGCAGCTTTAGTAAACTCCAGTTCGTTGACGTACGCGATATCGTGAAGTCGAGAATGTCTAGGCCTCTGTTTCTAATCCCAAGCTATCTGATGCCGGAGTGAATCAGCATCCACGTGTACAGACTATATGTCTGCTAACGCTAATATAGTACTCTAATGTGATCAGTATAATCAATCAAACTACACCTTTATTAGAAACAATCAATAACCCTTAATTCTCACCTGATCATTCTACACCGAAGCAACAATGACTGCCATTAAATTCCATAATCTAAAACAGAATATCACATCTGACAGGTTTAAGCACTTTTTTTTTTCAATGCTCTATTCTTCACATAAAGGCTTTTTCAGGTGTGGTATCCTATTGCTGTTTTCAACCCCCCCACCCCCCAATTAAAAATAATTGATCTCCAAATGTGAAACGATAACTGCCCCACTAGCTCAAGAATCTTTAGAGGGTTTTTAACTGTGTATATTTCACACACCTTTAATTGCATTTTGCAGGGGGGCTTTTCTTTCATTACTTCTGATTGAAACCACGTTCGACAAGCCTGCAGAACAAAAAGGGATTTGGACAACTTTATAATGGAAATTCTTTTAACTATCGAGTGGCTTTGATGCCTATTACACTCCATCAAACCCAATTTGAGTTGGCAAATTGACAGCAGAAGCATTACATCTGTCCCAAGCTGCTGTAATTCATCCTATGAGTTCTCGGGACATTTGTAACGCATCACTTTTTAATGCGACACCTTGAGCTGAGTGATGAATTAGCGCAGCAAGAATCTCACAACAAGCATCCCAGATTCTATTAAGATATTCAATTTCCGGCATGAAGCATAATCAGTGGTTTATTTATTGAGACTCAAATAGATCAGGACATTTACTGTCGGTGCTGTGCAGGAATCAGAAAGGGGCAATGCTTGAAGTAGCCTGGTAGCAGCTCGCATCACAAGCAGCAGCCTGCTGGCAAAAATTCCTCCTGTTGAGCCTAAAATATGTTGACTTACAGGATATTTAGTGGAGTTTTTGTAGTACAGAAACTCGACACAGTCTAATTTACTGCACAATGGCCCCGAGGAAACGCACACATTCACATGCAAAAAAAAAACAACAGCTGGGAGCTGCATAGTGTTGCAAAAATAATGTTCTCTGAGCCACTGATTAGGGACGGGCATGTGGATTGTGCAGAACCACCCGGTTCTTGACTTAATTAAATATACTACACTGGTGTTAAAAGGCAGGAGGATGGGCATTGTGAAGACTGATGGATGTACTCCTGCTAAAGATTCAAGGATGCACTTCGTTTTCTCCAGGAATCAACCTTATACTTTTCCAAACAGAGTTCACGATAAGGGCGCGGTGGTGACGCAGTGGGAAGCGCTGTTGCCTCAGAGCAAGAAGGTAGCAGGTTTGATTCCTTTCTGTGCAGCGTTTTTATGTTCTGCACAGCCTTTCTCCGGGCTCTCCGGCTTCCTCCCGCCTCCAAAAACACGCATCTTAGGTGAATTGGCTACGCTAAAGTGTCTGAGTGTGTGCAATTAACTGGCGGCTTGTCCAGGGTGTGCCCAAGCCTTCGTGTTAATCCAATGGTTGTTGAGCTTGTCCTCTCTTCTACCTTGCCGGTTTGAGGACGCAGTCTTCAGAGATCCGTGTATTTTAGGTCAGGCGTAATTCAGTGTAATAACAAAGCTTCTATGTCTTTGTCAATGAAAATGGACCAAAAAACCCAACAACCTGGAATCGAATTAAGGATGAGTGTGAAGAGCCCTCCAGGTCCCTGCAGTTAGAGGCAGAAAAGCGCGTCCCAGTGATGCAATAACAGCTTTTACTGGGAGCTGAGACCGTTTCAGTTCACACATTTCTTTTCTTTCTGCTTCCTAGTATAAATTGAAGAGCGAAGTAATAGCTCGAGTCTTTGAAAATACACTCCTGGTGGCATCACCTACTCTTCCTGGAGAATGGAAGAAAATGGCTAAATTTTACCAGCTGTCTGGGCGGATATTTGGCTTTCATTTTTTTTGTCACATTTATCTACACAGACTCTTTCTGCAACTCTGGATGTTTTGAATAGAATTGATTCCGTACAGCATGAAGTCCACATTTTGTGATATAACTGGTTGAAATCTAACAACTCCACCCCCCACCCCCACCCGCAAGAACTTGGGCGAGTGCATCATCGTCTACGAACTCACGCTTTCATGAAAGCCTGACTACTGTCCACTACATTAGACGCCTCATTAGATCCAGACGTCTGTGGGTCGCTCCAGCTTCACGAGGCTGCAAAGGCAAATATACACATTTATGGAAGTAAATAAGGACTTCGAAAACGTTTTCTCGACTCAGATGTTGGTACTTAGTCACAGCGGCAACCAGGCCAGCGCTGGAGACAGGCTGCAGGGCTACTCAAGTAGGAAATGTTATAACTTTAAATGAAGGTAGCAAAACGTTCACCCAGTCCAGGTTCATGCAGTGAAATAGTTTGACCTAAAGCGTAAAGTTTCTTCCTGTAAACTTTATGAATGCGGCTTTAATCTTAACTACATTTGCTGCAGTGACATTATTATGTGAACGCCAACTTTAGGAGCACTGAAAGCACTTAATCATCATCCGTCTAATCACCAAAGTAAATTCATAAAAAGAAAACAGTCATGAATCAATGCAACAAACAAATAAATCACCCGGAACGCCAGAGCGGCTTGAGACCAATCAAAAGGTGACAGGCGCGAGTGGACGTGCAGCAAAATGTCGGTGCAGGAAAAGGGCTCTGAATCGGAAACTATTCCTTCAGGTGGGAAGAAGGAATGTTGAGAAATAGCAGGAGAAATACAGTACTGTTAACCGAAGACTATATTCTTGTCGGGTAATGACGCAGTGACTTCCTGCTGCCTGAAGATAGGAATGCTGCTCAGTTCTCCGACGGGGGAGAGAGGACACTGTTCTATTTGAGTGTTTCCTCAATGTCGGACATTCAGGTGCTTCCACTAATATTGACAGACTTGTGCAATGGCAGCTTTTAGTGTTACTCCCCGATGCAGCACTCCCAGCAGAGCGATGCTGCAGGTATCCGCAGTCTTTCCTTTCTTTTCTGGGTGAACAAAACTTTCACTACCCTTAAGCCCGACACCCGCCGAGCCAGTCGGAAACAACCACGAGGCTTTTCGAACTTGCCTTTATCCAAGTCTCTAGCTTGCTGCTTTGCCGTCAGAAGAGGTGAGCGCCGGATGAAGCACGCCATAAATTTCACGCGGAAAGTCACATTAAAGCTTTCCTGTGTCCCGCACCGGGCTTTCAGAAGATCCCGTTTCTCTTTGTGCAGCTGCTAGTGGGCAAACATTGCCCCATCATTACCAGGCAGCATGTGTTACTGCTTGTTCTGCTTCCTCATAGATATTCAAAAGCAAATGATCGGCTGCAGCTGCAAGAGCACACTCGGATCCGGTTCGCTCAAGACTCCTGAAGGGCTCGGTCATCATGTCGTAGAATAGTGGTGCTCGCTGGCTGATGGGGGGCCGTTTACAGGCTGCACATTCACAGAACGGAGTTTCTACTCTGAGCTAAAGGGGTCGGTCTGTTTGCATCGGCCACATCATGCATCTTCGATGATTTTAGTGCTGTTCTGTTTGAGTGTATGGGATAGCACAGCCAAACATTGTGCCGGAGACACTTCCCTGTTGTTTCTCTGCGAGTTTTTTAGCAGGTGAAACAGTAAAGGTGTCCCGTAGTGATTCTTCAAAAGCTGTCATGTCCTCTATTCAAATCAATCTGCTTTGGCCCACCTTGGCAGGCTCTTTCCAACAATCTACAAACGTGGGCTTAAAAGTGAACATTATTTATGATCCGATGTGAAAATGCATGAATGTAGAAGCCGAGGAATTCAGTCAGCTGCAGCGGGATGTCAAATCATGAAAGTCAAAAGTGTTGACCGGCAGGATGCTGCCAGACATGATGTAGTTGTACGACCGCAGCCGTCAGATCTTTATGTTACAACACAGGGATCCCCATATGGAGGTTTTCACCTACACTGCAAAAAAAAAAAGAGACTGATGCTACGAATGTACTATGATGGCGATTTATTTCTTTAACATGGCAGATGTTTGCTGTTGGGGGGGGGGGGGGGGGGGAACGTTTGTCTTTGGACAAACGTCTGTTTTCAGGCTCAAGCACGAGGATGATGGAAAGTTCCAATGAATCTGAATAATGTGGTCAGCCGTGAAGAAGGCTAATCCCGGAGGTAACACTCCTGACTCTCCCGGGCAGACTAGAAAGGCGTGGCATTAGATTGAACTATTATATAACCCTTGAAATGCAGCTTTTTACCCTGCTGGTGGCTCACAAAGGAGCGAAACTACTGACAGACTGACTGATTCGACTTGCTGCCGTGAACCGCACTGACCTGCCAACGAGCATTTCAAGGAACGCTAAGAATGATCCGTCACAACCCCGGCTTTGTCGCTCCTTTTTTTTGTTGCTTCAATAGTGCTGGGTCACTGCTGCTAATAATACTGGCTAGCTGTTCAGGATATGGCTCCCTCAATATCAATAGCATCCTAAAAATAGCATTGATTTCCACCAAACATTTACTCACCATATGTGTGTGTGAATAATCTGTGGGAACTGCTGCGGGTGATAGAAGCATCGGAGCAATTACGCGGTAATAGATTCAATCTCAGGCCGGCAGAAACATAAATGGAGAAGGATCTCTCGCCTACGGGACGGAATATCGTAACAGCGTCATTACAGACACGCGGCACGCCATGCGGCTGTTCCTTATTTAGAATCAGCACAGGAAGGGTCAACATTAAGCAGAACACTTTAGATTGCGGTGTTGATTGCGCCCTAATGTCTGACTGTCAATTTCCAAACACCCCGTTTGTTTTCTTGTCTGGCCAGTTATCGGTGATCAAAAAGGAATACCGTAGTGGCGCCCGCTACGCCGCTATGCTTTAATCAAAGGCGAGCGAGATAGATGGAGTGGATGATGAAAAGCAAACAAAGGATTCGACACGGTCAGGCCGTTGGCATGTTCTTTGAATTGACATGCCAAGCATTTAACCAGCCGGAGATTCATTTCAGTCGCTGATGTGATAAACGAGCAGTGGAGAGGAAGACCTAATAACAGGGATGCAGAAAGTTCCGTCATCCAAGAAGGGATTTATGGAAGAGGGCAAAACGTACAGCAGGTATGTCCAAGGAAATTCGCCATGAGGTGGGGGTGATGGGGTTGTCAGGTAGGGGAAGAGGTCAAGATACGGTGAAGTAATGAGCGTGAATCAACAGCTGCATCTCGCCATCATCCGACACATGTCAAAACGCTCAGGCTTGTTATTTTCCAGGTGATTTCTGACACCAGGACTCGCCTCAGGTCTAAAAGTTCATTGCCCTTCATTTATTTGCCTTCCCAGTCTGCAGCAGAAGTGCATTGTAAACAGCATGTCCTCCTCCCTCTATTCTGGATGTGCTCTGCTGTGCATTCAAAAGAATTCTGATGAAGCTCAAATCTCCATGTGCAGCCCGACTTGAATCCTCATGAGCTAGTTTCTGGTAAAAAAAACAAACAAACTGTGAAGTAAATTATATGGCTGCACTTTGACGAAATCAGCGTGTTCCAGCCAAATCTATTTTACAATGCTGCATTTTATGGGTTGGAAATGGAGAAATATTGTTAATCCTGATGAGCCGTGGATGCGGAACATTTCTACATCATAAAATTAATCGAAACAGCCATCAGGGTGTGCAGACCACCTACCTCATCTTCGGTGTCTTTCTGGAATCCTTCAAATAATCATTTTCCAATATATACTGATGTGACTCATTGTCACCATTCATGCCTACCATCGATATTCATTTTTTTTGGGGGGGGGGGGGGGGGGGGCAGTTGATTGATGATCAGAAGCATCACTGGGCCTCCCTCCTCGATGATAAACCTAAGCGATGCATCTGGCATCAAAAGGACAAGCCTAATTCTCAGATAACTTCTGAGTTCCTTCCTGTAAAGGGGCACGTTCGCTCCAAGGAAGGCTGGCAGCCCATGGAGTCGAGCGGATGACGATGGAGAATAATCTAATTCTGTCAAACAGATGGACGAAGAATTACAGACTTCATGCCTCGTTCGGGTTGGCAAGCTAATCGACAGTCTCTCCCGGGAGAGCCGGGCCGTTCCCTCTGGTGGGCCGCATTGGACAAACGTTTTCCCTCCACTCGTTACTACACTTGGGTCCAGACAAACCCTGCGGGCCAACAGCTGATGATCAACGGTGTGGAAACTCTTCAGCCAAATAAGCATCACTGAAATAGTAGCTCGATCAAACAGAAAAAGAGCTTGTTGGGTTCTATTGGTTGCTGAAAACAATGAAACACAAACCAGTATTCATCCATTCATCCACCAGTGGAAGAGGCTACAATACAAGGTGCCTCCTCCCCCCATCATGTATTCAAGGTGCCCATGAGACAAATCTCTGCATGTCAGCCTTTAAATACAAAATCAATGATCCAATATATACATTAATCAAGTCATCTTATGGAAGTGCAAATCTTTTGCAGCGTCTTTTTCCAGTGGGGCTTGTGATGATTCCCAGCAACCTAGAACTGTCCACTGAGGTAGAACACGGTGCATAACTCTGGCTTCTTTAAGGATCACTTGGTTTGCTTTGTATTTATAGGTCGTTCTTCGCATCTAAACATTGTTTTCTAGCATAGGAATTCTCATCATTCTTTGTAGTCCAGCCAGTTAGTCTTGTTGTCAAACTTTCCGTCCTGGGAGAAAATGTGTGTGAACAGGAAGGGGCTGAGTAAAGAACCCTGAGGGGCTCCAATCTTGAGTGGATGAGTGCGACCGCCAATCCGATCTGTCTGGCATCTGTTTGCATGGAAACCCAATATCCATTTACTGAGTTTGGCGTTGAAGCTCAGAGTTTTAAATTTGTCATTCAGTTTCATTGGCTAAATCCTCCTGAATGCTGAGGGGAACAACATTTTGGCATCTGTGTTATTTCTTCTCCCCAGTACTTAAAAAGTACTGGACATTTTGAATGGATGTTCAACTCACGACAACCGCACACACAAATATCATCTCCATCTTTCACTCTCAATGCAACTAAAAGTAGAACAGCTATACAGGATGTCAGGCTATTCACTGAGCGCTTGCAAATAAGAGAGAAACCGCACGGCAATAACAAGGTGCACCATAACACAGATGTGCACTGCCTCTATTGTTTGCGTAGAAAAAAGAAAAATCACATCTTTTCACGCTCAGATTTTTCAGAGAAGAAAAGAGCCAGCAGGCCACCCGGTGCGGAACAGCCAGCATTTTGAGAAAGCAGGAGTTTGACAATCAGTGAGCGGCTTTGCAACAGGACCGGTATTACAAACAGCTGCAGGACAATTATCTCCCCGAGTTCACGGCAACGCGACGTGAAAGGGGGGGTGGGGGCCACAGACTTGAGTGATTACAGGCGGAAGAGAAATAACAGATTGATGTGCATCATCCTTCCTACTGGCTGCATGGTATATTCAGCACGTAGATCCAGAGCCTGCATGTGCATCATTGACCCTAATTAGTAAAGGTTTCTTGAAATGATTGGCAGGCAGCGGGACATCCGGTCAACATAAAACCCCACTGAGAAAGTCAATGAATTATTAACGCCAAACACCGGTTTAGGCACGCCGCTGCATTTAGCACACCTTACTACTCCCATCATGTGATTGTGATTACACGAACCGCAGCGGAATAGTAATAGCACCAAGCCGTCAATCTGCCTTTTGCTTGCATCGCTCAAGAACTCTGTGCTTCTGTGGGAGGTTCGGAAATGCGGGGGTGCAGCTGATGCCGTTTCGTGATTAATAGCCGAATGCAATAAAACATTTCTTCACGAAAAAAAAAATCACCATCCTGATGGCAGGTGTAGAGCGCTAAATGTCGCCATTTGTATAATGTGGTTTTATTTGTGTAGCATTGATTACGACCTTCGTGACCCACACAAAGTACTTTAATGACAAAGTGGGATGCCAACGTTGCAATAAATACAAGCGATACTTTGGTTTGGCCTGATGCTCGGTCTCTTTATTCTCCGACTGCTGTCGCCACATCACATCAAGGTGACAAATGTCAGTCCTAGAATGTTCACTGCTCAACGGTTAATGTTCCATTAGTCCCATTCCCCTCGACGATACGAAGAACATATCAATCCGCCAGGAAAAAGCTAGTATTTATTTATCCATTTGTTGGCTGGTTGACACTTTTTTTTTTGTCAACAGGATTACACAAAGATTTTCACAAAACCAACATCAACTTCAAGTCGACAAAATGTTCTGCTGAACAGAGTAACTGTTTGTTGTAGTTTGGAGCCTGGAATTTCGTTTTTATCAGGTTCCAGACTGTAATCTTTTAATGGCTACCATTTCCATCGCCGTGTAAAATCGGCAAAAAACTATTTTTCTTTCAACCTGGAACAAAATTGTCCCGCATCCCTCATCGCTTTGAGCCTAATAGCCATATACAGGCAGAACGCACCACCAACCACGGACAAGCAAACTGCATCTTCAACAGGTCAATGGGATCCTTTGTCCTTAGAAAGGACTCAAAATAGGGATGGATCCGCCCTCTGAGCATTGCTCAATCGGGCGATTCTAATTAAGCAAAAACAATTTCCAGGAAATTCTTTAGCGGGAGGGATGAGTGTCTGACGATGAGTGCACTCCCCACAAGAGTCATCCTCTTTTATTTTAATTGTGGCATCAATGTTGAAATCACTATGCACACAACCTTTGTGCTTTTTCCTCTCGGTCTGTAGTTGTTCATCACGCAAGGACAAGCTCTGTTTGAGAAAAGGCTGCAGGCAGCATGATTAGCAGACCACCGGACAATCCTGCAGCATTGATGACAAAATGACTCTGGATATTTTAGTACTGGATCAGTAGACAAAATGCCAAAATGGGTGAATTAAAAAGACTTGTTTTGGGGCATTGTTGGAGAATGCAGTTGCAAAACGATGCTTGAATTTCCGCAGCATTTAAACATAATGATCAATTCCATATTAGACAGCATTCGAAGAGGAGGGTGTAGTGGAGCCATTTCCATGCAGAATGCTGCCCGGAGGGGTCGTCTGTCTGTCTGGATGGAGATAAATGCGCAGTGTTGCCCCGAGAGAGGCGGGTTGCTGACTGATAAAGGTTGTGTTTGGGTTGAAGCTCAGCTGCTAATGTTTACTCCAATTGTCCCGTAATCACCAGCTTTCCGGAGGAACGGGTGAGGACTCCTACTGAGCTGCACCTGGACCCTGTTCCAGACCAATTGTGGAGGTGGTGGAAAAGAGTCGGATCAAAATGCACGAGGAAATCAGTGGGGGGGGGGAATACAGCAACAAGACGGTGGTAAAAAGAAACGGATTTGATGTTTGTACAGCCTAACGACAGTGTGGGGATACAGACTACGACTTTGAGAGAGTTGCTGCAGTTTTTCTCACGCACTATGTGGAACTTGGGACGCATTAACCAAAACCCGGAACTTATATTCCAGTTTAGCATTCTGAACGGCGGTTTTCCATGGGAATGAAGCTTTGCATCAGCCGGGACCCTGAAGCACCGTGGACTGGCAAGACGGAAAAATGCAGCGTTTGTAGAACCGATGCACAAAAAGGCTCAAATCACCAGCCGCACCACTGAATGCTTCTGCTGTCCAGTCAGACCTGATGGTTCAGTAGTCGTGTATTTTCATCCTAATACTGGGCTTTACGTAATCACATGGTCTCACCAAGCATGAGCGTGTTCACTACAGGTTGCTTGGAATCGTGTCTGTGTGGAATAAAAACAACCAAAAAAGCCTGGAAAAGTCGCACAAAACTATTGCTTTATGCCAAATACTATATTATAGTACTATATACTAAATACGTGCTATATATATACACATATATATATATACACACATACATACACACACTGTTTTCCATTTAGAGCTGCGCAAGAAAACGGTATAAATCAAAGCAACTGGCAGAGCTATTACTGCAGGTACTGCTATA
Organism: Brachionichthys hirsutus; assembly: GCF_040956055.1. Classification (NCBI taxonomy): domain Eukaryota; kingdom Metazoa; phylum Chordata; class Actinopteri; order Lophiiformes; family Brachionichthyidae; genus Brachionichthys; species Brachionichthys hirsutus. The sequence goes on along the minus strand of NC_090914.1, from coordinate 9,539,500 downwards.
GAGAACTAAAATGTGACAGCTTTGGTTTCTAATAAAGGAGGTAAATGTGACAATGTCACAGGTGATTAGTTTGAACAACTCACACACAGAGCTTCAGTCGTGTGTCGTAGAAAATGTGAGACAGAGCGAGGAGACAATGGAGGACAGATCGGGAAGGCATAACGTTTCACAGTCCATAACAAAGGAGAACGTTGGAGGAGTTGAGAAAACCAACGGAGAGCTGGTGCCCAGAGATTAAATATCGAGTATTCTAGGAGAGACGGGCTGTGCAAATAGACTGAGGATTGTGGAAAGAAAAGGAAGATGATGAAAGGGGATAATTAGGAGAATAATGGAAAGAAAATTGTGCTTGGAAAATAAATTACGAAAGATCACTGAAAACTGATCGTGCAACAACATAACTGACACCAAGATGAAACTTGTTAATGCATTTACTTCAGCAAAGTCTAAAGCAATGCTCTACTTTTTAATCTATTCGGTCACACCAAAATAAACAATATTTTCTTGCACAAATAAAAAAGTAATCGGGAAAAAAGTGAGTAGCTAGCAGGTATTCTGTTTATGTGAATTTCTATTTATATAAATTTGTTATTCATTTCATGAGCGACCATGACTTTAAAAAAACTAATTTATATGGTATTCTCTAGAGCGTCTGGCTCATTCTGATACTTTAAATCTGATTTAAAATTTTCAGTGCAGAGATATCTTGTTATTTCCCTCCAACAATTTATCTTTATTAAAAGCGGTACACCTGGGTGCATTGCTCATATCGTGTGAGATGAAATTACATTTTTAGCTGTGAATTGTGCAACCAATAAATCCATTTACTTTTGAACAAAGGCCATTTTAATTCCGTCTGAGAAAACGCCATTTTGTTTGGAATAATCCGGTTGGATTATGATACCTTCAAATTGGTTTCAGACAGGTCGATGGCTGTGGGGCTACATTGAGTGAACAAAAGGCAGAGCTCGCTTCAGTTTGACTCAAACGGTAGAAGTCTATTTTGAGGGGATATGAAGAGAGGGGAGTTTTCTCCGTCAGGTTACAACTATCCCTCCGGTCCTTTGCTTTTTATCGCCGGGTTCAAACAGCAGCACGGCTCCTGTGTTTCTGTTACAACAGGCCATTGAAGAAGCAACGTGAAATCGGAAGCTAATTACCTCGGATGGCACCATTCTGACAGCGTCTTAAAACCGAAGAAAGAACCCGAACCGTGACTTGGCTCCGCTTAGTAGTACTCCCAAGAGACCCCAATCTATAGGGTTTTTAGGAGGGGGCCCAGAGGTACTCATGAGACAGAAGTAGCTTCTTTTGGAGACCCTGCAGGAGGAGTGAGACTGGGATTGGGGAATTGCTAACGAGAAGAAGGGGCTTTAGTTAGTCGGAATCAGAGGTAATTGCTTTAGCCAGTCAAAGATAGAAGAGAAACTGGGAGAGGAATGTCACAAATAAACCAACGAGAATGAGGAATTTTAGGTTTCGTTATAGAGCGTGGTTTATCGGAGGTTCTATATTGGATCGTGTGACAGTGTGTGGGCCGCGCTAGCGGTCGGTTATTCCGCAAGCCTAGTTCACCTTGTGTCTTGAGTGACTTGAGCGTGAACCGAAGGCAAAGAACAATTAAAATCCTCTGTGGCAGACAAAGAAGAATGGGGAGCGGAGATGAGGAGCACAGCGAGGGCACCAATAAAAAACAGGAAGAAAGGCCATTTCAAAATGTAAAATTTAAATAGCCCATAACCATTTTTCATGCGTAGGCGATGTGGGGCTCTCTTTTAACTCGTCTTGCATTTGGGAGTTATTCTGGATAAGATGAGATAATTATCTGATTTCCTCTTCTGTAAACGAAACCTTATTCAAGTGGAAAACAAGGAAATGAGTAAAATAGTCGACTACCGGTAAATACAATACATTATCCAAGATGTGGAGTCATTACCGACACTATCTGCGCAATCTTTTAATGGCTCTCAAAACACACTTTCAAATGGAGGTGTGATGACCAGAGATAGAGAGAGAGAGAGATATATTTCAAAGGCTCAAGTGTCTTTGGATGTGGTTCACCGATGAATGCCTTTCACCAGTCGATCACAGTTCCCATCCTCACCGACGGCAGTCGTGTGGTTTGGGTAATGATCCCAGCAATGGGCTCAAGGATGACAGGGACTGAAATGAGTTCGCTTCACAGGATGGCTGGCCTTCGGCTTAGAGTTCGCAGCCTGGAATTCCGAAATAAGATGCCGTTTCGTTGAGGAGGAGCTTGTGGAGAGGATCATGACTTTTCCTAAAAGCAAATCCAAGCATGTATCCGCTTGGGAGAGGGCCCTGACCTAGAACACTGGGATGGGGGGTGGGAACGTCTCAGTATCCTATATAAAGGATGTGTCAGGCAGAGAGGCAAACAGGACGAAAGAAGGATGGAAGCGAGAACGTCTGTACACAAACGCAGTGGCACATGTGAACAGTACTAGGATATTGGCATCATGGTGGCGCAAATGTCTTGCACGCATCTTTGTGAGAGTGTGCAGTGTTTGCTTCAGATAATTGAGCCTCCTTCTGGATCTTGGCAGGATGCCCCCCCCCAGGAGAGTGACTCCTCAATGTCCCTAGGAGGAGCCTAGGAGGCAGCCAGGAGTTTCTGAGGAATGGAGAAAGTGCTTCGTAAAGAGGCAGAGGAAGACAGGAGGGCCGCGGAGGTGAAACGAAAGAGCGTTAGCAAAGAGCTGCAAAGCACATAATTGCTTTAGTCAGACTGGACGATTAAAAAAAAGGAGCGTAAAGGTTGTGTGGAAGTGGAGAAATGACAGCGGTTACCTGCCCTTCTGACACATGAAATTTGTTGAGTGGATTGGGTTTCTTCGGCGATGTATTATTAAGAAGTTGTTCCGTGTCGCTCTACACTGCATGTGAGGTCCCGCTGTACTTCTTATCGTCACAAGCGCCGTCTAATTAAGTTGCACTCAATATATTTCCTGCCTGTGATGGACTCCACTGGGTCCTTCGGAGGACGCCAAGTGGGATAACGGCGCAACAGGGGTACTTGCCTCTGAAAAGGAAGCGTATAATTACCGTGGCCAGAAGGAAAGGAGAAGAAAGCGGCAGAAGAAAGATATGACGAAGAATCGAAGCAATAAAGAAGACAAGGTAAAGGAAGACATTTAAAACCGAGGGATCTGGCGGATTTATCGGACTTGTGGGATAAAGTGATTCTGATCAGTAAGAGGAACGACAGAGATAAAAGAAAATAAAGGCAGGAAAAAGACGAGAGGTGCCAGACGAAGGCCGGGGAGCCAGGTCCTTTTGTAACGGGAGGGGCGGCCAGGCTGGAACAAATGGACTGTAATTGTCCACAATCTGTCTTCAGAGCTCGATCACTTTGCCCTGTGGGAAACCATTGGTGAAACATTTCCCTCACTAATCCAATAAGCTTCTCCCTCCTCTTCCTCCCCAGTGAGATGTTACCGTTCACCTTCAGCACGGGCGCTATCCGGCGGAGAAGTGAGACATTACCGCCGTGTCAGCTCATCATTATCGGGGCCACATAATGACTTGTCTTCGCACGCAATATCGAGAATGGAGACTTAACTGCAGCGTGGAGCCATTTGTCGTCTTCGGGGTTCTCCGCCTCCAGTCGGAGTCAGACTTTTCCATGCGTTACGTTCATTGATAACCCCGTCAATAATACTCATTGCATGTATTTACATACGATATTCCACTCAAACGCACATCAGCCGCCGTGAGGAAGTTATCCTCAGCCCTTGGACATCACATCCAAAAGCATATTCTCCCATTGAGAGATTATATATTTTTGCCTTTCAGCTCTGCTTGTGTGTGTGTGTGTGTCTGTGTGTGTATTATGTGTCATATTGCTTTTTATTGTCGTATTTTATTGTCTGCAAGGCACGTTACAAGTCTTTAACGTCAGTTTCACTATTATTGCCGAGCTGCAAAAACAAATTTCAAGAGAATGGGATAACACTGTTTGGAAGTCATGACAATACAGTGATTGTTTATATGGAATGGAAACTCATTACCGAAAAAACATTTCAAGTTTCAATGCATTTGAAGTTTCTTTTCCTCAAACCGTGACCATTTTGAGGGAACCAATGACTTCAGCTCTTATGAATGATGATGAATTTTAGAAACCAGTCTCCTAATAAGTGTGGCCCTTTTTTTTAAGCAAGCAGTATTACGCTTAATAAATTCACTGCATCTCATTATGGAATTAGTTCATGCATTGGTGACATAGCTTTGCAGGGCCACCTAGTCTGCAAAAACTGTCTTAGCATTACAAATGAACACTTTACCGAGTCCTAAAAAGGTTCATGTCTTCCAGTTTGTCAAATGCATTGAAATTCTAACCGAATAAGGACAAAACATGCACAATAATAAAGATCTGTGTAAATATATTACAATAATAATAATAACAAATGATCGGTGGGCTTTCACAGCTGCAGCCTTTTGCAAAATGCTTGCTTCATTACGTTTTTGATTTCAGTATCATTCATGAAGAATTACCATCGCTAGCTGTTTGGGTGTGTGCTGCTGGTATGATGCACTGTCCATGCATCTTGTTGTATGCTCATGAGTTTGTGCATGGGCAACGAATGCTCGTTCGGTTCGGTGTGTCTGTAGTCTGTTTTCCCACTCATTTCATTTCCTATCATCTGCAAGGGGAGGAAAGGTCTGAGGAGCATCTGTTTGCAGTATTTGGAGCGAAACAGCGAGGGACCGGTCATGCATGCATCGCTACAGAGAAAAACAGACGTGATGCTCCAAAGACAATGTCGGCTCCTTCGATCAACTGAAAATCCCAAGATGCTTCCTTTGAGGAAGGTGTTTATTTGAGAAGCAAACCGGTCTGTGCGCCGTTTTAGAGCTTGCTTTGGGAAGCTGTGTTGTTGGTGACAGTATTCAGAAGGGGCTCCTCTCCAATCTAGCAGCCATGTAGGACACGCGGGCAGGAAGAGCTGAATAAACCTTTTCCATTACGGGAATGATCGTCAAAAGACCGGACACTCCTAATCCATAGCACGACCATTAACCGTGATTTGAACTCGTGATCGGGCTACGTGTGGGGAAACTGCCCTGACACTTGCCACCACAGATTGGACGGGCAGGCAGCACCTCTTCCACTAACATAAAGAGAGTCAAGCCAGTGTGGCGGCTCTCCGTAGGCAAATGCCTCCAGGGCATTAAGGAAAAGCTCTAGGATTAGCATTTGTCCTGGCTTCCTGCAAAAGCTCGCTTTAACTCCACTGAGCACGTTACTGATTACCCGCTCGGATGCTTCACCCGAATGCATTTCTCATTGCTGTTATGTTGTTCACTTGTAATCTGATGTTTATTTGTAACAGCTGTAATATTTCAGTGGGTTAATATTTGGTTGCGTTGAGCGAGGCTCACGGAGACACTTCAGGCGGCGTGGGGGTCCTCAGAGTGAGTCACCGAAGCGCACAGGCATCATTAATTAGACAGCGCCGACGGTGTGTGCCGGCGTTCCGCAGAGTATTGCGGCGCTGCTGGTGTGTTTGTGTTTCCGCATTTCCACAAAGAACAGTAAAGAAAGCATTTGTAACTATATTGATGCCTGGAAGCGTCTTCCTGTCCAAGCGTGCAACATAGAATTAAATTAAATGACTCGTGAGGAAATGGAAATAAATTTGAATCTGGTTTTATTTTTGCAATCCAGAAAGTTACGGTAAGTTCGTGCCCAGCAGCTGAGAGGGAAACCACAACCTGGCGTTTGCCAACTGTCAGCATGTTTGGTTGGTTCTGAGAAAAACAGCTCTTCTGATATTCGTCTTCAAGTAGAACGATGTGATCGGCATGGCAACAGGGAGAAATCATGTTTGTGATAAGTGTCAGAAACGACGACGTGTGCGCGACATTTGCGGAAGATATTCTAACAGAGTAGCCAAAAACACAGGAAATAAAATGCTGAATTCGAGACGAAAATAGCTTTGTTGTCGCCAACCTATCCGCAGGAAGATTCTTTTACTTGTCAGGAAGTCCAACCAAAAGACAGACGATTGGCTCGTTGAGAATATACGGCTAGTCTTCATGCATCCCGCAAAGAGACAAACCAACCGACATCCATCCTTCTTCCGTCCAGGTTCTTCCGCTCATCCTACCGCGGGTTGTGGTTGCAGAGTTTCAGTCTTGCTCCAGCGATGCTTTCCATCGTCCCTCTGTACTTCCTCAACTACAGTGCCCCCTGGCAGTCTCCCCCCCTGTATGACGATCTCACGTATCAAAAGTGCAACGCTGTAAGAATCTATCCTTTGTTTGAGGAAACTGTAAAATACTGCATGTGCATATTCCCCTGCCCCCCAAAAAATGCAGAGATACGCTCTGATGGCGAGTGTGCTTGCGTAAACTTCCAGTTTCACCAGGTGACTCCTCCGAAATATCAATACATCTAAAGAAGCCGAGGACAGGTGGAGAACCAGGACGGCACACATTACTGCTAATAATCTCTCTCAGCAAATCACACACACTGACTAAAAGGGGCGTCCCCGTGGGCCGAACATGAGCACAGAGATTTACAGACGCATTCACATGTGCAGAGTAAAAGCACATATGTGCAAACCGCTGATCCAGACTTGCGATACTTTTGCGTCGCCGCCACCAGGACATTAACATTCCGTCCTCTTGCAGCGGGGAAGCAGCGTTGGAGTGAGCATTCCCCGGGTGTTAATGAGGCAGGGACCGGGTCTGTGATTCAAACCCAACAGAGCTGGCTCATCACATCACAGCCCACATTAATACAGAGAATACTCAACTGTGGCCGAGCTCATATATAATGTCGGCCTGTTTTCACAGCAGCTTCCTCTGGGCCAAGCCGCAGAGAGGGGGGGGGGAAGCCTTAAATATAAAGCAAGGAGCAGTAATATTTGACTGGATTAGACCTTCAGAACATTGAAAATCGATAAGCTTCCACTGTGCAACACAGGATTTTGGGTTAAAGTGTTGTTTAACTCCGTCAGGATTAAACACCCCGACTCATGGCAGTGGATTTTTGCTCAGTCATTAAGACGTTCCTGAAGAGGACGATGAATCCCTTTGATGTCAGCGTGATGCCAGATTCATGACGTTGCCTTTTTGCAGGATGTGTGTGCACCAGTACCTACGATGGTGAACAGTGTGCACACTTCTGGATAGATTGAATATCACGGCCGCTGCAGTCGCTGAAAGTAGCCCGATCCGGATGAGTTGCAGCCCTGGACTCTCCGGAGTGCCATTTTTATTTTATCCATTTATTTCTCTAATGAAAAGTCTCAACAGCAGCAAATGGTTTCCCCGTGACATTTTGTGCAGAATATTTACGTTCCCCTCAGTGTGAACTGTAATAACTTTGCCGACTAGCCCCACTCGCCAGGCTTGTTTGGGACTCAAATGACCCAGCGTCTGCAGAGATAGCAATATTCCCATGAGCTTTAGTGCTAGTAAAAAGTAGAATGTTACCATACAAATCTGCTAAAGTGGACATTAGTCAAGCTAAACCTGTTAGCATGAGGATTTTACCATTTTGCTCAAAACCTCAGAGGAGCAAGCACAGCTTTATGGCCTTTAGCGTCTCAGCAAACACACAGCGCTTTCGGCTTTTTGCAGTTCCTTCAACAGTTCCAATTAGTGTCTCATGAGAGACGCAACAAAAAGAAAAATAAACAGAGGAAACTGCGGTCAGGATTAATAAATGTTTATGGACACAAGAGAAAAATGACTCAATGAAATGCAAACAGAACGGCCCATCGTCCTGTAGGGAGCATGACGGAGTTGCTGCCTCCACAATCTCCAGAGGAGTTCTGTTTAAGGGCTTTGGCTCCTATTGGAGCCGTTTGTGCATCCAAACCCAAAACAGCTGAAATCAGCAGACAATGAGACAAGATGAGCCCCAAACTAAAGCCAACGCTCATCATCGGCAAATCAAAACTTGCGCGGTTAATGGATGGACAATAGCAGCAAAGCTAGGCAAGTCAGAAGGCATGAATTTAGAAGCTTTAATGAGACAACAGCTGCGAACAACCCACGAACAATAGCTGCAATCAGCCAGCGGCGACGGCCATGGGCGCTTCGCCCGCCTTGGTAAACTTCCCTTCTGCCTTTGTCAGGATTAAGAACGGCAACAGTCCAACTCAGTCAACCCGACGTAGCACCTCGGCTCCGTCCAAAGGACGTCTCCATCGGACAAAACCTTTTCAGCCTGATTCCAATTAAGCCGTCCTTCAGACTACGTATTTATAGACAGAAGGCGACTTTAAGCACATTGAGTTTTACTCTCAGCGCACCACAGAAATAAGTGAAGTCCCTGCTTCCCCAGTTCTGCTCTCCATCGCAGATGGATGACAAATGTCTCAACAATACATCCACATTAAGCCGGCTGTATTTGATAATTAAGTACTTCTAGACCAGAGTAATTTCTCATTAGTCAAACTACAGTCCAGCAACTATTTCCTCTCCACAAATATATTCCTCAGTCATGAGGAGCATTTATTAATAGAAAGTGAATTCTAAAGTTCACACCTACACAGCAGAACAATTTCTCCTCAGCCCTCTAAACTGGGTTGGTTTCTAGTCCTGGGGCCGGGTCACCAGGTTTCCCTCCCAATTACAAAGGCTAGGCCTATATGATGCTTCTTCCCCACCCCTCCATCCCCCTCACAGACTCAGTCCTACTCATACACTTGCTCTATGTCTCTTTTGTTCTTTTGGCTCGGTCCTCCTGCAGCCTCAGGCGTGCTGCCTTCGCCGCTCTGCAGCCATACCCCTTTGGGGAAGAGCCCACAGCAGCAACACTCGAAAATATTGACCCGGTTTCAACACCTCCCTCAGGAAGCGTTCAAAACAGCAAGCATTGCATTAGCACACCGACAGCAAGCATAACTTGTGGCCAATAGTTAAAGGTTGCTGCGACAACGCCGGCATTCATGCATCCGCTCTTGCATAAGATGCGCGAGGTGTTGCAGCAGGTCTGCGGAACGGCAAGGCATCGTTATGGGAAATTGTCAATTAGCAGCCGTGGTAAATGCTTCCCTGGTGAATGGTGGCAGCCGACAGTAAGGGCTCATGGAGGTCTGTGGGAGCACTGTGAGGCGGGGACGGGGGTTTAAACACACAACTGTGATGCAACGGCACCTGAACACATCCAGTTCGGTGGATGTTTTTTTCTCCTGTAGTTCATTAAATGAGTTTCCTCTCCGACTGCATGTGGCCTCCTTTTTTTTATTCGTGAGGGAAGGCTCTCGGTTTAGACTCTTAATCAATCCCATTCGGGTGTTAGCTAATTACATTCCCCAAAATCAGGAACAGTGAAGTATTCCAATCCAAAGCGGAGTTCCTGAATTGTGGGAGCGCAGTCGGGTGGAAGAGTCGAGTCATTTACTAGAGAGAAAATGTGATCTGAACGTCATCACCCCCTGCCGAGTAGAAGATGAGTGTCGACATTGAGGATTTGAGGAAAGTGGGAATTAGCATCGTTGTCGGCGATGCCGGCACGATTCCTTCTGACCCACCTGAAAGTGGTGCACCTGGCTTTCCGATAAATATTGCAGCTTCCAATCCACCCAGATCCAGAGTAGCTTAAAGGCTTAACAATAGTGAAACCATCTGTTCCCTCCGGCTTCCTCCCACGGCCAGCAACACGGAATATCAGTGAATTGGTGACTCTGAAGCTGAATGTGATTGGTTGTCTTTCCATGTGACCCTGTGATGAACCGGCAGCCCGTCAAGTCAGCTCCGCTCACGTCTGACTTTAACATCCGTCTATCCGGAGTACAGTCATTGGAATCATTCAGTTGGATAAACAGCTTGTGTATACGCACCCACGTTTCCGATTAGCTCTTAATGAAAACAGCCTTTTAAATTTAATCAGGTATACATTCATGGAATGTTGGCGACGAATCCCTTTTTCCTTTAAGATGAAACATGCAAAGTGTTTGTAGCTCATCAGACCTTAACTCTGTCATTCACTTCAGGACTTTCCATTGGCAGTGTAAAAGTAGAACATCCTGAAGCGCTTAATAAATTCTGAGCTCCTCTTCTTCTTCTTGCAATTCTCTGAAACATTATGCCAGCATCCGAAAGCAGCCACCAGGACTGGCACCCGACTGACAGTTTAGCCATTAGCGTTCGTCCCATCCACACGATTTGGGCCAGTTCTTCCCTCTAAAAGTTGCAATAGTGTCTGTCGTTTCTTGAAAAGCACACCATTAACTCCCTCTTTACCGAGGTACATATTTAATGGCCGCTCCGATTGCGTGGACGTATTGTCGGAGTGCTTCGACTCATAAATCACGTGACAAGTGGAATCTAGAAAGTGACGGCCAGCGCTGACGTAGGAATAAATTGAATTCATTGAAAAGACCATAATTCATTGATTGCTTTTAAACGTGTTATTCCGGAATCCTCTGCCATCGGTGCATTGTTAGTCTTTGTGCATCCTGTGCAGCCCCTCATTAAAATTGAGCTGTAGTGAAGTATTGCTTACTAAACAGGACTCCTCTCACTGCAGAGATATTCTGAGTACACACTATAAGCTTGGAGGAGGGGGGGGTCACTGCTTAAGGTAACAGTAAATAAGCCATAGATTTTTTGCAGAGGGAAATATCAGAAATTAAATATGCATTATATCCAACGAGCCTTGGCAGAGACACAACTTGATGAAAATAAATGCTAAAAAATGCCGTCAGGACTTTGATGCCGTCACTACCAGCAGAGATTATATATAATGTTACACAAAATGTTGTTCCTCTTCTTCCTCTCCTGAGCAGTTGCAACGCTGCATAATTGAATGTGAAAACAGTGCATTACTCCGTCTGCAGGGATGGAATGGGAAAAGCATCAGAGAGTTTTGGGCCAGGCTGTGTCATTTATTTGTTTATGCTTTAGAGTCTGATGGAGCAAATTTAACCCGGAGAGTCCTGAAGCATGACGACATTCCCCGCCGTCGCTCCCATTACGTCAACCCTCCTGATTTATTGCCGAGGATCGGAAGATGGGTAAAGCCTTTTTCACCCTCAGAATGGGAGATGGAGAGGAGGCGGTGGCGTCTCAAAGTCCAAATGTGGGCAAGCGAGAGACTCACTTGGGTTTTTACTTAGAAGTTTAGTTGCTTTTATGAATAGAAAATGGTGGAAAAAGGAGCAGGAAAAGTTATCCTGAACTCGTTCAAGCATTCTGGCTGGACTCGCTGGTCCAGTTCTCCAGTCGCCGTGCGTTTGATTTGATATCCAACATTTCCTCGCCGTGTGATGAAAGGCCTCCGTCCTCTTAGACTATTTCATTCACAGTTCATCCCGCCCCCCCATGTGGTTTATAAAAGTGGGCAACAGCCTAAACTAGAGAGCTCAGAGCACTCCTCTGCCAGCACCATCAGTGAAAGTGGAGCAACCAGGGACACGGATTCCAAGCCGAGTCAAGGATGAATCAGTGACAAGTCGGCTGTTGAGCATCTCTTCACCTAAAATATTTACATACCAAATGATTTAGGCTTGTAGCAAATTAAACACATGGCTCCTGCCTCCAAGGATCTCCATGACAACAAAGGCTAGTGTGGGATCGTGGGCGTCATCGTCGAGGCACCAAATTAAACGCGCTGCTGCCTTGAAGAAAAATTGCATTGCTCCGGGTTTCAGCAGCATTTGAATGATTTGGGTTAAAGCAGAAATGCGTTAGTTAAAGTGGAAATGCTGCATGTTATGCCTTCATTTTTTCCAAAGGGCGCCTGGTGCTGAGTGACAGCTGCTTAATTCTATCTACACCCACCTCATTCTGGTTACCTTCACAAAGTAAGAGCCGTCCTCCGGTCGGCTGGAGGGAGGGAGGGATGGAGAGATGGATGGATGGATGAGGGGGATTAAATTGATGGTGTGGCCTGTTAAAAATGACAATGGCCATTCGTCAATCACAATCATCCCCGCTCGATATTTAGGTGAAGCCATGGAAACGAATCCGGCGCTATGAATCCTGCTGCCTGTAGAGCCGTACATTTTTGACAATGAAAGGAGCCTTCACGGAGAGCGACCCGCTCAGCTGGAAGATCTCCTTCAAACCGTGCGAGGCATTTTACAAACTCACCGGGTGGCAATTTATGAGTTTGGTATTTTTTTCTGCATATTTTCACCTGGAGCTGCAGCTTGCTTATGGAATCGGAGAAAAGTTCCCAAACATTTTTTAGGTTCCTTCACCTCCTTGATTTTAGCGCCGATTATTATCTGCTTGTAAATCTAATCTCTCTATTCCAGAGCATTCTGACAACACGCCCAAAACGCCTCACCTCCGGGGGAGTTAAAGCCCATTGGAGCGCTTTACATCAATCCAAATCGATCACTTTATGTGTTAATTATTCATTTAAAGCTACATTTCTTAGACTAAATTCGATTTTAAGACCATTTTTGCGAAGCCTGGAGCGTGTTAAACATAAATGGCATGCCACCGTTGTCTCGCTCCTCCTCATGTCAAAGCAATTCAAAGTCAGGAGTTCAGCCGAGCTAAACCGCTAAATAGCTTTCCAGGAATCCCTGCTGGCGGAATAAATATTCAGATACGCTTCCGTTTCGGTTTTATTCAGGGACAGTTCAGTTTGATTTAGAAGCAAACGCCTCTCTGATTGGTTCAGGAGACTATCAGGTCTCATGCTGCTGGAAGATGCGCCAATGCCTCATTAAAAAGAAGCTGGAAAATGTCCCTCAAATGTTCCTATACAGATTTTACTGATTTCAAACGGCGATCTCCCGCTCGGCAACCGTCTTTCATGGTGTCGATTAGAAGGAGGAAATGGATGGATTGCATAAACGTACTGCGCCCGTGTTGCCCCGCTACACAGGCGCAATCGGGCTGCACCAAGACAAAATGAGCATGTATGTTTTGGGTTGTGTTTTTTTACAGTCATGGGATTGAAGCTGCCAACAATCCCAGCAGAGACAACACAACGTTTTAGAGGGTAAACAGAAACTCATCCAACTTTAGGACGCGTTCCATCCATCGGAATCCGATTCCAGCTTTACACTGAGATGTTCTAAATGAAATGTGAAATAATGGAGTTAAAGACTAAATTATTCCAGAATATATGCTACAAAAAAGCAGTGTGAATACTTTACTTGTACCTGAGCGTAATGTGCAGCAGTGGACCGCATGCTTGATGTGAATTTCGTGTAACTGATGAGTATTAACCTTTCTGAGGTGAATCTTCACTGAATAGCCAGCGTGTAAACAATTTAATATCAGACTACATTCTCCACGGAGCCGTTTTTTGCTTTCAACAGTTAACTGCGGTGCTAACAAGCCTTTAAAAGAACATTATGAATTATCATTTGAGAACATTATGTGCCGGATCGTGCCGGAGCACCGTGCGATGCCTTTTTCATTGCTTCCCCTTCTCTCACAGAAACCGTAGCATCTCTCCCTGTGATGCCGAGGCTCATAGTTTCCTACCGCGGGAGCCCAGTGGACCATCGTTTTAGGACTGAATCATCCCAGCCATTTTAAATCTTAAGCATTTCCTTTCCCCAACGAGACAGACTGGCCAGACCCTAGGACACATCATCCCATGACCGTTCCGTCGAAGCTGCATTGACTCCTGAAGCCACCGAACAAATGCCTGCATGAAGCCAAATGATCTGCGCATGCATGCACAAAACAGCACATTTCCATTAGGTTGCAAAATGCATTCATGCGTTTTGTCATGCATGCATGCTTTCAAAATAAAATCATGGCATTTAAATAAATAAAAAAAGAAGCTCATGCACTTCCCTCCATCATGACCAGGCTGAATCAAACCGAAATTAAAATTGCATTTTTAAAATTCACTTAAATTCAAATTGAGCGGCTTTTTTTTATAAAGGTACTCAAACAAAAACTGTTCCAAAGCAAATGCAGAACAGTTGAGTTGGGTTTTTCTTGTGAAGAATGTCCACTATTATTTCACAGTGACACCTTCAATTGTTTTCTTTTGTCTGACCAACGGGACAAAAATGTCGGGAAAAAAATAACATTTAAACCAAAATGTTGCGGGAAATGCCTGACAAAATGTTCCCACCAGTTCATTGTGATTTCAAAATACTCGACATTGATTCATAAAGCCGTTATTTTGTCTTCAATCTTGAGAAATATTCCTCTTCATTTTGGACTCGGGTTGCTGCAGGCAGGCAGCAGACAAGTGGAGTGTGTGAGCTCATTAGCATCAACCTACATTCACGTGCTGGTGTGGTAAAATACAACGAACCAAACAGACAGTAATGAGCTGAAAATCGCTGAAAGGCCATAAAGCTGCGAGCTAAGCGGATCCTCAAAGAGCTCAGCGCCACATGGTTGACTTAAAGAAGCAGTCAATAATGATCAATATTTAATTCATAGTGCTCATTTAAGTAGATTTTATAAACCGTTTTTACAGTGGGATGAATTACCTTTGATGCTCAATACACATTATTCTATGCTCAATACACATTATTCTGGAGATTTGTGTGTGTGTAGTATCTAGAGATAAACCCAATTAATGGAATTTCAACAGAGCGGCCGCCAGTTTATCTCCTGCTGTAGATGGTTTTTGTACCTGTTTATCTAAAGTGAACCATATAAAAAAACAGGAGTCAATATTTTCTCAGAAGACAAACAATTTTCCTAGAATTCATCCCACCAAGCATCTTTCCCTTTGGCTGTTTGGGATGGTATTTGACTATGATAACAAATATGTTTGCAAGAACAGACATCTGTTCCGCAGCGCGCTCTTCCTGCTGAGAGAATTGATTTAGATGCGACTGATCTGGCAAGTCGGTTCAGTCTCCTAAAAAAAAAAAAGAAAACAAACACTGGAAGTTCTTTGGGGGGGTGGGGGTTCCCTAAAGAAACAAAAACTTTTGTCTGTGACCAAGAGAAGCTGCACAGTTTGCGGCGAGGAATAATGTGGTCTGATGCACACAGCTGTGGGTCACTGTCGGCGGGATATCTGATGGAGTTTGGAAACGTGCATCCGTGATGCATGGAGCAATGCTCGTCTCATCTTTGTGCTTTTGATATGCAACAGGGTGGAAACAGGAGCCAAGCCACTGATCACAGATAATCCTTTGGAAAGAAAAAGGCAAGCTTTTCTCCTCTGGCTAAATTTTACAGCAAAACAAAACAGATGTTTGGAGGTTTTTTTACGTCATTAAATTATTTCCAGGTTTGTAATACAATGAGGTTTGGACAGAGTCAATATACCGGTAATCGATGGCTCCTTGCAACTTCGGATTTTCACAATTTCGAGCTGGAAATGGAAAGGGGATTTTTTTTTTACTACTATTGGTGGTCAGCCAAATCCATTGCGTTTCCATTTTTTTCCCCAACCTCTCCTCCTGCCCTTATCCAATTCACGGTTTATGATTGTAATACTAACACAGAGCGAGTTGTCACACCAGAAACAGCAATGATGAATGCCCCGCTGCTCGTTTGTTTTGGGGTGGATGTGAAGAGGTGGGGCAGAATTGAATTTTATGCTTACTTGTTGAGGTGCATTTTCTACGCCGCGGCTGCTCCGCTGAAATCCAGCAGGCAACACTGATTAAATGGAATCGTTCTGCTATCTGGATACAAAGAGGAGAAGCACGAGGACGATAGTGGGCAAGGCAAAATTAATGAGTTCTTTCATCTTGGCAGCGAGGGCGTCGCCATCGCTCAGACCTCCCAGCGAGATGTACACGGCTTAAGGAAACGTTTAATTAGAAAGTGCCAGCCTCGTGTCTGTGTGCTGTGTGTGCAGAATAACAACATTTGTGATGCGACTATGACGGCACATTTCCATTACGCTGCTTTCAGACCAACTCAAAGACATGCAATCCGTGATTCTGAAGAGGGAGGGGAAATAATTATCCGCCCACGTTGCTGCCACCACTTTGAAGGCGACAATACAAACGGTAGTGGATTTTTTTTTTACATATTACACGGGGTTGTCCATACATTCATTTATTTATCAGTCTTTGACGGTCACAACAGCAGCATTAAAACCTCATATTAGACTGCTTGGTGTGTTCACCGCAAATGAACCAGCGGTGGCTCTAGGATTTTTTTATATATATATATATAGGATCCAAATGCACGGCTAAAATCCATGCACATTTACTTATTCAGATACATATACAATTTACACATTTATTGCCCACCAACAGGCACCGTTTGCTCCGTATCCCTGCTGGCCCCGCCCTGGCCCCGCCCATGACCGAGGTTTGTCATGCCTTATTAGCATTATCAGTCAGACATGCATTACATGATTGAAGGACAAGAGAGGAAGAACTTGTAGAGAATACCGCCGTTACATCCTTCCTTCAAGCCCAATGATTTGTGGGAAACTCCATCATTAAGCCACAAAAGATTCCTTCTGCACCTGCACTTTAGCACGGTCGTAAGCCAACGTGGCTAATCGTGGCGACTGCTGGCAGTCACATCAAAGCTAAACTGGAAGCCAAAAAAGAAAAAAAATCCTGGCTGAGACAGGATTAATAAGAAATGAAGGAAAACAACTCGTGACATATTTGTGTCAGGAGAAAGGTGAGCTTAATGTTTGCAGACTGCTACCGGGCGGTGCAGCCGTTTGCGTGGGGAAGCTGCAACGGCGTAGCATCTTAGGTTTCAGAGAGATGAAAGAGATGGAACGACTCTAGGCAGGAAGTTTGTAAACTCACAAAGGCTTTCCCTTCTTCTGGCCTCCTGCCTGTGACCATTCCGGGTGGTAAGTGTATTTGCCTTTCAGATCAACAAGGGCTTTCAGAGGGCCACAAAGGTAAATTGCTGCTCCCTTCATCTACCCCGTTAATCCCTACTAAAACACACAGATCACAATTAATGGGGGTCGCGCCTCTGATCCTCCCGAATCCCTTTTCATCCACTCGGCTGTGGCGACTCCACATGAACCTGCTCCTTTCTGCTCTGTACCGGTAAGTTGACGTTTGCCCGGCTTAGTGCAGTCTCTTACAAGTTAAAGGCCTTCCGGGAACCCTTTAGGGGTTCTTCAGAGAGCAACCACATCTCCATCAATGATTCATGAAATTCAGAGGGACCTCCACAAACCTCCGACGTGCGAAGGGATTTGAAGAAGCAGTCGAATGTTGAAACTCACATTTGGAAAAGGTGTTTATGAGTCCAATGAAGATATCCACATGTGCTGAGGACCGGATCAAATGTGCATATTCTCATCCCAGCCTGTGAAAGGAGCATTTCATCAAATGTCAAAGTGGTCCCGTCAGAGGCCGCGCACCTCTTATAAGATCTTTTATAACCCTCCATCGGACTCAATTTTCTTAAAATGCGATGTTGCCAAAACGCGGCCCACTCCACCGGCCTCGAAAACCAAGTTAATCACGGAGACACCGAGGTTATTTATTGCCTACATAAAAGCTGGTGAGTGTTAAAGGGAGGACAGGTGGAAGACGGACGGCAGGAAGAGAGCCGGAGCAGCTGCAGGCTGCGTTTTTCCGAGAGGCTGTACTTTATCGGACCAGAATCGACCGTCGCACAAATCAAAGCAGGAAGCTACACCGGATGGCTAATTCTAAGACATACACACACACACACACACAGGCAGAGACAAGTGAAGAAGAGGAGGCCGCATGGACGGTTTTTACATGCAGAGAAGCACAAATTATCAGATACACTCCTACAGACACACACAAAGCAAATGCATGATTCATTTCACACTTCCTCATTATGACTCAACCATGAGCAGATACACACATTCAAATGTGATGCCACCAAAACACGCAAGCGTTATCGCAAACCCCTCCTTATAGGCAAACAATTTTCCACTTACCCACTCTGCCTCAGAAAAAAAAAACACAAGCCCCTGTTCAGGAGCTGATAGCGAGCGCACCGAGGCTTCCAACAGCCTGAAGACGAGAAGGTTCAGCCGAGGTTATTGGATTAGTCCCTTTTTTCTTTGTAGTGTCATGTTCTTTCCTTATAAAGGCAAAGTGCAGGATGGAGCACAGTCACCATAAAAGGTTAGAAGCAGCACACAGCTCACCTGCAGCTCTTGGCAGAAGGACATGGGTTCTTGTCCTTTCAGCCAACAGTACGCAAGGCTCCGTTCGCAACGGACCACGCGGGTTCTGCAAATATGCCTTCATCCACGCCGTGCTCTTTGTCGTTTAATGCAAAAATGCAGTTAATGGGAAGTAACTCAAATGGCGAGTAAATTTTGACATGCGGCTAAATGCTAACCGAAAGAGAGACACGTCCTGTCCCCCTACAGTGAGTCGACAGACTCAAAGCCTCCCCTGCAGCTGAGTTTCATCACATATCCTCCAACAAGGGAACACCAACAGTCAAGAATAAATAGCCGTTGTGTGCACACACACACAGACGGACACACACACTCGTTGATGTTTGCACAGAGATCTTTCTGTCACACGCCGGCTCGTTTCATTTTTTTTTTCTTAATGCAGGAGACATCTGGCTGGAGCTTTGACACCGTGGCAGCGTTTGTGTCAATCTG
This sequence comes from Brachionichthys hirsutus, assembly GCF_040956055.1. Classification (NCBI taxonomy): domain Eukaryota; kingdom Metazoa; phylum Chordata; class Actinopteri; order Lophiiformes; family Brachionichthyidae; genus Brachionichthys; species Brachionichthys hirsutus. The sequence continues at coordinate 9,521,040 of NC_090914.1, read as the reverse complement.
CCTTCCCCTGCTGCCCCACTGTCAGATGCTGAATAGGATGATGTCACGAACTTCACTCCCTTATACGAAATAGGAGCAAATTGATTCTCATTTCCCTATCTGCTCCTCTGGCTTGCATGCCCGGGGCACATCAGGGAACTTGTGAGTCCAACGCCACTGATTAAGTCTCATTAGTCTTCCAGTCGTGCAGAGACAAAGCAGAACCACAGCAGAGCGACACGAGCAGACGAGCCGTCGCAGCATGGCACCTTAGATAGCCCTGAAGCCGTGTCCCTGCGGCACCTAAAGCTACCAGGCCTGCAGCTCACATCATGTGTGGCAGCAAGGACTTCACCATTGAGAAATTAGGAGCTGGACGGGTCGCCATCCTGTTCAGGCTATGGAAGCCCTGATAGAGGCACATGGACATTTATCAGCCTTTAATTATTACTGTTATTCTTTAGAAGTGAGTCATGGGCACCCAGGAATCACGCTGCAAACATCAACCCGCCCCAGGCAGTGTCCTTCAGCACCTCCTTCTAGAGGCGTGGAGCGAGCCAGCCTAAGCCGCTTCGCTACGAGCCAATCTCTCACTCCTGCCTCACCACAGTCGCCCATAACCGGCCGCTGAGAACCTTTTCAGGGGGATTTCTCCTGCTCCACTGGTGCACAAAAAGAGAACTCCCCCAAGGGTCTGCCTGTCCACTTCCCACGGTGAAGCACGTCTCCTTTACGGAACAGCCACGCAGCAGACAGCGCCCTCTGATTTTGATTTGATTTTTCGTAAGAAGGAAGAAGGGGATCCAAAATCTGCTTCTGAAACCTCAAACTGTGATCAACTCTTTAATCAACCATTCCCTGGCCTGAGAGCCATCCCTGCACAATATCCCATTGGAATCTGATTATATTTCATCTTGCAGACAAACAGACTCACTGTTGGAGGTGAAAATGCACATGGGGGGGAGTAAACAGAAAAAAAAACATGACTGCAGATGACAAGTAGTAAATTAGAACCCTTCAGTCTGCAGCAAATATCACAAATTAGAACCATATATACGCACACGTTGCATGCATATATATAGTGAATCACATAATTAAATTAAATTAAATAGAGTTTGCTAGGGCAAGTTGACTTTGACCTGGAAATGAATGGGATGCGATACTTTACCGATTGTCGTCTCTGAGAAACAGATTTTGGCTTTGCAGGCCTTTTTTCCGGCTGCGACTCCCCTCCTCTGAGGCTGCAGACGGCGTTCATACGGGTTTCTGTGATAACGTCAGAAAGCAGGCAGCAGCCTATAGATTTCAGCGCGACCGAAATGGCACAGACTCCCCCCACCCCGGAGCCATTTTACAAACCAAAGTATAGAAGAATCCCATTATTCACTCGGGACACTGGTCTTCTTGTCAGCGTTGTACAGTTTCAGATTGAGAGCTGGGATGTGTGATGCATCACGCACACACACGGTGGCGGGATTACAGGATTTGTACACGAAGCAGAGGGATTTATGTACAGCCCATACATCCCTGCCCACCTGGAATTAGACAGGTGGGGCAACACACGTTTGGAGGCAGACCGCCGCCAGAGTGGCACGGCTTCATGCATGTGTGTGGCGTGTGGGATCCGTGTGGGCTGCACTTCACCGCATGTTCACATCTGACTCATTCCAGAGCCAGACATGATCAAAGCCGGGACAGATTGAGGCGGACAGACAGCGGAGGACACCGCGAGCCGGTGATGGATGCAGACCAGTCCTCGAATTAGACGCCCGTCTGTCACGCAGACAAACCGTTGAACAGATAGCTGATGAGATGCAAACTGCAGCGGGGTGCGGGTACATCACAAATGTGACGCCATCCTTGAGCGGCATAAAAAATTTAAAAAAGCAGCTGCTGCGCCATCTTTGGAAACAGAAGGCACTTGTTTTCCTCTCTTGCACTCGTTCGAGCGGCGAACATCTGGGCGCGTCCCTGCCCCCGTTCACGTCGGTGGGTAGCGTGTGACGCAGCCAGAGGGTTGCCAAGAGGTGGAGGAGAGTGATAGCCGAAGCAGGTGGATCTCATTCCTGGCACTGGCAGCAGGAGGGGTCTCTCCAAGCTGTTGGGGGTTGTAGTTCTTTGTGAGCAGGCTTGTTGAAGCGGCCCCAGGTCAAAACGTGTAAGTTTACGCGAAAGCACGGATAAAAAACAAGGCAGATGAAAGATGGAAAAGACATCAGCTGGACCCGAGTGGGTTAGCGGGATGGAAAGATGCAGAGGAATTATTTTAGGGTTGGTCTTGTCTATATTTGTCTTAGATCTGGGTGGTCAAAGATCAAAAACAGAACACACACTCTTTTCGTTAAACACAAACTCCAATTATCAATCTGAAATGTTTAGTAACGGCGTGAATGCGGTTCTTAAGTCGAAACGTTCCTGTGGACCCCTAACATTTACTTGTTCCGTGCGTTTGAATTATTCATGGGATCCCTTCATGATATTCTTTTTGAGACTCGCATGAGGAAATCGAGGAGAGAGAGTTAACCAGGCGACGTGTGTGAGAGAGAGACAAAATGACCTTCGCTGCAATAATAAGCGCAGGTGAACATGATCTATGTAAACAGAAAGATTAAACTACTGTAAAAGCTCGAAATAAAGCTGTGCACAAGCAGCCAGAAGCCACTTCCAGCAACGGCGTTATTAAACATAAACAAGGAAGGCCATTTTACTGGCTCATTTAGACAAATCTGTTCAAGCTGAAACCTGCAAGAGCCGCAGACGGGGCTCATCGACGATGTAACATCGGTTCTAGCCGATCAGTGGAAAGTCGTGCGCACAAAGGTGCATGCCAAATGGGAACAGAACTTGAAACGCACGCGATCCAAGACACCGGTGTAACCTGAATATTTGAAAAAAAACGTTAAACCGCTGAACTTAGTCGGGTGTAGAATGTTTTGCGCTATTGAAATTTTGCATGGGGATAATTAAGCTGCTTGTCAAGGCAAAAAAAGGGTCAAATGTCCCATTGATTGTAGTAATGAGCGTCTTCGCAGTTGAATGCGCTTCAATCCCGTCATGAAACCCACGTGTTCCGCTCCTGACCTTGCCGACTCGTCTATACGGCGTGCTTTACTCCTTTAGCTCGACTCCCTCATTAACTCCCTTTGTGGCAGCTCACATTGTTTACTCTAAATGTGTTTTGCATATCAGCTCTTCATTGATTATGTATTATGTTGTTTGTATAGCCAGAAGCCCAATTACTCATCACAGACTAAAGGCTTAACTTTCAACTCCACTGCAGAGGCGCTCAGGTAATCGGTGCGCTTATCAGCCTCCAAACACCTCCTAATCGTCTCAGGAACACCTTGGAGTTGGGCTACACACCGACCCCCCCCCAAAGAAACACAGCAACCGCTCATTATCAGTCCTTAACTTTGAGTTTGCGTCTCATTCCGTCTTCCTGTTGTTTCCCTTGGTGGACGCCGACCTGAATAATTACTTCATGTGTGGTACTTTTTGCTGAACTACTAATATATTTTGATGTTTTTGCACCAAGGCTGACTAAGAGCTGAAAAGAGTTAAAAAAATAAAAATAGAAGCGAGCCCCGCTGCGGCAGGTTCGACGACTGCCTTCCCTGCTGAGGATTTGCGGATTTGAAGCTAATCCCACCAGCGGAGTACCGTATCAATGAGGGCAACGGAGTGATCCCCGCCTCGTCCCAGAAACGTTGCTCAACGACACCGCTGTCAGAAGCTCTTAGCTGATCAGACTGGCAAATTGCCGTTTAAGGCTAAAGCACTATTTGCACGAACTGTAAGCCCGATAGAGACAAGCTGACATCACAACAGACAGTGATTTTTGCAAATCTCTCAGAGGAGTGGCGCATTCCCTCGACTCACGACAGAAGACAACACACTCGTATTGTGCTTTTGTCAGCCATGAGCCATACGATGCTAGTATTCTGCTAATAATGAAAAATAAAAAGTGTCTCCATCATTTGTTCTACGGTCGGCACATCTACTCTTGTGTCTGATGAACATTTAGCATCCGCTAGGACACAGCCGACTTCATCACAAAACCAAATTCATTATACTCATGACAAACATATCATATGTGGCGTGAACCTTGGAGAACCACCGTGAGACACGTTGCATCTTTCAGCAGATATGAGCTCCATTAGTTTGTCCTTGGGAAAGACAAGCGCACGTTTGTTCCGTTTCAAAGCACCGAATTCAGAAAAGTTGACAGAAAGGAGCATCATTTCACCTCCTTTTTAAGAACGGATGGAGTCCACTCCTAAGTGGAGAGGGGCCACGGGCAGACTCGATCACGATGAGGATACCGTCATTGCTCTGATCTGCGCCTCCTCCCTCCCGCTTCGGCGCTTGACACCCATCACCTCGAGTCGCCATCACAGTCTGACACCGATGATACGTTCCCTGGGCGAAGGATCTCGGGAACAGACCTTATCCATCACCTCGCTCTCATCCAATAAAATCCTTTACCGGAAGACACAACAACATGGGGGCACTGCAGAACGGAGATTTAACACCCGAGATCCAAGGATAACGAGATCTTAGTCATCAGAAGTGGGGCTGGGGGCAGGTGGAAGTCACTGGAGGTCAGGATCCTCACAAAATCAGGAAATACAAAGTCCGGATTTGCTTCCTGCCTCCTGATATAAAGCTGCTTTAATGAATCATGAAGCCATTATGGATGTCCACAGCGTTTACTGCCTACTCACTAAACTACCACGGCACTTTTGAGTCAGTCTCAGGAGGAACATTTTCAATCTTTAAAAACTTTGCGAACTTGTCAGAGTATGCAAATTGTCCGAGAGGAGGAGATAAGTTAGTTTTGTGTGGAAATGAATGAATTTTTTTAAAACGGAATAAAGTTATAATACTAAGTGTCTGCTCAAGTCTCAGGTCTGCTGCAAAAGTACTGATATCGTTGCAGCATGCAAAACAAAGTCTTTAAAAATGTAGGTTTTATTCTGCGCTTACCGCAGCTTTACTCGCAGCGGCGGTAGAAATGGGAGGCGTGTCCTCGGTCTGGAGGCGAGCTCCGGGCAGAGACGACTCCGAAAACCTCTCTTTTTATTTCAGTGCACATTCAGGGAGGATTTGGAATGTAATCTTTATTCTCATTTCGGATTGTTTTGGCGCCAGCTATTTCCCTTTCACGTCGTGTAACACAACTTTGGGGAAAGCAAAGCAAGAAACACTGAAGTTGCAATACAATCTTCAGGTATCAAACTTTTGCGCGGACCGTACTCTAGCTTCTACCTTTACATAATCAGAAAGGCTTCTGAAGCCTAATTGAGACTTAATGAATTCGGTATTAATGTTCTTTCATCATAAGCCACAAAAAAAGCTCTTAATATTAAAAACTGCTTTTGTGAGGAGGCTGGCAGCTACAGTGTTAGCAATCCATGTTGCCTTTAAAAAGTGCCAAAATAAATTTTAAATATTGGAATGAAGATGCTGTAATGGACTGCTGGTTTCCATAATGGTGTGTATTTCTGGAAAGAAAGAAAAACCCATGATTGCTTTTCCTTTCCTGGAAACACTAAGCTTTTAGGAAATATCCTCATCCCATCTGAGCGTGTTTTTAACCACACACCCCGTGGCAGCCGAAATCCCATTTTTACGACTCCTGAAGCTCATCGCCAAATTGTTATGACTGCAATCGACAGGTGTCGGTGATTCCAGCAGGGCTGCAATCTGGAGGCCATCCAAAAAAAAGGTTGGACAAATACGGCTTAAGTATAGCTTTGATCTTATAGAATTAGAGTTGTGTCCTTCCAAAAGCCAGCTTCCCTTCGTAAGGGCATGTGCCTCGTTCGCCGCTCGTCGGTGTCAACAGGTAAACTTTCAAACTGCTGGTGGCTCTGGAAGAATCTCGCCGATGAGGGGCAAGCCGGCGTGCCGCGCCCCTCTGGGACGACCCACCGTCCATCACGCCGGATGCAAAGTGACTTCAGTCTAAAAATCGAGCATCTCTGCATTTTCATCGAGAGTCGGGACGTAAAATGTATATGCAGCTTGAAAATAAGCAAGAGTGACGATAATGCCGGCGTGTTCCCACAGAGAGAAGCTCCGTTATCACAACAGCCAGTCCTGACATTGTTCATACAGACGGATCAGAACACGGTCACACATACAGTAAACACAAGCCGCTGGAAACCAGGCAGCAAAAAAGATGGATCGGGATCAAGAGCCCTCTGCTCAAGAACCAAAACGTGCCCACGACAGGAAGCCATTCCATTTCAGACAGATTAGCCGCAGTAAGCTGTCGGTTCCAAGAAACGCCTGAAGTGTGATGGCGTTCTGGCTCTGGTACCGTTGGGTCATGAGGAGCTGCTTACACACATATGGGATCCTACAAATAAGGCAATTGAATATAAAGCTATAAAAGTTTCATCATCAATTATTAAATTAAAGATCACGAAGAGGACTAGTCGATGCATTTCCTCTCCGTGATGTCACTGCGGTGGAAACACCTGGCCGGGGTTACCTCGGGCTGCGGGAAAGGTGACATCATTTTTCAATATTTTCCAACAGAGAATCAATACTGAATTCATAGCTGCAGCATCACCGCTATCGATTGGATTATAAGATGCATCTGTTGGTTTCTGGTTGTTCTCTACAGTCATTACTTTAAAAAAGTTGTTGTGACAGAAAATGGTTTCTCGTGAAGAATGATAAACTGATTTGTCGCAAAAATCTGAACAAATCAATATCTTTTCAATCATTAGAGTTCGGGTCCTGGCGAAAATATAAGTACATAAAAAAAATTGCCGTCCTTCACGTCGCAGCAGGTCTCATTTAAATGGACGGTTTGTCACATGTTGGATCCTTTGATGATTCAATGGTGAGGAAACGACTTGAATGAAGAATCGCATATTTGTGGTGCTTAAAATATTTTCCCGGGGTTCGAGCGTTTATTCCTTTCACCGAGCAGAGAGAACGTTTCATCTGGCGAGCGGCGACAACAATACGCTAAACCCGTAAGCGCTAAAGCGATAGCATTGTCGTCATCGGAATGGACCGCTTCCCTTTCAGACTTCCAGGCCGGCCACGCCAAATGTTCCCGCCGTTTGCGGTTGGAAGAAAAACGCTCATTTCCAAAGTGTTTACAAGAATCTCTGTGATTTAGGAGGACAACAACATGCATCACCCGAGCTGCAATAACTTTAAATGTTCTTTTACAGCTGCTAGAAGTAAACATCTCTTCTCTTTCAAGGCGCATTTTTGGCCAGAAGGTCACCGTGAAATGCCATCAGCGCTTGACCTCCACTCAAGGTGATGCCGCTTTCATGAAGCTCCGAGTCGCAGAGGCGCGCGTGCCATCGGCTTTCATAAACTAACGCTGTAGAGTGCTGGCAGGAAGCTGGAAACCATCCATCAACATCCGGACCCGTCAGCTTTACAGAAGAGGAAGCCGCTGCAGATATTACAGGCCTATTTTTAGCCGCCGTCTTCTTACGGCGATGCAGCGACTGCACGAGGAGAGCCGTGATCGATGCTGCATTAGCATTAAGCAATAATGAACGGCCATCTCCTGTTTTTTTCATGCTTCAAACGGCGCCGGTCAACGCGAGCGACGGCGGCGTGACCAGGTTTGAACTCCTCTACCTTGATATTTCTCTCCTTCATGTGGAGAACGCCGCTTTCACGCCTGTGGCTCGCTGACAAATGAAACGCGTGCGGCTGATGACTGTTTTATTTGTTTCCCCGGCGACGCCCGTCCTGATTTAGAGCCGTCTATCCAAGGTGCCTGCTCGTTATTTGCATGCTCTCCATGTCTGGAAGGTTCCCGCACAACGCAGGCGGCGTCGAAGGAAAGCGTGGAGGAAACGGGTCGCAGCTTAATGAAAGAGAACCTTGAGGTTTTCAGCCACACACACACACACACAGCAGGTGAACCACGTAGGTGTGCCTCCAGCTTCACCTCCATTGAATGCAGCACCACTTCCCACCCCCCCGGAGTCGTGCCCACCCCCACAAACAACAGACACTACAGCCTTGTTTTTGCCTAAAGTGATTCTTCCAGTGAGTCTCTTTGTGGGACTATTTGTTTTCCCCTTCCGCGCTGCCACACTTTGGCACAGCGCGAGTGGATTTTGCGCGTGCGTCTGCACGCGCGCTTGTTTCCGAGACAAGCCCATCCATCTTCGACGGTCCCATCTGTGAGCAACAGCCTTGTTTACTTATCCCCAAACCGGAGAGCAGCGGCAGCCGGTCCTCGAGGAAGCGAGCAGCCAGCACTCAGGAGGAGCTGGGAGGCGCAGGAGGAGCAGGAGGAAGGAGGGGAAAGGGGAGGTCGGCTTCTGTCTTCATCTGGGGATAAATCATTCTTTACGCCAACGCCAAACTGCCACACCTTTCTCTCCTCTCACGCCGTCGGCCCGTCGCTCCAGGCTCATCCTTTGCCACTCTGACGCCACTTCAAATTACTCATCTTTCCAAAACACTCCCCATCCCCCATCTGAAGCCCCTCCTTTTCACGCCTTTTGTCATTTTCCCCCCTCTCCGCCGTTCTCCGAAGCAATCTCTTCCCGCGTTTCAGGCCGTCTGTTTTCCGCTGCTCCATTTCTCGGCGTCCAACTTGTCTCGCTCATCCGGTCAAAGAGTCTCAGAACCGAGGCCTCTCCTCCCCCCTCAACCGACTTCACATCCATCAAGGCTGACTCCCATCACACATCACCGTTGCATGCATTTTCACGCCCCTCCTTTGTCTCTATTGGCAGGCAGGGATGAATATTTGTCTGATCCCACCAGCCTACAAAAAGTGCAATCTTCAAACAAGAACGCTGTGAAAATGATGTGAGGAACCGAAAACAAGGTAATGCATAAAAATAGAGGGGGGGGCAGGTTGCTGCCCACTTAACTGGAGATCATTTCAATGATTGAGAAGCCGAGTAGGTCATTAAACTGAGGAGCTCTGGAGGAGCCCATTACGGCTTTCCTCAGCTGGACCCCGGACTCCTCCACGCCGGCCTTCCGGTAAAAAGACACGTGGATGAATCTGCTCTGCTTGACCATCCAACGAAGAGGATGAGGAGGAGTGCGTCGTGAGTTCGGCACACTACACGAGTCACCTGCTCGCAGCACTCGATCCTTTTAAGCCATTAAAAAATTATGAGAGGGAGGTACTGGACACAAACACTGCAAAACATGAAGAAAAATGCCAATCAAGAGAATCTGCAACCCGCACTTCAATGTTCACCCATTGCTCATCATTCAGAGGGGAGGGGGATCCTCTAAAAGGGGCCAAAGTTGGATTTTAGTGATTCAATCAGTGTGGTAGCGTCAGAAAACAAGCCGCTTGCAGTTTTACCCGGGAGATATTGAACATACTGAACGCATCGTCGTAGCAAAGCTGGTCAGAGCGACAGATGTGACCTCAGAAAACTCCGGGATCAGCCCTGCAGGGATTCCAAGGATGCACCAGCCCAGCAGCCCGCTAGGCTAACGCAGCCCTCAACTCATGTCCTTTGAACAGATTTATATATTTTATTTATTTCAATACTCTAATATTCCATCACTTTTCTTTTAGTTTTGCTCATCTATGCTTGCCTTTCATTGGCTGTCTCCCACCAGCTGGTCCCGCCCACCTCCACATGTCTAGTAAAAGTACAGAGAAAGGATAAGTGTTTGCCATAAACTGCGCGCCACACTCAAAGCAAGAAGTGAAAAATATTTCGTGTTAGCCTTGTACAACGAGGTAAAGGGAAAAGCTAATTATGCACAAACATGTCGAGGGAGGAGATGAAGCACTTTGTGTACAGAGCCTTTTAAAAGCATCCACATAATGACACCACTCAGGCCATCATAGCAGCGACTCCTGCAGCAGTCGTCCCACCGTTTCAACCTCCTCATCCTCGCAATCACTTCACCGACATCGCGTCGAAGCTGCATTTATTCATGAGGGCTTTACTGCAAAACAGAGTCCACTGAGATTGGAGCAATAAATAAAACGACACGAATGTAGACGAAATACAGAGGAGACCCGCGTGTGGAAGATCGGCATCATGAATGCGGGAGTGCAACTCATTTGTTGCTCCACTTATGCAGGGCGGCTCAAGTTCCTCGGGATTTCCAGGGACACTTGAGAGCTAATTCACCTCCACTCGTGTCGGGGGCGTCGGTGTTTTACATGAAATTCGCTCACGGTCGTCTGGACTCACAGCCCAAAATTAAAATCAAGCGTGTTGTGGAGCTTAAGCTGAAAAGAAATGCAGCAAATCAGCTGCAGAATGCCAAAAATAAAAAGTACAGCGTCACGCGTTGCACTTCGCTCAGGAGAAATATTCTTACTGTTGTTTATTTGCTTCTTGCGGGAATTAAGAGGCAAATATTTCACTTTTTTGACTGCGTTTTTGAACAGCGATGGAATTTACAGAAAGATTCAGGCGAACCCAATGTGAAGAAATTAACAAACTAACTTTACACCAAAAAAGAACGAAATGCCTCAATTCACTTTATTCCACTATGGCAGTTCATATAACAGATTAAATAGTCAGCTTTTTAAATTTGAAGCTTTCCTGTTGCATCTCGTCTTGGGGCTCCTTTTGTGGAACCCGGGTCTGCGTCTGAGTCGCCGGTATTCGCCATCGCTAATGAGAAACGGTCTTTTTAAAATGACAACTCGTTACTAATGAGCCGCTCATTTTTGTAATTGCTCTGATGAGCAACAGGAGCTCATAAGTTTGCCAACCTTTTTATTCCCGACCACTCTGGCAGCAGAGACATTGCCGTATGACCCAATTATCTCTCATTAGCGGCCTCGGTAATTACAGGCTTTTCAACGGCTCCATCTCCTCTGTCGGGCGTATAGGGAGGGATTTCAATTAGGACCGTCTTCGTCACTTTCACAGCGGAGCATAGCCGGGACGCAGTTGAACCGGCACACGTGGAGAACTCAGAAGCATATATACGCGTCTGTGGCGGCTTTTATCATTCCATAATCATACGCCCATCAACGGGACATGACAAAAAGACAGCTTGGAGAGGCCTCCTCTTCCTCAAAGAGGAAAACGCACCTCTGAATCATGCAAAATACACGCGTTGCAGCAAATCTACCGTTCATAGGTCAGTAACATACGATATGCACAGTCTCAGCCATCTGAGTGGTAGAAAAAGCATCCATCAAAGCAAGTTTGGAACGAGGAGGGGGAAAGACAACCGAGTCATTCACCCCGATGGCGAAAGCGTGGCTGGAACGCAAGGAGAGGGGGAGGGGCCTCAATTGTGGAGGTCTCCATTCCGGCTTGCCTTTGCATCTCACTCCAACCCTGGCACCAAATCAGTCAGCCTAATTAATAGGCGAGGAGAAACCCCAATCGATGCAGCGGAGGGATAATTAACCCCTTGTGTTCTCAATCTGCTCCACAAGAGGTGAAATTGGAATTGATTGAGATGACCTTTAGTCGGCTAATTGTGGCCCTCGGGCCGGCTGAAGGCAAGTCGATTGATGGCATGCGTGTCGCTATCAGCGACCAAAGGGATCGTTGGTGCAGGTGCAGCAACGAGGTCGCCGTGACAACATGGCAGTAGAAGAATGCTTTTGTGCTAAAGCTGCACTGGAATAGTCTGAACCTGCGTGGGTTTATTTAGTCTCAGCCGATGAGGTGACACTTCTGACCCATCAGACGCTCTGCTGTCCCATTTTCAGCCCATAACTTCCCAACGCATTTAAATTTTACTTCCAACTGAAAGAATCGCTTCCTCCATTACTTATTTCCACATCGACTTCATTTCCATCCATTTCTGGCAAATTGATCTCTCTTTTCATTCCCGTGATACATGAGCTCATAAAAACTGCACACGATTTCATGACTTAGTTCCATAAGAAGAGTGAATTATTTCCTCTCGTTTCCGTCCACATTGCGGGGAAGCATTTCAGAGACCAGCCAGCGACGCACTCGAGTCTGAGGCGTTTAGAATTTGGAATAACTGCAATTTCCGACCTTGTCATTTGCAGTCCTTGTAACCTTAAGCATCAAATATGGAAACTAAAATCGGCGCCCTGATGAGACATCCCATCATGTGTAAAAGCTGGACAGGCTTGTTTTTAGAGTAGATTCAACCTGCCCAACGCAACTGACCCCGGGGGCCACTCCTGACATGACAGGCAAATAGTGCCGTCCACTACACATTCCTGATTGACCCACTCCCCCCCCCTCCCCCCTAATTGCAATTCCCTCTTTAAAACTGGATCACGTTGCACAAACAAGCATCCGGAGGTGCGACTGCAATTTGCTGCAGAAGACACGAGATGCAAATCGCTCGTTGTCAAAGAAGCACCGAGTGTTTCTAACGCAGAGAAAGAACAAATGTAGATTTACCGTGATATTCTGTGTTTGTGTCCACATTCTGGAAGACACGAGGGTTGCGTCAGGAAGGCCAGCCCGGGGGGGGGACTTTTCTCCTCAGGTAGATCACTGCAGAGAAGCAGCGGGGATCACACACAGATGAAGATGGTCAACACTGATATTGGAGGGAAACGAACCCTTCAAAATAAAACTGGAAATAAATTACACACGAAAGCACGATGGACAGACAACAGGCTGCAGCGGTGTCCTGCTGCCGTCTAATTTTTTTTATCTCCGCCAAGACAGTAAATTTGGCTGAAGTGGAACTTGAACCGAAGAGGGAAGGAACGGCTGGGATGTTGCCATAAATGCACTTCCACAGCGTAACGTGACTTAAAATTCCCTGCACTTCATTTTTAATCATAATGCATTTGTTCCCGAGACAACAATAAAACCTAACAGGTGGTTACTGGTTTATTTTATGTTCTTTCCATTGGCCCAAGCTAGCAGGTAGCCTCGAACAAGTCTCTGTGCTATAAACACAGAAATAAAGTCATGATGTTTTAGCTGTCTTATGCTGAGCGATGGCTTAATGGATAAACAAAGCTGTTTTGGTGGAGGTTTGGGTTCTCTGAGTGGAGACAATGTACCTTTTCGTATACCAGCACTCCATTTGCCATCTATCATGTCCTCCAATCTAACGTAAAATACTTGTTATGACATCTAGAAATGCAGACCAGGAAAGAACTTGGACAATTACATCGATGATATGTGTTTTTGTGCCAGACAAAGAGAGGATGCAGGTATGGGGAGAAGGCCTCCTGGATATCCTGTGATTAATGTGAGCGAGCGTTGGATGGGTTCTCCCGGGTCCCAGCCGACGGCAGAAGCACGGCTCCCGTTCTCCTGTCGGGACTTACACACGGGGGATTCACGAATGAATAATGCATCGTCTCCATTTAATTTGGAAAGCAGCTATAATGAGGCACTTTTGCACTGTGTTATCCCACTCAGGGCGCTCACGTGCAATCAGCGCTGTGTGGGATGCAAAGCTGCTAATGGACTGCAGTGCACTGGTGCGAAAGCTAGAGACACAAAATATTCATATTCTGAGGAGGCGCAAATAGATTACGCAAAATGAACTCACAAAGTTCAGGACAGAGAGGAATGTTTTTGGTATTTAAATAAAACTCGGAGGTTTACAACCGCTCTGCAGCTCCCGGGAGATTTTCGCCGGTTCGAGCTGAGCTCCTGGTAAACAGCACTCCGGCTGCACTCATTAGCAGCACCGTCAGCCAGAAGTGTTTAATAAAGCAACCGCGTTAGGGCCGAAGCTATAGCCACAGTCAGCCGACGTTCACGCCATCCAGAAAGGGGCCTCGTCCTCCTGGGGAATTCTGACCCAAGCAAAGAGTCGTGTAGGTAGGAGACGTGAGGGAGGGTTGAGGGTCAGACCCAATGAGAGGAATACAACGATGCACCATCTGACTACATATTTACAGTCAGACGATCCCAGATTAAAATTTACTGATGAGGCCATAACATTTACTGCTGGATCACATTTGCACAGATTACAACCCAGAACGACGTGTTTTCTGACAGAGAGCGAGCCATAACCTCAGCGCTATTATTGTAATTACTGTTAAGAAATTGCAAGCAATGAAGAAGCAGAGCGTTTCCCACATGATGGAAATATGAACGAACTGTGCCCGTTGCATCGTTTGTGAGACAGAAGCGGACGAAAGGCAGATGGAATCGTTTTCAGATCGCATTTGGCCTTTTCTCAGTCTGGATGGCTTTATTCCTTAGCTTATTTACAGACCAACAAATGAATCTGAGAGGGGAAAATAAAAAGGAAGCACGAACATCTCCGTGAGGTCGGATGTTTACCCGGAGACAGCGCTGCCTTTTTATTGATAGCGAACAGCATGAACGGCAAACCTACAGAGGGATGGAGCTTCACAGGGAGCTTAATTAAGAAATAATGGAGTGATTTTTTTTATTTTATTTTTCATAATTGAGTCGTTTGAAATGCTGCAATAGTCTCACGCCGATACTTTCAGACGCCAGGCATTTAACACAAAATAAAATGGCTTGAAATTGGAATCCAACACGATTTGAGAAGCAAAGGGAGAGCATCTCTGATAGACTAAATGTGTGTGTGCTGCATTAATATTTGAACTGCTCGTGGTCTATGCATGAAAGGGAACAGAAATTGCACCTATTATGTGTGCGAATGGGCGCCGTGGCGTTCAGGTATTTTCACGCCACGTTCCCCGACAAAGGCTAAAGTGAATAAGTCGTCAACTGGCATTGAAATTCATATTGTATCCTTGGCTGGAGCTCCACAGTGCTCTCGCCACGAGCCGCACAATCGTCAAGGAGACATCTAATGAGGCAGGAGACAGAAAATATGGAGACCAGAGTCTTTAAAGGAGTCGGAGTATTGAATGGGCAGCCCTGAAATTCAATCAGAGAACCTTTTGTTGGAGCTCCAGGCTGGTGGGAGGGTGAGAACGAAACTCAAGAAGAAGAAAGGATGGAGCGAGTGACGGCGATGGGCTGGGACAATGCCAGCACTGGTCTGGTTTGACTCCCCGGATAATGAGCCGGCAGGCCGCCGCCCCACGGGATGACATCATCAGGAGGTCGGATCAGTCCATGAGGAGGAGGATTACCGTTGGAATCAGGGCCGATGTGGGATTGAGTAAAATATTCAGTGTAAATTGATGTTGCTTGTGGTTTGGTTTTGTCTCTTTCTTATGAGCGACAGAGGCCGGGTGAGGCGCTCCTGTGGCAACTTATAAAAGTGGAGGAGGGTCGGGTTTCATCTGGACGCCTCCTTTTTGGAGATTGTCTGAGCTCGACCAATCAGGAGGAGATCCCGGAGTAGTCTCAGAAGTTGCTGGAGGGATTTCATATTTAATGTGGCCTAGGAGCACCTTGGGATTCCCTAGGAGGAATGAGAAAGTGTTGCTGGGGAGAGGGATGTCTGGAGGAGGCTGCTTAGGCTGCTGCCACGGCGACCATAGCCCCAAATAAAGCAAAAGAGGATGGACGGGTGGAGGGACGGGGAAAAAAATACCCCAGAAAATGTGCCCACAGTAGTGCATTTTTAAATCCCTTAAGTGCATGTTTAAGATCCTCTGGAAGAGCCGTCCCTCTCGACAGCAATACACTCGGGGCCACGCGGAAAGCAGCTCCACGGTTTTGCCGCTGATTGACTCGCATTTCTGTCTAATGCACTTTGACCTTTATGGACACCCTTGAGAGGCCTGTCCGACTCTTCATCTGCTTGTTTTTTATTAAATGTCGGGCTGCTAAAATGCACTTTGCAGCCATAGTTAGTAGCACAAGATTGTTTTTGCTATGAGAATTTTATGTACTCCAGCTAATGGTCTTCAGTTGATTCCCCCTGTAAGGGCTATTGAAGGCTGAGAGCTCAGCTTTTCATCTCTCCGCAGTTGTCGTCACGGTGACTGCATACTGCCTCCTAGCGGCCGCGCCGGGATTGTCAGGCCTGATGCTGCATGATGATGATGATGCTTGAGTATGATCAGGAAGAGAGTTTTGCTTTATTTACAAATAAATAAAAACAACAACACTGTTTATCCTTGATTGCAGACAACACAAGTCTCAAAGAATACGCCTTGGGTAATGGTAAAATCAGTTTTATTTTCTAATAGCGGGGGATCAAAGTGATATTGGCACCCTGACAGATATTTTCCTCCACATAAAATTCCTGCTCTGGTTTTGGATTTGGTTGCCAGCACATCAATTGGGCTTTAAGAGGTTTTTAGGATGCCAGGAGGAGGAGCAGTAATTGTGGCATCACCTTGGGGGGGGGGGGGGGGGGGGGGCTTCTAGTGATAGGAAACCATCGAGTGCCACAAATGAAGTTCTAGTGACTGTGAAGTCAGGGTACACGCCAAAACATTTAGCAAAGATGCTACGGTGAAGGTTCCATCTTAATAAAGGCTAAAGAACCTCCTTTCAAACCAGTATGTGGGGGGGGGGGTCGTGTAAATAACAAGCATGAAGTAACACGAGAACATATTTCAAATCGCCTCCCACTTTAATTTTTATTATCAACAGCTCGATGACATCAAACGGGGATTGTGGTCCTGCTGCTCTTCAGGAACGCCCGCCGCCTTCGTAGGGAAACCGGAGATTCAGTTCCCCCCCCCCCCCCCCATTATTGTCAAAAACAAATTCAAGTCAGACCCTCAGGTCCCGACGGGTCCGCGGCGCCTCGAGTGCGGTGAATCAGAATGTGGCGCTCTTTAATCTGCCACATTTTCCTTTCCACTCTTCAGTTTGACAAACAGGATTTGAGCTGAAGCCCCCCCCTCCCCCCACGCAGCCAGCAGAGAGCTGCAAGTGTCTGTGTTTTTCCACCTCCCGCAATCTGAAAGAGCAGCTGCTACTAATCCTTCCGTCGCCGCGGAAACGTGGCAGAAGGCGAGCAGCGGTTCGGTCCGTCGTGTCGAAAACGCTCGAAGCCGCAGCGATCAGGGATCAAACCCGAGCCGGCCGGCCGCTGGGGATGCCGGGGATTCCGGGGGCGCCGGGTCATTTTGACATGTATGACGCCACCTCCTTCTCCAGACTCTGGGCAAAGCGGTGGTTGAGGAAGAGGAGCTGCCCGTGAGGAAGCAGGCGGCCGAGGAGAGCGTCAACGCGGTTGCTCCTCAGCAGGACCTGGAGGGAGGCGGGAGCTGTTAATCAGATTCTGGACGTCTGAGCGACCCGACCGACTCCCGAGTCCCGACCCAAACAGAGCTCAACCCTAACCCTAACCGGTTTCTGGTGGTATTTTCTCGCACCTTTATTTATGTTGTGCGTTTTGCCGCCGCTCACCTCGCTGCCCTGCCCCAGCATGTGCAGCTGCTCCAGGCAGTGCCGGCTCAGGTTCCGCAGCGTCCCTTCCGCCAGCAGAAGGTTCTCGTGGGCCTCGCAGACCAGCGTGAAGCCCAAACTCTGGACGCCGAGCCACAGAGCGCTCGTCTCCTCATTGAAGGGGTCTCCGGCCCTTAAACGCACCACCCCGGTGTCCGCCTCCTGCAGGGCCAGCGCCTCCTCGCCGGGCAGCGCCTCCGCCGGAGCTCGGCCCGAGGCCTCCCGGGACAAGGAGGCGGCGCTCCGGACCTGCCTGAGACCCAGAGGATCGCTGGTTTATTAAACAGTTAAAGAGACATTAACTTCTTGCTTTGAAACCTCGTCACCTTGCTACCACGGCTAGCTTCTCCTTCTGCAGAAGTCGCCTCTCCTCCGGGGTCATTTCTTGGTGCTGTTCGGTAGAAATGGCTTCGTCTGGTCCGAACACCCGGGAGTAAAGCAGCCGAGTCTCCCCGGCACCGAGAGCACTGACCGGGCAGACGGTGTGGATCAGGAAGCATCGAACCATGTCGTCATTCGTGGCCAGAAGAACCAAAACAGACACGTTGTGTTTACTTCCGCCGCAGCGATTCTGCTGCTGATGCCCAACTTCCGCGTTGGTCACGTGACTGCTCTCGGCTTCCGTTGTTTTGAATTACTTAAACCAACAGATGGCGCTTGTGTTCCATTTTATATTATATTATAGTATAGTACAGTAGAGTATGTTTTGTTTTATATTATATTATTTTATTTTATTATAGTATAGTATAGTATGGTACAGAATAGTATGTTATGTTATATTATATTTTATTTTTATTTAATTTTATTATATAGAAACAAGTAAAACACTACCAGCTTGCATTTAGTCACTAAATAGTTTAATAACTCACTCACTATAATGTCAAAAAATAAATAAAATGCTCAATAAGTCTGATATTCATCTTACACATAAACCCAGACCTAAAGATCTTCCATTTATTATTATTAAAAGTTAGTCGATTTTTAATGTAAAGATCCTTCAACAATTAAACATGAAACGACGTCAATGACAGCTGAAGTTGGTGGAACTGAGCCGAACAGCTGTTATAAGCGATTGAGAGTAGAAGTCCAGCACATGAATGAAAAGACGACAGAGGCCTCCCTTGAGTGAGATGAGAACATGGTCTCAGCAGACAAAGAGAGGCAGTTGTTAATCCAGCAGCTGCTGCCGGTCACGCTTCTGCAGCCCTGCTAAGTGTGAGGCCCCTGAAAAGAAGTTGAGGAGCGAAGAAAGAAAATGTTCAACCAGCTTTGGTCCCATTCAACCCCACTGCCCTGTTAACCTCCTCACCCTCTGCCCTGCACGGACCCACCGAGGCCGATTCGAGGCCTGAGGCGGTGCTGATTCCAACGGTTGGCGGGATTTCTGTATTTCAAATAAAACCTCGCTCACATTCTGCTTTTGTTCATGTCAAAGCTGAGAGAGCAGCAACTGTGTTTGGTTGGATGTGTGTGTGTGTGTGTGTGTTTTGGTTTAATGAAAATTATGAGACACTGCAAAGAGACAGATTTGCAAAATAAATCATGATATAGCCTAAAAGGAGCGTGCTTCCACTCAACTGAGGAGGATGTCCAGCAGTGTGGGGACTCTTCCTCATGAAATGATCAAAACTCAAGTCCGGTCTCGTTTCCTGTTTTGCAATGATTGAAATTTGAGCTGAAATGTTCTTTTTTTTTCCCCCCACACAGATTTTCATTGCAGCAATTTAAACTGAGAAAAAGAGTTTCAACAGGAAGCTTACTTATGAAAGCAAGAAAAGTCTGAGCAGGTTTCTGTGAGTCACTGATGGAAAAAAGAAGCTGGCGAACAACAACAGGATGCCCGTTCTTTGTTTGGACCAATCACTGACGGGCCTGAGCGTTCGAATTGAAGGAAGGTGAAGCACCTGAAATAAATGTTTGTCTGGTCCAGAGAAGCTGCTGTACCAACTCTTACAGATGGATCCAGATTCAGCAGGCCATTAGCATTAGCAACAGCTAGCATTCATTTTGAGTTCAATCATGAAGTCATCACTTCTGTCTATCAAGACAGATTGTTGCCTTTTCAATGCTTCTGGAGCAACAAATCTGCTCTTCTAGATTGAATCATGATTGTAAGATAAAGAAAAGAGGGAAAAGAAGGTGAGAAGGTTAATTATTAATTGCTTCATGCAGACAAATGAGGTAGACATGAATAGACTGGAAAGTAAGCGTTAGGGTCACTGAGACAAGAGTAAATGCAATCTACAGATGCAAACAGACCAACACACACGGCAGGAAACGCCCTGATTTCAAACTGTTGAGGTGGCAGAAACATCAGATCCGTCACGCGTTGGCTCTGAGGTTTTCTTCCCTCGCTGCTGTCGAACCCATCAGAATACTTCCAACAAACGGCTGGCCGGCCGCCAGTCACCATCCCGGCGGAACCAGTCCCATTGCACACAGGAATGCATGTGTGCGTGTGTGTGTGTGTGCGCGCGCTGCAGCAGGGACGGACAGAAGAGGGAGACTTTGAAAAACAGGAACTTGCAGTGTGGACAGCATCCTGCCACATACAGAAGCCCAAACAGAACTGCAGACACGCCGTGTTTGGTGTTCAGATATGGGAAGACTAGTTCCGACTGGAGCCGCGACGCAGCCTCCAAGGGTCTGAGGTTTAGGAATACGGATTAAAGTTAAGAGAAAGATGATTCCATAAAGGTTCAGTGCTTTGATTTAAATGATTTACAACCGGCGTTAAACTCCAACAGCGCTGCCAGATTGAAAGTTTTTATTTAAGAAAAATAAAAGCCTGGACGCGTTGGACAAATTTTGAGTTTAAGAGCAAGAGGAATAATCCTAGTTCAAGAAATAACTGTACATCAAATGGAACACGCATTGGCCGTTTATTTCAGCAGCTCCCCCAACAAGCCTGTACCATTATCATTCAAAAGACGATAAACATTTTTCTCCCCACATTAAGAAATCAAAGCAAAACAAAGAAAAATGTTTCTTGGAACCAAAGTCGCCGAACGTTCCCGGACCTGCGGCATCAGAATGATCTCGCTGAACGATCAGCTAGGTAGCCGTTTCGCTTCGGCCTCTTCTTACAGAGAAAACACGAATAAAAATAACAAAAACTTACACACTGCTGTCAGAATGAAACGCATAGAGAAAGGCATAGTTAACGAATCAGTGACGCAATACGGGTAAATATAAATCATAAAAATGTGTGCGTGTGGGGGGGGGGGGGGTTATGAAAAAGCACCTTGCCATTTTAAAGTATCTAATTTAAGTGCTTGAATAAGAAATGTAAAGCAAAAGCCATCCTGAGGAGCCCGAGGCGGCGGGCGTGGCAGTGTGGTTTGGTGGAACTGTTGCAATGTGGCAGGGATTGTTGGCACCCTCAGCAGAATGATTTTTAAAAACGTAAAAAAGAGGCAGTGGTTATTTTAAAAACATCGCTCCAGGTCGTCTGCAAGAATCTGACCGCTGCACCTCAAAGGATTCCTCTCCTCAATTTTGCATAAAAACCCAACTTTCCTGTCGTTGAATGAATATTGTATAAAAATCCCATCGAGTCGGCTCGATTCCAGAAGGTGCTTCCTCGCTGGTGGGGGCTCTGAAAGGAGTTCGTGCTCAGTCTGTTTTTCGGGGGGGGGGGGGGGGGGGGGGTTGAGGGGGCTCACAGCTTCTTCAGTCGGCTGTACATGTCCCTCTTGCTGCGCTCTCCGGCCCATGTGCGACTCTTGAGGCGGAACTTCCTCAGGTCTTCCTTGAAGTCCGTGTGGTGCATGGGACGGTAGGACCGAGGGTCACATTGCGGCTGCAGGGGGGGGGGGGGGGGGGTGACAAGTTAAAAACCCGCTCCAGCTGAAGCGCTCGCTAAATGAGAGGCGGATTCCCTACGAACCTCGAACTGATGGAAGAAGTCTTTGTATCCGCCCTTCAGGATGTAGAGCTCGGGGTAGTGGAGTTTGGGATAGGCGTTCATGGCCCGGTCTCGCTCCCTGACGAAGCGGCACATTCGTGGGCCGCGCTCCGACGAGAACTCGCAGTGGAAGATGAGGACCACGCGTTTCTCCGGGCAGGACGGGATGATGGGCGTTTTGAGGAGGAACTCCTCCACCTGCTCTTCCTGGTAGAGGTTCAGCGCTCCCTGAAAGAACAAAACGCGTGAAGCGGAGGAACTAACAACGGCGCAGTTGTTCAGAGACGCTTTGAAACGTTTGGAGGGGTCTTCATTAAATGTCTGGAGACTCACCTTGATGTGTCCTCCCTCAAACTCGTAGGGGTAGCGGCAGTCGATGATGAAGACTCGCTCGACCAAAAGATCGAACTGGTTGGACGCAGCGGCCACCATCTAAAGACAGAATACACGTCAGCACTTTATATGCGTCGCCTACGTTTCCAGCAAAGGGCCCCCGCTCACCGTCTCTGAGGTGATGTACTTGAGCTCTTGGTGTTTGCCGTCCACTGTGGGAAGGACGAAAGGCTAAAAAAAAAAAAGAAAAAAAAAGGAAAATCAAGCTGAATAGGAGAGGAAGTTAAACAATACTAAGTCCTTACATGCACAGAAACACAACAGGCTCCCAATACCTTGGTGAAGTCACCTATTAGCGCATTAGCGTCGTCCTCTCCATCCAGCAGCTTCTCAATCTCCTTCTGGCAGAAGGACTTGGACCGCTGCAGCAGAGAGCAGTCCTGGAAGGAGGAGAGAGAAACTGAGGCAACTTGTGACTGGGGACAATCGGCATCCGACCTCAAATCCATTACTTCACTTAGACCAGGAAGGTAACCGATGGTCAGCGGAGACGTGTTCAGTCAAACACTCACCATTCTCGGGGATTCGGAGTTTTCCTCCAGGGTGACCTGCGTTCCGGCCAGGCTTCGCCGCCTCTTCACCCTGATGGGCGTGTTTTCATCTCGGGAGCAGTCGGGACGCTTCGCACAGGGACGGGACACGGGACTGGGCGTGGACGGGGACCGAAACAGGTTCCTCGGCCGGCAACGTATCACAGGCTGGATGCAAAATGACTGAACTCAGTACGCCGTTCAGGACAAGTCTTAAACCTTAAACCTGTTGTCCGGGGCAACAGGACGCCTTCAGTTCCTTGATTGAAACTTACCGAGTCTTCACCGGGATCAGCCACCAGCGGGGCAGTGAGCAAACTGACCATTCCCATCGGCATCGCAGAGTCGTCCTGTCGGCACGAAGGGGCAAATGTATAACGGATAATAACCAAGTGGACGCATTAGTTACTACGGATGCTTGACTAGCTGTGGGAGTGGGGGGTTTCACCTCGATGTCACCATCCAGTACATCCAGGAAGCCGTCGTCCTCGTCATTTAGAGAGGAAGTCAGGGAGGAGCGCCTCAGGTACAAAGGGCTGGAGTCATGAATGTCAAGCGGCTGGACTGGGGGGGGTGAAAACTAGGAAGTGGAGAAGATTTAAAGTTTTCAGCATCGTGGTGAAAGACTTCAGATTGAAGATGAACGCCGATCCCGTTGCGTTTACTCACCATGAGGGCCGGTGCAGAGCCGGGACGGCAGGCGAAGCCGTCCTTTGTCTGACTGCTGCCGAGGGAGTTCATGCGGCTCCGTGACGCCGGCTTAGTTGGTTTCTTAAACTCAAAACCCTCCTGGAAAGAAAAAGAATCGGAATTTAAGCAATTGATCCGACTCTTCCTCAAGTTGTACAACCAACAGGACAAAAAGAACCTTAAACAATGCAACGGAAACAAACACCAGCAACTAGCAGCAGGAGCTACTGACCTCTGGAACGTTCTCCTTGTCCACTTGATGGGAGGATTTTTGGCTGAATATTCCATAGCGGTGAGGTTGTGTTTCCTGTCCCTTCAGAGATGGACTAAAACTCTGAAGCTGGAGCTGCAAAAAGAGAAAACTCCAGTGAGAAGCGCCTCAGCGACTGGAAAGACGCCGCCGCTTTATGGATGTTTGACAGCCTTATTTGGAATAAACGTCTCACGGGCAGCGAGTTGTTTCTTCTCATTGGCATTTTTCTGAAATTGACAAAAACAGTGAGTGAATGCAAGTCGATTAAAAAGCACAGACTCGCCTGTCCCAAATGAGGACAGGCAAAATATATTATTATATATATATATAGTCAATAAAACATTCTGATTGAGTGAAGAGAAACTCACTGGTTAACAAGTCTGCTCGACTGCTGAATGGCCTTTTCAAATCTGCAACAGAAAACATGCAAACTAACTTGTCGAGATGGAAACTAGAGCTGCAACAAGTTTCATTTAAACGTTTGAAAGGAAATGGTCAAAAGAAACAGGAGAGTCATCAAGTTAAAAAATCCTGTGGCTCCAGCAAAAAAAAGAAAAGGCGAGAAGAAGTTGGACGAATGCTGAATGAGACGAGTCTTTGTATTGGCGCAAGGCCCACCTGTATGCTAAACGTGGTTTGCCAAGTGTGTGTGTGTGTGTGTGTGTGTGTGTGTGTGTGCGGAGGGAGAAGGGATGCAGAGATCACATAATCTACCATATGTCTGCTGGAGCAAACGCAGCCAGCTCTTTGTTTGTCAAGGAGAGCGTGCCCCATTCAGTGCAGCCCGCAAGAGGGGTGGGAGGCAAGCGATGCTCTGGGGGTGCCCTAATTCAATAGCCCTGATGGATAGCCCCCCCCCCCGGCTGCATTGGAAGAGTGTGCCAGAACCCAGAGGGGTTGGGCTATCTATAAACCACAGTGCGTGTCCTCCCCCCAGTCTGAAAACTCCTAGCAACCAAGCAGCTGCAAGGACAAAATGCTGCTGTAAAGGAACTCACATCTGGCGGTAGCAGCTGTCTGCAGATTCAACCAGCTGGGAATTAAGGATGGGGGGGGCCACCCACGACTCAAGATAACTAGTCCCCCGTTATCTACTACCAATGTTTTCTCTCCATCTTCTACGTCTGGACCCATCCATCGGAAGATGTTACACCAAAGAAAGCTAATCTCTTTAAACCCATCATCTTTAATACAACGGTAGAAACAGTAATCCTTGGTTCAGATGAGTCCAGGGTGAGGGTGGACAGACAAAGAGGGGGCTGATTAATTACAACAGACCCGGTGAGGACAATCACACTTACGCGTCTTCCATTTCAGCAGGATTTATGGGACTGAGGGGATCCATGCCAACACCTGAAGGGAGAGAGCTTTGTTGCAAATCAATCCGATTGAACACAAGAATCAGTAGAAGACTATTGAATTAGTTTCCGTTTTGGATGAAAAATAATAATAATAACTGACATATACTCATGTGATCAAAGCAATAACTGAAATCAATAACTAAAAATGCACAGGCCCTGGATAATCAATTTCAGTAGCATCAGTCTTTAGCAGGCTTACCAGAATCACATGAAGCATCAGAAGCAAAGGACGGGACCTTCTCAAGTGGCGCATACTTTCTCCTTTTGGGAGTATCGCAATGGCTGCAGGGGGGGAAACGCAAATGCAAATCAGAGCCCGTAGGAAAAACAGCCGTTGGAGACTGAAATAAAAAAGTAAATAAATGAATAAAATGTTCAATACTTTCCGAGTCCGGCTAAATTGTTCAAATCCAGAGTCAAATTGGTGACGGGAGACAACATGGTCGAAGGTCCAGGGGAGAACAAGTTCCTGCAGTGCGAATTCGAGTTCAGCTCGGCCAGCGAGAGCGGAGAAACGCCGGGGATATCGTCGGGCCTACTCTTGTAAACGATGTTCACGGGACTGGCGTCGTCGCAAACACTTGGCGATTCCATGGTTAACGTTCAATTCTGCACGAATTCTGCAGACGTGATGGCAATGTTGGAATTTCGTGTCGGAATGTGAGTTAGCACTATCCGAACTTCAGGCTAACCGGTAAGATAACCAGTTACCTCGCAAAAAGAAACTAGGAAAACATTTCGAAATGATCCGGAATCCCCGCTAGAAGTGACTCGGCGGGTCAGAATTGGTCTCGCTAAAGCCGCATATTTGTTCTTTCTGTCAGATAGCTGCAGCACAGCGAGCTCCCCTTCTGACAGTCCCTGGTGTCTGAGGAAAAAGACATGGGAGGGGTTGGTATTTATGTTCAAAATAGGAGCTCAAGAGCGGCAATCCTTCAGCCAATCACTGTTGCTGTTACTCCCAATTTAGCCAATCACAGACAGGAACGGCTTACTGTCGTTGTTCTCTCACCGGATGTGACGAAAGAGGATGTATCGCAACTTTGCAACCTTTAAAAAGTTCGTCTTTCTTCTCGACCATTTTCATCCGAGAATCCCGTTCCTAACTAATAAACCTAAATACTTTTTTTTATATGTGCAGTGTAAAATTAGTTTGTCTGGTGATAGATGGTGATGGATAAATGTGCTTAAAAAGATGTGTTTATTTTATTTATATGTGGTTTTTGCGTGTCTAAAGAAAAACACATTTGTTCAGAAATAAACACACTGGGAATCAGAATCAGAATACTGTACTCTATTAATCTCAGAGGAAAATTCTATATTACCTTAATTTGTCACCGTCATCTGTATATTCAGAATTCCATCTTGAAAGTTTCAATTTTATTTTGTCCAGAGGTCAATGTTCTCAATGTATAATCCTACTGTATTAAGAATGTGTTGTCCACATGAGCCCAAACTATTGGGCTCATGGTGTGCTTTTGGTATTCCAATGAGAAAGTCTTTTACTGTCATTTAAATCAAAACTACAGCTGCAAAGCAGGGGCCTACTACAAGCCTCTCGCTTGAAGAAAAAGTGTCCACTGGAGTAGTCCTCATTCAACAAAAGTATCTGTGTAATTGGCATCTCAAATGTAAATTAATTTTAATGATCTTTCTCGGTACGATCAGAGGCCTGTGAATCCCCACCCCACATTAAAAGAAAGAGACAAAGGGAGCGAGCGACTCACCTCGAATTTAACCTCCTCAGACTTTTCCCACCAAACCTGCACTGACACCCCGCCGTCAGACAGTTTCCTCCTTACACACACTGACAGACAGAAACACACAGATAACAGATGTACCAAAGCTCGTACCTCTTGTACCTCATTACCTCTTTGTCAACTCTGTGGTTATCTCTGTCCAGATACTGCAGTCATTATGATGAAAGTTTCCCTTTGAATTTTTTTCTGACTCTGCTCACACATTGCATCAAAGTTGTGACTTCAGACAAATGTAGAACATAAACTGTTGATATGGAACCATCTGAAAAAGGAGAACTAGAAAATTGATCAGCTGCCCAAGAACCTCATGAGACTCAAGATGCGGGTGGTGCTAAGGGTAGGGACTGATAGCATCTGCATTGGAATCCAGTAAAGCAAACATTATCTCCTCATGAGGCACAACACCCGCTTTATCAACGTGGGATAAAGTTCCCGGGTCGAGCCCATGGCCTCTACAGCTCGCCTCAGGCAGTGACCGCCAGCTACAGCTAGAGTCCCAGAGATCACGTAGCAGGGATTACTTCCAAGAAGATTCTTCCTACAAAGTGATGAAGACTATAACGTATTAGCGTGGACACTTATCAACTCGGTCCAAGGCATTCAAACAACATGAACGCAGTTAGCTGGTAGAATCCGCATCAGTTAAAGTTTCAGTGAACGCCATAAACTAATGAGGTTCATTCTTATAGTCCTCATCCCATTATTATTCGTGTCTTTTGGTTGCGTTGGATTTACTGTTCTTGGCCAATGAGACAGACCAATAATATTTGGAAATTTTCATTTGAAGCTGAAATTAAAATCTTTGCATAAACATTAACAATGTCAATGGTGCAATGGATTCCACATCCATTGCCATTTTCCAGATAATCAAAGTCAAAAAGGTTTTGCCACAAGCCTGTATTTCTTTTCTCACTTTAGAACTGACCCGGTAATTTTCAAGAGACTGAGTTAAGAAATGAAAAAAAAAAAAAACTCTAACAAAGTCGCAAAATATTTTAAAGTGCAATTAAAAATTGGTGCAAGCCTATAGTTTGGCCTTCTAGATTCCAATTTGTGGAATAATTGTAATTGATTAACATCATTTTTGCATTTTGCACTTTTTGAAATGTGCTTATGTGCCTTCTAATATAGCCTCCATTGTGATTGTCAATACCAGCCATAATGGTAATGAAATGGTGCTAAAGCTAACAGCTAAGTAACGCCATTAACAAAGCCAGGGTAGCTGTCTTTCTTCAGCTGCTGGTCACTAGGCTAATGCAATCACACTCAGCTCTTTCTTGCAGAAAGTCACTTCAAATGATCAATATCGCTCTTGATTTCATTAAAAATAATAGCTAACTGTTTATCCAATCAACAGCTAATTGGTGATTGGATAAACTCACGCTGTTTTCATACAAGCTGCTTGGCATGATGTTAGGCTAATCTCATTCGGGGCATGAAGCTTCACCTTTATCTTGTCGATGTGAGCGCGGTATCAATAACCCCATTAAATTCGACGAGATGAATAATATTTTTCAATTATCCAATCAACTACAGTGAACTACTGTCCCAGTGTGTTTCCTGTTGGATTAAATCCTTACCACCATCTTAGTTTCCTGCTGCAGACTTTCCAGATAAGAGGGTTTCCAAGATAAGCTTTTACAAACTGAGATGCAGGTTTGTTGGCAAAATATCTGGTTTCTCCTCACGACTGAGAGCCACAGCAGATCCACCATTCATGAGGTATTAGCAGTTATCTTTCAGAGGAATCTTTAGATTTATCCTGGGTTTTCCGATTTGGTGGTGAATATGGGTTCTGATTTAGACACGATTGAGGTGCAAAGAAATTCACGTTTGATACGAGAGAGAAGATTATTATCAATTTACAAAACGCATTACTTAACCGATTTATAAAGATATTTGAAATGTGAAATATTGAGAGTTTGTGCAGTAATTTTAAGCACATATTGACGATGACTGTTATCATGAATCTGTTTGACGATCGGTCACAGTTTTAATATAAAACCAGACACACTTGTCTTTGTTGAGCTCTGGGGGGGGAGCACATGCAGACAGTCGGTTAGCCCCGGGTTCCCCCCCACTGCCTCCCTGGTGCTGTTCATCCACGCCATTGTTTCCTCTTATTGTCTCCATGAAGAGCAATGCACACTCTCCCCTGCTAAAGGTCACCTCCTCAACGGTAAGCACCCCCCACCCCCCCCAACTAGAATGCAAAGAGCTGGGGTGGAGGATGAAGGAGTGCACATTTGCTTGTGGAGGAGTCCCGCAAATGACAGATGGACAACGACACAGAGAGCTGAAGCTTGAGGCTCTGGAGGGAAGACAGACAAAAGATGAGGAGGAGACGAAGACGGGAGGCTGTAGTGGATATGGGGGCTACAGAAAGGAAGGAGGAAGAGGTTTATAGCGTGCAGGGGCACATCCTGAAAGAGTATATTTCATCATCCATATATACTATATCCAAAATGTACCTAAAGCTTTAAATTAGACTTAAATGACACAAGAGTTATTTTATCAAGATTAAATTCTCATATCGGCTCATAAATAAAATCTTTCTGGAAGGTATCTCAGAGAACTAATCGCATAACTGTTCCGGCGCATTTATGAGCAGCGGCGTCATATCGGCGCGTTTGTGAGATGGTGCCATGCATGCACCTTTCTCAGGACGGCTGTTTCCCATCTCCCCTCTGGCGTTTCACAGATTTCACGCCATTGGACATTTACAAATGCAAAGCGGTTCATCTGCGTCGAGCAGCGATGAAGAGTCTGTTGGTTCCCACTCCAAAAAAAAAAAAAAGAACTTGTTTGTGTGTGAATACACTCAACACTTAAGAGCGTTAGATGAGCTGATCTTAATCTATGCAGCCCGAAAAACTTTGCATAAGACGGCCATCAGCAGCTGCCTTTACACACTTCTCAGCTAAATGACTCGCAGAAAGGGACACGTCTTATTTTAAATATAACAGAGAAGGGTAGAGACGTGACCCCTAGAGTCACTGAGGTGGGGTTTATCTGTAATAATAGATCAGGATACATCGCTATGGAGGATATCATCATACGAAATATCTCTTTTCCTCATTTGATATTTGCATTTTTGCTTGTCAGGGATGCACTTTAACGTCTCGCAGAAGTCTTTGAATCCTTCCTACTATATTGGAACTGCTTGCTTTTCTTATGCAAATGAATTATCCTGCATGTTGATAGACTAGAAAATACTTCCTCTACGGAACCGAATCCTTGCAGTGACACTCCCCCTTTGTCTGACTGCTAATAAGAGTGAGGGGCACGCGTGTGCGTGTGCGTGTGTGTGTGTGTGTGTGTGTGTGTGTGTGTGTGTGTGCGTGTGTTGGACATGGACAGCAGTTGGGGTTTCCATCTGTCAGAGCTGGGGCCTCATTTGAAAAAGGATCAGACGGAGAGTTATTAATCATGGATCAGGGATTAAAAGTTAATAAGTTTAACAAGTATCAAAGGTAACGTTATGAAATGTTCATAACTCCACGGTTAGCACTGCTTGGCCACGGCGTCCTAACTAACCGAGTCCTCATTAAAACCGGATTAATTGGGTGAGACACCATTCTTCGCCACAGGGGCTAAACATCTGCTCAGCACACGTTCAGATAGAATTTTATACGTTACAGCTAATTTACAAAACAGTCCCACAGCGGGGCGTTTGAGGTCAGGGGGCATTTTCCTGTGGGCAGAAAGACTAGTCTAATTTAATGAGCTAGTTATCATTAAAATATGATCTTTGGCATTATTCATTTATTCATATTGCCCTTAAAATTCAAATTGCCTTCTTTTGCTCTGTTAGCGTAATAAGAGATCAATAATGATGATGGAATTGATGGAATCCACCCACATGAACTTGGCAGTCATTTTCCTCCAGCTACGTTTTTCTAGTTTACAATTCTTAGTAATGCAGGAAAGGTTCAAACATCGCTGTTGATAAGAAGCTGATAACATTGTATCATATTATCTGAGTGTTAATTAAATAGAAATGTTAGCTCCGCAGTGGCTGAATGCTGATATCAACGTCTCTCTATATTTCTTTTACATTTTCAGGGTATACTGTACTCTCAGATTGTCCCCTGAGGGGTCGCCACAGCAAATCAATGCTCTCCACTTCACCCTGTCCTTTGCATCGTCCTCCCCAACACCAGCCACTCTCATGTCCCCCCTCACTACATCCATGTATCTTCTCCTGGGTCGACCTCTAGCCCTGTTCCCTGACAGCTCCATCCTCAGCATCCTTCTACCGATATAGTCCCCGTCTCTTCTCTGGACATGTCCAAACCATCGAAGTATGTCCTCTCTGACCTTGTCTCTAACCTTCACTGTCCCTCTTATTGTCTCATTTCTAACTAAACATGAGAGTAAATTGTAATTTGCTATCCTTGTCACCTTCAGCTTTAAATATAGAAATCTACCGCCATCTAAAGGTCACACGATGAATGACAGTGCAGTTCATTCTGACCTGGAAGCAACACACACACACACTCATGTACCTGATTGGTCCACGAGATGTCACTAGAGGCTCATGGGAGCTGCTGTCCCACCTGCCAGCCTGTGTGTGGTCTTGTTTGAAGTGTTCAGTCAGCTCTTGTAAACACATTAGATGAGCTTTCGCTCTTTGCAGGGAAGTGAGGACCATCTAGCCTTTAACAGGCGGTCTTTGGTGATTGCTGACTCTCCATCCCATTGTCACATGTCGGTCTTTGTTTGTTGTTTCTCCCTGGAGACCGCCGCTTTGATCTTCTATCAGAGGCTCTGATTGTCTTCTGTTCAACTCAGGACTACACTGATGGACACAAGAGACAACAAGGCAAGGTGCGATGACAGTAAACCTGAAGTAACGCCACTGCAGAGGGGAGGGAAACTGAAATACAGACCCTTCAGTGTAAAGGCTCAGAGTAGAGAAACTCACCAAGCAGCAAGACATTTGGGCCACACTCTACTGTAATGTGCTTTTCCTGATGCTTTTAAAGAGTCGCTCACATGTTCAGATTAAGTAAAAACCGAAAGTAATGAGATGTTAAATTACAAAACACACAAATAATCTGAACTAAGATAACTAATCAGGACAAAGAAAACTCTAGGAGTTAAGCCTCAGATAAAAACCTCCGGGTGGCGCGAGAGCAGAACCGAGTAAAGACAAAGAATTCTGCATCATATACCCTTACACTTCTCATGTTGAATATTTATACTCAGTGGTGTATCTCTGCTACACCAGAGAGAACCCGAAGAAAACTGCATTCTAACTAATTCAATTCAAAAAAAATTATCTCGCGCCAGATCAGAACAGAAAGTTATCTCAAGGCCCTTTACAGGTGTAGCAGCTCCATCCGAGCTCGACAGGCGCTAGAACACACGTCCTTTTTTACTATCGTTTTTTTACTTCATTTATCTATGAAAGGCCTGAGGAGGTGCATGTGGGGGGGGGGGGGGGGGGTTGAGGAAGTGTTGCAGTAATATAAGCAAACAGAGAATGTGGAGAGAGAGGAAACGACCTATCCCAATAATCAACGCCCAGGAGCAGCCGTGCATTCAGCTCCCAGCGCCGGGGAGCTCCACCGCTCTCTGTTTCCTTTCAATGCAGCAGAATCCTGCAAGCGGCGCTTTATGGACGAAGCCGGGCACCCACAGGAAGTGTAAACAGAGGTCAAGTGTTAAAGTCCAACCCGCCAATTCTCACTTGCATTAAACAGGGTGAGGTGCGGGCGGGGGGGGGGTTCTGCTGAGTCGTCAAAGCACCTGGATGATTGGTTTCATAAAGCAGCTCACACATCAACAGTGGTGTGAAACGTTTACATTTTACGTATCTGTATTATCGGTAACATCAGTGGTTTAAAAAGGCCTTAAACTGCGAGATTTATGGAGATCATTCACACTCTAACAAGTGAAAAATAAAGCCTGTGTGCTAAATGTGAGGCCACCGCTGGTTGGGTTAACGTAGCATGAAGAGGTCACGGTAGACAGAGCAGAGAGTTTTTTGAATTTTCAGATGCACTAAGTCTAAAATGTATGTGATTTAAGATGAGTCCTATTCGTGTTCATGAGAATGAATGACTAACCAGGAAGTTATGGTCAATCACACTCAGCTAATGAGCGGCGAAGGAGAATTACGAGCGCCAGCCAGATCAGTAACACACTAAACAAGCTAAAACAGAACAAGGACTTGCTGCAAAGCGCAAATTGTCGGCCATGTTGGTTCTATGAAAAGTTGTTCCTGTGATTAAAGTTGACTATCGACAAGAAGATGGATGGATGGATGGATGGATGGATGGACTGATCCCTGAATAACTTTGCATGTAAACCGTTGCTTTGCTCCAGGAATCATCCCGGTCAGACGTGTGGAGGCCGGAGTGGCGCCAGACAGGTCTAATACACAACCCTCCTTTCCCAGGACAGGACGTCCTCTCAGTCAACGCCACTGTTCACTGAGAGACTTAATCCCTCATTAGGTTAGTAATGACGCAGACACTGACTTCTGTGACCGGCCGCGGACACGGCCGGCGCTAGCCCAGAAGGCAGCGGCTCGTACGGTAGCGCTTCACAGCGGCGGCGTCGATGCTAAAGGTGGATTAGCTGGAGGGCAGATCTTGGGTTAGCGGAGACCCTCCCTTCTGCCACACATGTAAATGAAAAACACACAGAGCCTACAGAGTGACATGCAAAAGGAAGAATCAGTGCAGGAATTAGTCACTTCAATTCACATTTAACCACTTTTCTTATTGTGTGTTAATTTGGGCCATTTTAAAAGGGGGGTGGCGTCTATATTTAGTTATTCCAAAACTCTGCGGTTAAAGCACAACAGGTGGGAGAAGAAAACGACAACTTGACAACAAGCATGAGCGGAAACACAACCAGCAGCTCCTACAACGAGAGGGACATTCAAAACGTGTTGAGTACGTCAAGACAATGAAGACAGCATTTAGCTGCAGCCGAGCCTGAATCAGAGCCAGATGGAGCATCCCTGTCTTATTACTGGACCCCCCCAACCCGGGTTTAGCAACAAGGCAGCGGAGGCAGGTCGTCCTGGATCATTCCTCAAATGGCTTCATAAACTCATTAGTGATGGATGCGTGCGGACGGGAAAGGCTGAGATTACAGTGGCTGCTAAACCTGCCAGGCAGGCGAGAAAAGCGATCCCTCTTTCACCTCAGCAATAATAATGATGACAGTGTTTCTCCATGCTTTTGTTTCATTCAATCACGTGTGAACTGAGCTGGAAGGTGAGACAGAACAGACTCTTTCTGTGACATGCTTGATATAATTTAATGAGATACAGTATAATACAGCCCAGAATAAAATGCTTTTATGCAAATGCTCATCATTTAAGCAAGCATTTGCTTTGTATCTTAATATCAATCAAAGCCTCTTTTACTTTTGCATATTTTTGCTGAACAACAAATGTAAGTTGTAAACCTTTCGACAATTTTATCTACTTTTACAAAACTTTTCTGTGAATTGTTTTTCGGGCGGAGCCACCATGGGGGCTCTTTGGCAAAACAACCCCAAAGAAGAAACGAAATCGAGGCCTATTTTGAATACAATCCACCAGATACTGACCGAGCTCTGACAGCGAGCTTCGGGCTCAGAGCTTCGTTTGAGGCGGCTGGCCAGAAGTCACTTTAGGTGGAGGCCATCGGTTCCTTTCTTTTCTCAGGCAATGACTATGAAAAGAAGACTGTGACAGATATCCGTGTATTCATTGTCTGGCTTCAATACACAAGGAAGACATGTTGCCGTCCCTGCAGCAGGTCTGACCTTAAGGAGGCCGAGGTTGGTCTGGTTCATGAGGCACGATAATCAATAGATTTAATGTGTCAATCAACTGTTGATTGCTGCCTTTATATTAATCCCATTAAAAAAATGAGAAAAGTTCTCAAAGCAAACTCAAATGTCTGCAGAAAATACTCCAAAATATGATCTTCTTTTATTTTCCAGTCATCTATATATTCCACCCAGAACATGAAGCCATCAAACAGGTGTTCCTGTGTTCCTTTGATAAGTTTTGGACGATAAATGTGATTGGTTGGAGAGTTTCTCCAGGGCACGTCAGCAAACACAGGGCCGTGGAGTGGGTGGTCCTGTCACAAGCAGCTTCCTCATTGTTAAGGCCCGGCCGAGAAAGTCTGTGTTTGCCCTCTTCATTAGACATTCTAGTGTCACCGAAGGAGGATAAATAAAACGATCCGAGGTCAAAGGGAAGGGGGGGCGCTTCGCTTCGGTGTTTAAATGTGTTTTAACAGTTACTTAAGGCTCTGCAGAGACTCTCTGCCACCTCCAAATGATGGAAATGAGCCTGCAAAGTTTGCAGAGCTGGCAATAATCCGAGTTGAAAGAGAATACACCTTTGTTAGGAAGCAGCTCGCTTCCGACGCCTTTATCTCCTAATCTCAAATGAGATTACGTCACAATATATACTGGATGATTTAGTGCCGCGATGAGACTGGAGTTTATGGTCAGGAAGTGACTGCACAATAAATACGCACATATCTTCAGATTAAGGCTTGTTTTCAAGATGAGGCCGATCAACCTGCAGGATTAACTCATTAGTGCATCTGCAGTTTGCATCCCCGTCAGGGCGCAGCCCCCCCCCCCCCCCCCCCCCCCCCCGTCAGGGCGCAGCACCCGATGAATTTGACGCCTCCATTACGCGAAGCTGTTATTCAGTTTTAAAAGCGACACCGCCGCTGTTAAAAGGCACACTTTGAAAATGGAGCGCATTGATTTTACACAGGAAAAAGATTAAAGAGTGTTCACACACACACACACACATGCAGGGGCGATTCTTGGATTGGTGCTGGTTGATCGGGAAAACATAAATTACAGCCTTTGACATCCCCGGATTGGTTTGGGAAAGAATTAAAGATCCTAAAAATCATCGCTGCAGTTTCTGCGTCGGACGCGCGGCTTGGAGTCCGTCTCCGTGGAGCAGGTCGTTACGCTGCTTAAAGCATCTGTCGACTTAAAAGGATCCGAATAAGATGATTTGGTAACATCAAGGCTTTCCCAGCGGTAATGATTACATTTGGATTTAAGATCCATGCAAGAATTTGTAGCCCAGTAACCCCCCCCCCCCCTCCAACACAGCCCCCACGGCTCTTCAAAAGCCTTGTCATTCAAAGGGTTAGGATGTTTGACAATCGCAGCTTGTACTACTCCACCAATTAATTGGACACATTGTCGGGATGTTCAACCCTCTCATCTGCTGCTTAGAAAGACAAAGGCTCGACGGGGGGGCTGTTGACACCTCCGGGTCTGTCCGGAATATAAATGTGGGCTCTCCAGAGGAGCGGCAGTCTCTCCTCCAGGTGCATCTGGATCAACAGCTCGCTTCGTTAAAACATTCGCCCTGACAGGATGCAAGGTTATGGATATGCGGTGCGTAATTACGCAGCAGCCGCGCTGTACCAACCGCGCCAGGGTGGCCAATGCGCGTCAACGAAGCCTTCCAATGGAAAATCGTTCACCATCGATGCTTTGCTCGCCAAGCCCGAGGACGCGAGCAGCTGCCGGACGAGTCCGACTCCGTGCGAGGAGAGATATCACGCAGCGGCTCCGCTCCTCCCTCTCACCGGTCACGTCGGTTTACCGATGGCGGCAGCGCCTTACCTCTACTCCGCAAACATGCTGCGGTCGACGCAGCCGGGATATTCGGTGTACTGCTGCCCGCCTTTCACCTACCAGTCACCGTGTCGTGGAGCGTTTTACGCTCAAGGTAAATGTCAGTTCTTCAAGGAAATGTCGGGGCCTGCTTCCTGTGGCGGGTGTGATTAAATGTCTTATCTCTTTATTTGCAGCGTCTGTATCCAAAGTCAACACGGGGCTGCATTCATTCAAGAAGGGTGGGAAGTCTAAACGCATGCGCACCAGCTTCACCAGCGAGCAGCTCTCCCGGCTGGAGAAGGAGTTTGCGCGGCAGCAGTACATGGTGGGGTCGGAAAGGTTCCTCCTGGCCTCGGCTCTGCAGCTCACAGAGGCTCAGGTGAGAAAAGGGATGAGCGATATTTAAACTGCAGCATCGGATTCAATGCAATCCGTCTAAAACGCCTTTTAATTCTATAACTGCAGGTCAAAGTCTGGTTCCAGAATCGACGCATCAAGTGGCGCAAACAGAGTCTGGAGCAACAGCAGGCCAAGCTGGCCAAGCTGGGCCTGGCAGCCCCGCCGAAAAGCCCTGGATCCCAAGGCCACGGTGATGAAGAGGAGGAGGAAGAGTTCTCAGACCTGGATATTGACGTGTCTGATGACTCGATTGACCACTGCTGACCAAACAACACTTTTGAAAAGACCGTTTCTGTACATACAGTTAGAGAGGCTCTGAATATTTAATGGAGGTATAGTTATATATTTAAATTTATTCACCAATTGCTCTTGGATGAGTTCAACTTTGTGCTTTTTGTATACATTTGAATTTAGAAATATATTTTATGACAGTAATGGTGACTTTGTCTTGTTTTATTTCTCTGCAAAGGTTTTTGAAGTTAAAGTGAAAACATGAACTGATAAAAACCCGACAACCGAGTTCTTGGGCAATAAATAAAAAACAAACAAACATATAAAGCATTCAATATTTCAAACTCTGATCCGTAAAGAAAAACAAAGGTTTACATGAACTATTGAAACATTTTATTTCTAGAATTTATTTTGTAAAGGGAGCATATCAAAATAAGACAAAAGTTAAACTAAAGAGAGACCGTGCACCTCCTCAATGTAACCCCCCCTTCCATTTGACCCCTCATTATTGCCTCTCTGCATCAGACTTCAAGACGATGGAGACATTTCCTCTTGAGTTTGATCGTGCTCACATTTTGGGATGGATGAAACAAATAACCAGCTCAGGGATTAGCTGGGATATCTGTTCCCCCGGGGGCCGTCGGTCTGTCTCGGGGCAGGAGAGCATGGTCTCACTGCAAGTTAATCTCCTTAAAATGGTCAATACGCCTGCTCTCACTGCTCCTCCGTGGATGGGGGGGGGGGGGGCTCTGAGGTGCCCACCCACCACCAGCAGGTGTCCTGTCTCCCCTCTATTCAAACTGGATGTCCTTCCTTCCAGGTGGAGGAGGCCTCATGCTGTTTGCTGAAGCCCGCCTGGCAGACATGAGGGATAAGACAAGGGAGAAAACAGCGTGAAGAAAGGATCAGGATGCAGCAAATAAAGCCATCAGAGTGGACAACCTGAAAGGACTCAGATGGGAGCACGCATTAGGTGAAGCTCCAGTTGTGAATGCATTCGATGCCACAAGAGGAAGACGAAGACGAAGAGACATGTTGAGGATGAGTGAGGATGTGAGGAGGCTTCACCTCGTTCTCTGCCTTTTTAAGGCAGAACACCAAACACATCAGCGCGTAGTGTGCCAAAATTAATTCATTTTAAATGATTCACACACAAGACGATTGATCTTACAGACCCAACTGTGAAAAGATGGCTGGTGACGGTACCGAAGACGGATTGATCTCTCTCCCAGTGTCCGTGCTCCATCGGATTAGGAGCAGAAGCACCGCTGGAGGAGGAGAATTTGTGTAAAAACCCCAGAGAGCTTTTTCTGATGTGATCCGGCTCCCTTCTCCTCTCACCGCTGCCCATCATAATCCCATTGAGGAAAAGAAAGAAGCAGCCAGAGGGCTGAGAAAACCCGGAGAGGAGGGCTGGAGGGATGAGGGACGGAGATCACCGGGCTTATCGTCCCAATTAGCACGGGGCACCTTAGAGGCTGGAAGCTTCTCCACGCTGACTCAGACCGAAGCATGCATCTTCATTTGCTCCAATCGGCTCTTCTTTACACACTTTAAACTTCCTGATGAATCCTGTGCTCCATCAGGAGCTCAGGGGACAAGTGAAAAATATATATATTCAGAAAGTTCTGGAGCTGAAATGATGAATTTATGGTTAGAAATTCATCTGATGCAGCTTTGACAACTCTAATCGTCATTCAAGGAATTTGACTGGGAGTTTTTCTTTGTCTTTTATGATAGAAATGCCAAAAGATTTGGGATTAGAGATGTTGGTCAAGCATAAGACATTTGAAGCTATCAGACAAGCATTTGTTTTAACCAATCAATTGTAAAAAAAAAAAATGTATTTAAATCTGACCAATGTTGTAAACTCAAATTTGTACCATGCCAAAACAAGGACAGAAAATACGGTCATTAAAGTTTTATTCTAATGGTTAAAAATGAAAACTGGCCTTTGGAAGTGGAAAAGCCTGCCGAGGAAATGTGTCATAGTTAATTTAAAATAAACATTTATTAAAGTCATTGAAAGGATTTGAGTCCACACTGCTCTTCGCTGCATGTAAATACTGTTTGTCACGTGACTCGGTCCAGATTATGCGCCTCCAAGAAGGTGTGAAAGTTCTCATGGAGAGTAATAAATGGAGAGGATGCTCTTCATTTGACCAACGCGGTTTTTAGGGTAGTCGATTGTAAAGGGGAAAAAAATTATTTACAAAAGACCCGGGCCCCTCGACTCCATCTAATAGTCATTAGCTTTCATTACAGGCGTTTGAAGTAGGAGCTGGCCTTTGTCCCGCGCTGAAAGGCCCGCATTTGAGAGGAACAATGACTTCTGACACGGGCACTGTGGAGAGGAGGCGGCCTGAAGTCGTCCTGGGGTTGGGAGGACTGGTCCTGGGAGACGAGAGACTCCTGGCTCCAAATGACGCGCAATAAATCAACGCGCGTCTTTTACGCGCGGGGAAAATAAACGGAAAGGTGGAAGAATAAACGGTGATTTCTCCATCATGCGGTGAGCAGGAAACTAAACTCACCCCATCTTCCTTCATTTATTCAAAAATAATTTCGCTAATCTCATGTTCTCATGTTTACGCACATTTGTTGTATTTGACGCATCGCCAGACCCCTCATGTGTACATAAATATTCCTCTATTGAACTGGAATACTGTACTTTCTTCAGGCGGTGTTAAAGCTGGGATGTTTGTTTACACTTCCGCGGGGAGCCGGCGGAGGGGCGGGGCGCCGTACAGGTGGCCCGAACGACCGCACTTCTCACGCAGGTGGCACAAACGCAGCGACGTGCTACTTTTCCCATCTCGTTTTAATGGGGTGAAATGTTCCGAGTATTTAGGTGGGATAGATTAGCTGAACACACAACGCGCTAATGCGAAACAAAATGACTAATTAGTTTATAAATGAACGCGGGAGCCCCCCCCCCCCCGCCCCCGCCCCCGCCCCCGCCCCCGCATTGATCTGATCAGTGGGATCAGACGGGAAAGAGCGCAGTTCCTCAAGCCAATAAACACGGCCCGAAACTCACAGTTTACACAACGGACCATTTTTCATGAACATTCACTTCGGAAGTAATGATCATCTCATCATGATAATTGCATTGATCAACGAAACCTTCTGCAAAAACGAAATGTTCTTCAATCATCCGCAACGTCACGTCAGATAATGACCACGAGATGGCAGCACTTGCTTTGTTCATATTGGACACTAACGGTATGTTCTGTAACAAGAACATAAGCCACAATTTTAATATATTTATTAAAGGGAATTTAAATGATCAGTAAATCAGGTCGGTAAACGGCGTAAAAGTCATTTGTGTCGCTTTTAATCCGATTCTAAAGAATTCGATAAAAGTCATCAGAAAACAACACTTTAGATCAGCCTGACGTGATTTAATTGTCTGATCAGTTTGTTTCAGTGACGCGGTTTTTCCAAATGTGCGCACAAAACAGTTTAATGTCACCGAATGCCAAGAACCAACAAAGTGTGCATAAACGATGCTTGTTGCTTCTTAATGATCTTATCTTTAGTAAATAAAAACAATAAAGATCGAGGCTGGTTCTGTGCGTGGCTTTTCCCCCGGAATGCTGTGATCTTGAGAAAACGCGCAGCAGTTGAGGTGAAATAAGTTTACTTGAGTCCATCTTACAGAAACAGTGCAACATCTAAAACAGTCATGCGCAGTTCGGTGCCCCGGGTCGACCTTCTTTTCACCGTCTCCTGTTAACTATTCTCTGTTTTACTTTACTTAATTAGTCAATGTGTAACAGCGATTCTCCCCTCCTCCTATACAATTAATACATAATCCGAATACATTTACTACATCCAGTGTCAACAGAGAAATGGCCACCTTAAATTAAAATCACTACTCTCCACCAATTTCCACGCATTCACCCTAAATATATATATGTATATACAGAATCCCGAGTGCTTGAAGGCACCACCCGGCCTCGTCGTTGAGGATCAGCGTGGTCGGACTCTCACCGCTTTGTTTTCATTAATGCGGAGGGGTTTGGCCATCTATTAACCAGCGGCGATCAGGATCAGCGCGCAAAGGCCCGCAGGGCTTCATCATTAAACCCAAGTTCCTGCTGCAGCGCCGCAGGTGAAGAGTCCAGCCACAGAAGGAAAACAGTCCTGATCGCTGTTTACCTGTCCTTAAAGGATCGATTTAAAAAAAAGAGTTGGGACCAGTTTGCTTTCATTTCTGTTTCTCATTCATGCGGTATTCACGCGAATCCTTAAAAACAGAAGGTGGCAACTAAATGTGGAGATTTGGGGTCGGATGGAAATG
The DNA here is from genome assembly GCF_040956055.1 of Brachionichthys hirsutus. Lineage (NCBI taxonomy): Eukaryota > Metazoa > Chordata > Actinopteri > Lophiiformes > Brachionichthyidae > Brachionichthys > Brachionichthys hirsutus. The sequence goes on along the minus strand of NC_090914.1, from coordinate 9,480,415 downwards.
ATTCGTTGGCTTGATGTATTCAACACGCTAAACATATGAATCCATAGAAAGTATAGATCAATCCTTTCGGAGCTCAAGCAGAATGAATGCAGATTTACACGATCAATATAAATACAGGAAAAGACACCCATGAAGAAACATGAGATTTTTTTAACCAATTCATCCTGCTGGCGCGTCTTTAGGAGCCTTTAGCTCTAAATGCCTAATCAACAACTTGTTTTACCTCATAATTTCCATCGGTAATGATTTTCTAATGCCATCTTCATACAAACGATCGTATTAAGAGGACAATTATTAACTTGGTTAGTGCGCAATGGAAGCCATGCATGGGCGCGGATGGATGGAGCTCCAAAGAGGAGGCTCTCCTGCAGGAGGGCCCGCTGGTGGGGAGAGCTGCTCCTTCCTGATCAGAATCACGCGTGAGACTTTCTGAACGCTTCAGTTTAACGAATGCATTTAGAGGAAAGTTTCCCGGTGCGTCCCCAGGAAGCCATTACATATTATTATTGTTGTTGTTGTGTTACTTTATAACACAATATTTTAAATAGGTATACGTAGCTGCAATTATTTTTTTTTTTCTTTCACAGTTTAAATCGAAACACACAAATCTGTGAAGCAGATACTTGAGGAGACTTATTGGCAGGTTCTCTGGTCCAATCAGCGCTTTCCCTTGCGCTGCGTAAAGTCAGTGAAGATTTTACGCGCTGGTACTTGACGCGCATTTGTGCGCGAAACTCACTGCGCACACAGGTTTCCATGGGACGCTTGTAGTACTGTTTAGTTTTATAGCAGCATCTCCACTGGACACCCCCCCCCCCCCCCCCCCAAAAAAAAACCCACCATGATGACGCGTCTCTGAAAGGGAGGTTATTTATTTTTCAGGAAGAGGAGGGAAATCTGATCACTGTTATTGTTTGTCTTTCTTTCAAGAGACGATGTTTTCGACTGCAGGAAAACGCTGCTTCACGATCGAGTCCCTGGTAGCCAAGGAGAACCCCCCAACGGCCGAGGATCCAATCCGGCCGACCGCCTTGTGCTACTCCAACCCGACGGCTGATGTCCTAATGAACAGTTACCCGGGCCCGCCAGCCAGGCACCTTTATCAAAGCCCGGAGCTGGTGTTCCCAGAGACGGTAAACCACCCCTCCCTCACCGTGGCCCCCCACCAGCTCGGGGGCTCCCATCTACAGCACCCGCACTTCTTTGGGACGCAGCACCGAGAGCCGCTCAACTTCTACCCCTGGGTCCTACGGAACAGGTTTTTCGGACACAGATTTCAAGGTAGGAAAGAGAGAGTGTTAATTATATAGGTGTAAATAAATAAATACAGTAAAATAATGGATACGTTGATTGCGCGTAATTCCGAATAAACTCGGCCAAAAAGTGATTCGCTTTTGAGATCATTCCACGTGATTTTGGAACTAATTTTCCACGGTGATCTCTGAACGAGTCGCTGCCACGGATAACAGACGACGCCGCCGAGCCGGCAGCGGTCTGCCCCGGGTTTGCGCTCTCGGTCGCCCCGCAGCTCCTCTCAGAAAGCCGCAGCCAGGAGTCGGAGATAAGCGCCGCTGTTCTTCCGTCCGACAGAACTCGCCCCGGGATAAGATACAGCTATTCGTTCTCAAATCTTCCAAGCTATAGAGACGGAATAGATCAAATCCAGGATAATCATTGCAGCATAATGCGAATTGAAAGGTAAATCAGAAGGAAATCCTGTCCGGCTATTATAGCAGCAAAGGATTTGAAGACAGCCTGCAGTGATTTTTTTTTTAATCCACAGATCTCGGTGCAGAATAATTAGAGCAGTTTAATAGGAGACTAATTCCGCTTTTATCAACATACAGACTTTTATTGAATTCTGACAGAAGGGAAATATGTTTTTTATTAAAGGCAAATCATGCAAATCCTTAAATAATCCATCACTGGCATTTTCATTTAATCTATTACGATGATTTACAAATATACACCAGGTTTTAAAATAGTTATGTGAGGTAGAAAAAAAGGATTCAATATATAATCTAATTTAAATATTAAGACAAACTAAAAACAAGTTTGGTTGCATTTTCGGATGCTATAACACAAATTACATCTTATCAGAATAATTTTAGTTTCTCTATCCTAAAAAAGTATATTATTTCGATAGAACACAAAATAGTAAACATTTATTAAATGTATTGTGAATCGAATTGGAATAGTAAAATATAAGCATTTTTACGTAAACATATAATTTTTTGTCAGTTTGTCATTTTAATATTTGATGCCTATTTCTCTCCCGTTTTACTCATCTGACAAAATACACACATAACACTCATGATAGTAGTAATACATAAATGTTAACACTTAAAATTGTAATTTTATGACAATTTCTTTTTCGTTTCTTTTTTTTTTACAAGGAAATTATTTACATAATACCCGTGTCGTGAATTAATGAACTTTGCGTGGACTATAAGGCAGGATTTTAAAGTAGGCCTAATTATTGTAAAAAAAAAAAAAAAAGATAGCAATTGAAAAGTGGTTTAAACCGGTTTAGGAAATGTGGTATTATAGTGGTATTAATATGTAAATAACTACAGCTATTTATTTGGGATGATTATAACAATAATAACAAGTATATTAATATGTGAATGTATATTGAACGTTAGCCTGTATAGCATCATTTCGTCATTAACACGGCCTCTGAAAGCGCGCTACATGCCCGTCCGGTCCAAATTACGCATTGAGGTTACCTTTGCCAGCCCGAACTCACGGCGCTTCTCCTTCCCCTTGAACCCGCCGCCAGGTAACGACCTGCACCAGGACAGTCTGCTCCTCCACGGTCCCTTCGCCAGAAAACCCAAACGCATCCGGACCGCCTTCTCCCCGTCCCAGCTGCTGCGCCTGGAGCGGGCCTTCGAGAAGAACCACTACGTGGTCGGAGCCGAGAGGAAGCAGCTGGCTCACAGCTTGAGCTTATCTGAGACGCAGGTAAGTTTAATGCTCCGCAGGTGCTCTCGGTGACGTCAAATTGATTTTACGACACTTAAATCTCACTTTAAAAATAAAGAGTTGAACCTTGAAGCTTTAAAATCGTCTAACTGAAATAATTCTTCTTTGACTCGAGGAATTTTTTTCTCCTATACTTTTGCGTTGCATATTTCTTCTACTAATATTTTATTTTGTCACTCATAGCGAGAAGCCAAGCAATTATTTTTGTACAGTAAAGATAAATACATTTAAATTAAATAAATCAAACAAGCTAAATTATTCAGGACATTTGCCATTTAGCTAGACCAACACTTTCTGTTAAATCAGTATTCATTTTCTGCATGCATTTATTATTTAAAAAAATATTTAGACTACTTAGTATTTTCAATTATTGTCATTATTTACAATTCAAAAACTATCTGAATGTGGATTAAAAAAATACAGTATAAAATAATTTAGAATGGCCTCTGGGATTCTTTAATTATTATGTAGTTTCCAACACAGTTCTGATTGTTTTTTTGCATTTATGTCTCTTAAAGGTGTGCAATGAATGAGTGTTAGAGGATTATAAAGTGTACATACGGTTGTGTTTGAAGAGTCCATATTATCTTGGTCGAACAGGCAACATCAGAATGAACCCGAGTCAGCGATTTGGATAAATGCTGCTTTGAGTTTCAGTGTTAAATCGGTTGATGTTCTGCCATTAATCCCTGTCAGGTAAACTGTAATGGATTTGAGATAAATAACAATTAACACAGACAAAGAGAAAGGCGATCATCCAGCATGATGATTTACAAAGATTTAACCGAGCTTCCTCTTGTTAGTCGGGACTCGGGAGGAAATTAATATTTGTGCAGGTGTTAGAAAAATACCTCCTAAATGTTAAGGTTAGTCAGCTGAGCTCGTATTTCAAGGTCAGGCCATGCAGCATCATTCATTCAGGCAGCTTTTCAGCCCACCCAGCCACAATGAAATAAAATGAAGAACAAGGGATTCAGGTTTCTGTCATGGAAGTGAATAATTGCAAGTGTATATTCTTTATATGTGCAACCACATTGGAAAATGGATTGCGAATGTCAGTGTAAACAGGCATCTATATTTTTAATTCATTTAACAAGTATTTTTTCTGAGCATTTAATAATTTAAAAGCTTAAAAACTTTATTTCTGTCGTTCTAAACAGCATCAAACTGAGTATCTTCAGGACATTTTGTGCTATTTTTAGACCAAACAATTCATTTATCACCTAAAAACATCCCAAAGGATTAATAGAGAATTAAATAATTGACCTCCTGAACTTCTCTGGGGCTACAACCTGCATCATCATCATCATCATTAAACCATCGTTTGTTTTCTGAACTCTCTATCCAGGTGAAGGTGTGGTTCCAGAACAGGCGGACCAAGTACAAGCGGCAGAAGCTGGAAGAAGAAGGGCCAGAGAGCCAGCAGAAGAAGAAGGCAAGCCACCATATTAACAGATGGCGCCTCGCCACCAAGCAAACCAGCTCTGAGGACGTAGACGTGACCTCAGAAGACTAAAACGTGGTCCACCCTAACCCCCCCCATCTTATTTAAGGCATTTTATATATATATATAAATTGTACACAGTCTACTTTTAAAGGTTGTTTTTGAAAGAGGCCATTTGATTTGTTGAAGCTGTTTTACTCACCTGCTTAGGCCACTAACGCCTCAATGACACCCCTCTCTCCTCCCCCACCCCCAACCATGTAATTGTTCTCCTCAAAGACAAGAACCCGTCACGCACTTTTCTGAGAGTTACTCGACAAGCAAAGCAGGAAATGACAGACGGTTCGGATCTTGGAAGCCATTCCGGCGTTGATCCCGTTTCGCTCACCAGTGAAGATTTTCCCGCAGAGAGCAGAATCGTGAGCAGCTGAGCACACGACTCTGCGACGGGAGAGACGCTGCTGATTCCTCCAGTGTTAAAAAGAGAATTGCATGCAGCTATAATAAAAAAGCTCTCCACTTCTCCCATCATGAAGCATCACTCTGTGCGGGACGATGGACGAAATCACCATCTGCAGATTTCATTAAGCGTGGAGTAGGAAACATGGCGGCATGCAAGAGGAGACTTTTCAAGCAGGATGTGCAATTATTGTTTAGAATAAAATACAAACAAAAATGTATCGGATGAGAATTTTTTATGTGTAATGAGTTTGCAGGTGCTTTTGAAATAAATTGTAGCTCCTCTCTCTCCGGCTGAGGCACCGCCGCCCGTTATAGTCGGTGCTCTGTGGTGCAGGCTAGTAGTGAACATTCTAAACAAATTTTAAGGTTAGAACTGAACTCTTCTTCATTTAATGGTCTCTCCCGATCCACGATCCAGATCCAAGTATCAAGGAAGCCCTCTCGTAATCCCGCTAGCAGACAAACCGACAGGCGTGCAGCCAGAGCGCCAAACGCAGCCTCGCCGGTGAAGGCGACACTTCTCTCAGGCTGAGATCCTCTCATTGCGGAGGAGGTGAAGGAATGCTGCAGGACTGTTGCACAGGTGTCAGGTGTGTTACCCAAACTCCAGCAGGAGGAGGAACAGAAGTCATTCCCAACCAGACAGGGTAAAACTCACCGCAAAGACACGTACAGTTCCAAAAGGGGCCTTGTTTTGAGTGTACAGGATACCCTGCAGGTGCAAATGCATCTTGAAAGAGGTGCATTATTGCCTGAATAAACAGCATCAAAGGTTTTAACAAATGCAGAAGCTCACTCTGACACTCGAAGCACTCTGGGGTTGGAGCTTCGCCTTTGAGGAAAGCAATTAAAATGAAAATCATGCCGGTCTCCAATCGCCTGAGTCAGCAGAGAGGAGTTCTGGGTGGGAGGAGGGATCCACTGTGGAAAAACAAAGTCTCTCCTGAGGAGAGGAAGGAGCTGACAAATCCCCACTGCTGCAGCGAAGGTGTTAAAACACGACCAGATTAATCATTGATCGTCTGTGCGATCTTCATTTTCCTCAAACAACCCAACAAATCTGCACCTTTTATTCCATGTTAGAAAGTTGCATGTTGAGCGATAAATTACTTTTACAGGCGTCAGTCACAAATCCCAAGCCGACAAATTTAAATTCGGAATCATTTTCAAATTGGCGGAGAGATGAAGCTGCAATCCACTCACTGTGGACTGTGCAGGAAATGAATTATATTCCCTAATCTGAGATGTTTGCACTCACCTCTCACCCAAAATATGAAGTTGTTTTTTTCCAAAAGATTTCAACAGATACAAACAAGATACTTTACATATGAAAATACGAATCTTTCTGAAGTCAGTATACATTTCCATGAAATGCTCAGATGAAATTTAAACCAATCTGTGTGGAATAAGAGTATAAATGGAATATTATATATTAAAAGGAATCAGAAATAACAAATGTGTTACAGGATGCTTGAGGAGCAGGGTTTGGTTTTATTGATCTCACATCTCCCTGGTTGAATTGCGACAGGTCAGCCGTCATAGAACAGGAATAGGAATCCCTCCTGGTCTATCGTCTATGACATCATCACTATTGGAACGAGGTCCAGTGAGGTCGTGGTACGGCAGGCTTCCAGAAATTGATAAGTTATCGAGTACATTTCCCAATATCGATATGTCATCGTGCGTTGGTGCTGACAGGAGGAGTACCGTCCCGCCGCCAACCCCCCCCCCGCGCCTCTCTCAGCCAACATATGTTTTCTACTCACAGAACAAATCCATTACAATTCCTTCTCTGGCAGCTTCAGGCTGCTGATGATCGGAGTCAGGAGGTGAACTCCGGTCACAGGCCTTTGTTGTATGTCACGATCTGACAATCAGTTGCCATGGCGATCTCGGGCTCGAGCTGTTTCACACCGATCTGTGGGAACATAAAGGGCAAAAATTGCACACTACACACTGCACGTAGAGTAGGTTCCATCCATACGAGCTGCGACTTACAGATTTGCAACTAAACAATTTTAAAAAGCTTTAAATGTTCTGTATTTACTGCTAATGTGCAAAGAGAGCCAATTTGGCAGATTACAGTCTAATTTGAGGTTTACATCTCCTAATATTTGAACGAGAGACAGATGGCTGTCGGAGGCAGTATGCTAATCAGACATCTTGCTAGGTGTGAAATGTAGGAGTGGGACAAATTGAGTGGGTGGGTAGTGTCGAGGACTGGGGGGGGGGGCATTCTTGTTGCTTTTTGGGGAGTTCTTTTTTTTTCATCTGCCATTCTTGAGAAAGTGCAAAAAAAAAAAAAAAAATAAGGGAAAAACAAGCCCCTCCGTTTTTCACAGGACCGTTGGCGGCACATATGTCTGACGTTTTTTTTTTCTCGCCATATGGCCGTCTGTATTTCCAGTGGTAATTAAATCCTAAATATTTTTAAAGCCAGAGCCGGTTGGCTCGTCTCAGCCAGTCACTTGGCAGAGAGAAGACGAAAGAGAGAAGAGAGGAAAACAAAATAATGCTGCAGCAGTTAATGAGTGGAGCGACGCGTACGGAGGTATTAAGGCTAAAGTCAGAACTCAGCCCGCTGGCCTGGGCGGGCGGCATCAGCGAACGCAGGATATAGCGGCTGTGGGACGATCACAACAGAGCACTTGAAGTCTCCGAGGGCTACGCCTCATTAGAGGAGAGCCTCTGTAAAGCTCAATGGGGAGTGTTACAGAGGTCGGGGGGCCGCGTTCATCAACATCAGTCACTGAAAACGAGTCCAGGCAGACCCGGAAACAAGTTAAATTATTATCCCAGCTTTTTGATTCCTCTCTTGTAACTCCATGACATTCATACCTGGGACATCTGTGGGAAGAGACTGATGGCGAGCGGCAGCGCTAGGCCGAAGGCGGCGAGGCACACCAGGCTGTGGACGGGCAGGACGAGCCTCCGGCGTCTCTGCAGGAGGGGGAGTCTGGGTGGGAAGCACAGGAGACGGAAACCAATTTACCTCACAGCGAGGGGAGTAGTGTGTGTGTGTGTGTGTGGGGGGGGGGGATCTTGCATGACCTGCACTGCACCACGTGGAAGTTTAAGGACGTGTTCTACTCTTCCACAGACCGGTTTAAGTCAATAACTGGATAAACCTAAAATTGACGAGAAGTTTTCCATCAAAATGCATTCTCTCTGAGCTAAAACGCACTGCAAGGACCGTTTAAAGCTCCATCTCCAGAAATACATTCCCTCCTCTCAGCCCGTCCTTCTCCTCGCTGCCCCTCCGTACAATAATCCCCTCCTTCAGCGTGTGGGACAGCGAGCTCAGCGGGAGCTTGAGAAAGAGCCGCTCCGTTTCTCCTCAACCAGCAACGCCTCCTCCCCTAACGAGTAGAACTGCTGCCTAATGAGGGAGCTCATTAACACGTATGGCAGCCATGGTTTAATTAGGCTACACGCACACACACACACACACACATGCGCAGATACACGTTTGAGCTTTAAAGGAGGGGAAACACAATGGCAGAAAAGTTGATGTGAGCGACGAGGGACGGTCTTTGGGCGCACATGTAAGTTTGAAAACCTTTGAATTATTGATATATAAGCTCTCGTCTGCTGAAGCACAGACCCTGCCGTCACGGCCCTGCACCTGCCCTCAGCAGGGTAATCCATCACTGGGGGGTGGGGGGGGGCTTGTTCTCGCTCCATTGAGAGCCAGTGAAGGCTAGCTGACACAGAGGATGGCTCAGCGCTACTCACCTGCAACCTGGAGTCCACCTTTGCTCTCTCTCTCTCTCATACATTCCCTCCCTCGCTCTCTCATTCAGTCCTGCAGCTGCAGGAATCACAAACATACCTGGGCAGCGGGGGGGGCGTTCAAAACCGCCGGCCCGCGGCCAGGGTTTATATAATGAAGCCGCATTCCTCAGCGTACCGCATCGATCACATGACGTCAGTCTGAACAGAGCGCATCATCAATCATCATCAATTAAAAAGCTACAATTTTAGCTACCACTTCAACCAAAGCTGACATTCATCGCCTCGGCGGCATCATCGGATCTCACCAGTGACCGTTTTCCACCCACAACATGCAAAAAACGTCGCACGGCTGTTAGAGGTAATCGTGGCGATGCTTACTTCTCCAGCGCCGCCATGATCACGGGAGGCAGCACCAGGATGGGCATGGGGAGGACCACTCTGGTCAGAGCCGTCTCGAAGAGTGCCTGAGACAGAAATAAAACAGTGAAACGACCGGATGCTTGATGATCCACACATCAACAAAGCAGCAACAACATACATGCCTGGCAGCCACTCTGGATGTTGCCACGACGTTCCCGTCTCCATCCAGCACGTTGATGCCCTCCGCCAGCTCCCAGTGTCTCATGAGCACCACGTTGCAGACGTTTGCAGTCGCTGTAGAGAAGCCGGCGACTTTTAAAAAGCTTCATTCACTTAAAAATACATTATTTTTAAAGTTACGCAATTATATTTTTGGCAAAAAGTTGAGCTGAACTTTACACATCTTCAGGCCATTTGTCAGGAATTGGTACCTGCTAACCCAATGGGTTGAGCAGTACTAAGCATGCAATAGACTGCCAACCCCCGCACCCCCCCGCGGAGACGTTAGAGAGAGACGCCTGCAATATGCGGGCCTCCAAGCTGTGCCATTCATGCAGCCATTCCCTCGCAGTGACGCAACGAGATGCTAAGGTGAAAACAGAAATGAGCCGGCCGCACGTTACACGTAGCCCAGCCCAGTAAACGTGGGTCAAATCGAAATGAAAAGACGATGAAATAAGATCTTACGGTCACATGAGCACCAAGGTGAAGGAGAGGTCAACGCACGGCGTTCTCACCCTCCACCTTGTTTATGCATGTTAATACGGAACGACCTTTCTCCTCGACTCCAACGGGAATGTGAGCAACTCATTTTAGCGAGTTTAGCGATGGCGCCGCGAGCCTTTTTAATTTAAGACAAAAGCATTCAGAATTATCTTTGCTAGGGGCTTCGGGGCTGGCAGGTCGCATCATGGGGGGGCGACAAATAGCTCTTTTTACCTACAAGGAATTATTATCCAGACCAATTAACAGAGTGCCCGATAGTGAGGAATAATAAACTAATGCAAACACATTAGATCACCCCCCTCCCAAAACAAATATCAGCTTGTAATTTGTCTGATAGCTAAAATAATTACAGTACATTTATGTGGATTCTAACTGTCAACTAATAACTAATGTTGTGCTCACGGAAACGCACCGGGGGAACTTTTTCCACGTAATGACTTCCTAAACATCACAAATAGTGAGAAATATTTTCAAAAGCAGAATAAATGAATTCTCCCCGTCCATTTTCCAGCGGCGCATCTCTCCCCTGCAGGTATAGAGTCTTCATAATCTAATTGAATGACAGGCCGCTGCTTGATTAGGTTATTACAAATAAATCTAGCCTTAAGTAAGCAAACAAAATCAAGCGGGTGAAAATCCAAACAGCACTTTGGCTTTCATTCGCTTCAATTATCCATTTTAATTACCTTTTATGCGAGCTTACCAAAAACAACAGCAGCAACACAATGAACAAACAGAAATCAGGTAAATGAGGCCTTGACATAGGCCATTATCCAATTTGTTTGTGGCAGCAGAGTTCCAACATGCAGCCAATTACCAGGCAAAGGCTGCGCCATAGCAACCTGTTGATTTAATTGAATGGTGAAAGGAAGGAGGGGGGGCGCAAACAATTTAATTATAAGCCAGCAGCCTGGGGGCATCGGAGGACATGGGTCTGCACTCCTGGGTGTGGCAACGAAAACCAGCTTTGTGGCTCCGCAGCAGAAGGTTCACGTGCAACGACGGGTTTATCCACACAGAAGGAGAGGGACGTTCCACGTCGGGAGACTTCGTTAGGATTCCCATTTACCGTCTTTAATGTTGTACGTTGTGAAAGCGGAAACAGGGAAAACACAAATTAACAATCTGACAACACATGTTGACAAATTGGAAGCAGACCCGTGACATTTGTTGGCGGTCCCTGGAGGATAGTCCCCAAGAATCTGATGCCTGTTTGTTGTTTTTTATTCAACCCAACCAGCTAGGGTTGAGCATCCTGCCTGCCCCCCCCCCCCACACACACACACTTAGCCTCCTACAATTAAATTGTTGCATGGCTAATTAATCAAATCTCGACATAATTTAAAAATACTAAAAATAGGCATCCCCTGTCCGTTAAAGTTTTGAAATAAACGGAAACCCAGAGGCCGTTTCAGCAGCACCTGCGGGTCGAATCCCAGCTCATCCCACCAGACCCAGCTATTTGAACTCACCCACTGCTGGGAAGGGGATGAACCTCTGAACCAAAAGCCTGGTGGCTGGGCTGAAGCGGCTGGCTTTCTGGAGGAACACGTTCAACCCGACCTGAACGGACAACCGGAAAAACAGAAGCAACGACACACACAGAATAAAAAGTGAGAGACGGGAAATGAGGCTCAAATGCTCAGATAACATCTAACAGACTAGAAGACTGTAGTGTAGAAGATAAGACGCCACCACGCCACTTCAGACCCCGCTTCTCCACGGGCCCGTCAGGGGGCCTTCACTTGGGCGGAGGTTTAATTCGAGAGCTCCTACCCCCCCTCCCTGGCTGTTGTTCCACCCTCCAGGCACCCCACAAGTTTGTTCTGTCCGAATAGTTGTGAAGGCGTGAGAATGCGTTTTGCACTCCTTTGGCATTAAGGTAAGAGGAACTGCTAAGAGCTGTTCAAGTTCAAGTTCCTGTTTCACCTGAAAACCTTTCCCTATGAGCGTAACAAGAACGACTCTGCACCGCCATTTAAATTTTGACCTGTATTACCAAGAGACGACAGAAAGCAACTGGGTGAACTAATCAGGAATAAAAACACAATTTGCTGGCAGGTTTTACAGAGTTTTGGGGGGAACATGAACCCTCTAGTTACACAAAAAACCAGACAGACATTTCTATATTTCTACACGTTTCAGTCGAAGGCGCAGGAGAACTCACAGCAATGGAGACAGCGCTGGTCACCGCCCCGAGGTATCCCTGGATGAATTTTGAAGCTGGAGCCGGCTTCGGTGGAAAGTGGGATTACAATCTGTAAATACTTCTCCACATACAGTTTAAGTATCAAACAGGATCGGGCAGCTTCCCTGCCGACGCGCTTACCTTAGAAGCGTTGCGGTTGCTGTAGTTGACACAGGCATTGTGACTCTGATTTAACCACTGTGAAAGGAGAGCGTGTTAATAAATGTGTCGTTACATCAGGTGTGTTACTATAGGACAGTTAGCATCGTAGCACTGCTGCGTCCCCATCTGAACATAGATGAGGACACACTGGACTGGACTTGCAGAGTCCCGAGGACACACCCCTGCTGTGGTTTTTTTTGTTTATTCTAATTTTATTAAAAATGAGCATGTCTACACTAGTATATAAATCAAAAAGTAATTGGAAATAACATTTCTGGAGTTTGAAGTATTTACCTGCCAGAAGACAGTTGACGCCAATGTCTGATTCGGGAGAAGAAGTCCAACAACCTAAACGATGGATAAAAACCTTTAGAAAATGTATTGAAGGGCAATTTTGTTTTTAAATCTTTGTAACTTTAGTCTACAATATATTTACAATAAATATATTTGCAGGACTGAAATGCATGTTAATAAACTCTTACCACTGGTGTTCCAAATGGAATAAAACCTGTTGGAACACAGCCGGCGTCAGCACTGAACACCGGTAAAGCTTTGATTTTAGGCTTATTGGGCAGATCCACTAAGCAGGACGATTCTGCAGCTCATCCCGGGTGGCCAGACACACACTTCCCTCATTACCTTTCACTACGACACTCCAGCCTTACAAAGAAGGTGCTTTCAGGCCATCAAAATACTCCGTCACTGTGGGAGGGGGGTTTTAATCAGCGTCCAGCTGAGAGTGACCTTTCTATAGACAACCTGAAGTGTCCTGCAGAGCCATGACATCGCCCCCCCCCCCTCCCCCCCGCCCTGCCCAAGGATTCCACACAGAGTTACTGTACCTGACATCCGAAAGGGCATGAGGATCTTCTCCCCTGTGTCCGGGTGGATGATCGCCTGTGATCAGAGAGCAATGAATGAATGAATGAATGAATGAATCAAACGATAATGAACTTCAGAATAAAAGCCTTTACATTTTGCATTTTTCTTTGTTCGTGTGTGTGTGTGTGTGTGTGTGTGAGATTCAGACAAAAAAAAAAACACTAAAAAGAAAGGAAGTTCTTACCTGCTTTATTTTTTGAGCTTGCCAAAGCTGCAAAGATAAATTATTAATATATATAATGAGACAACTTTCATGTCTACACAATGAAGTTGTGCATTTTTAATAAATGATATAGAAATTAGGATTTTAACATTTATGCAGGAGATATCGGGACTTTTTTTTTTTCTACACGTCTCCACAGTTGTGTCCTCGCTCCGGAATGTTTCACAAACAAATGTCCCCTTAGTTGGACCGACGATACCCGACGGTCTCGCAGCATTTATAAAGTGAAGTGTTTTGTCTCCACCTGAGCATCTGTCACTCCTGGAGGCAGAGTTCCTTGTTTGAAACGGGCGAGGAGCTCCACGCTCTCCTGCAGCTGTTTCTGAATTTAAAAAAAACAACCAAAATATTTTATTGACGTTGGAAAGAAAAACAAGAAACAAATCTATTAATGCTTCGACTGGACATTTTAATGCAGGCTGGATGGCGCGATCGCCAACTAATGTTTTGTAAAATACAACCTTATGTGGCCCAATTTGTTGAAATGAGTTTGCCAACGGTGTGCGTTTGCGTCCCTGCACTAGTGCGAGTTGTGCACACACGGGGTCACAGTTGTCCCAGTTCCACTCTCGTCATTAGGGGCAAGTCGAGGCTTCGACTGGCCCAGCAGGATGCCGGCACAATGCAGGGTGTTTGTGTGAGCGTGGACCGTCTCCAGCTGCCCCCACATGTCCACAGCTCATCATGTCCCAGGAGCTATCGCTGCTATTACTGTCACCAAAGAGCTCGCTAACAGCTTCATTACCCAGAGCCCCCACGGCACTGATGATTCCATGAGCAAAATTAGCAGAACACAAGTAAAACCTGAGGTAAAGTAATGATGGGCGGAGAAGACCAGAGTTTGGGGGGGGGGGGGGGGGTAAAAACAAAGATGAGGAGATTTTAGATTATTGAGAAAAGGAAAACGTTATTTCTGGGGGGCTTTTTTTTTCTTAATTCTTGGTTCAATCTTTTTCAAATTAACATGAAACAGACTCAAAGTGTGAATCAGATGAACCTGACGTCATCGGATATCCACAAAATTTGGCACACACACACACACACACTCATATTACAAACTATGATCACTCGAGAAAAAACAAAAACAAAAACAAAAAACATTGAACAGGAAAAATCTATCCTCTTTGGTTCCAGTGGAAGTTTCTCATATTTACTTCTACAATTTTAGTTTTACTTTTAGATGAAAGGTTTTACCTCCGTGGTGAAGAGTGTGCTGGGGTCAATCACATCCAGAAAGTGCCGGAATCGACCAAAGAATGTTCCCTAAGCCAAGGAAAATACATCATTCAAACATTTAGACTCTAAATTTTAGAGTCACATTAACACATGAAATATAAAAGATAATAAAATACAATATTAAATGCAACCTATGATTTTTTGATCATTGGAATTTTAAAGCAAAGACTATAAACACCTGAGACAGGATGAGAAAGTTCAGAAATAGACTATACAGGTAAGAGAAATGTAAAGTTTGCTCAAATGTATAGGAAATGAAATCTGGATATTTGCTGAATGCAGAGTTTCCAGTTGTCGGGCAGTAAACAG